>NC_084527.1:33175042-33529208 GCF_024500275.1 Phycodurus eques | reverse complement strand
GTTCTCCTCCCAGTGGGATGCCCGTATTTTTGCCTCAGCGACCACCAAAGCTGCATTCCGCTTGGCCAGCTGGTACCCATCAGCTGCCTCAGGTGTCCCACAGGCCAAAAAGGCCCGATAGGACTCCTCCTTCAGCTTGACGGCATCCCTCACTGGTGGTGTCCTCCAACGTGTTCGGGAATTGCCGCCACGCTAGGCACAGACCACCCTATGGCCACAGCTCCGATCAGCCGCCTCAGCAATGGAGGCGTGAAATATGGTCCACTCAGACTCAATGTCCCCTGCCTCCCCCGGCACGTGGGTGAAGCGCTGCCGGAGGTGGGATTTGAAACTCATTCTGACATGGGATTCTGCCGGACGTTCCCAGCAGACGAGCCTCACCTCTAGGCCTGGCTCCAGAGTGGGGCCCCAGTGACCCACGTCAGGGCGAGGGAAATCGAGGTTCGGTATTTCATAAGGTCTTTGAGCGTGCTTTGTCTGGTCACTCACCTAGAACCTGTTTGTCATGGGGGACTCTACCATGGGCTTGAAGCCCCAATCAACTTAGCTCCCAAGATCATTGGGATACACAAACGCCTCCACCACGATAAGGTCACTGCTCCAGGAGGGGTGTCCCAATTCATCGTGATGTTGCTTGTTTGACCTTTGATGAAGTTTTAGTTCAATGTTAAGCTTTTTTTCCAGTCATCAGCTCTTACGTTGGTTTGAAGACGAAAATAAACGCTAAAAACCACCAGTGCAAGAGTGCAACCCACCGTTTAACTTTTCATTTTTTTTTTTTTTTTTTTCTTTTTTTTAAGCTTTTATTGTTTCACTCACCCAATTTGACTTGAAGTTCCGCGTGGTGTAGGCTGAGGCTCAGAGCGGGAGGGAGCTTGTCAGACATCTCCACATCATGAAAGCCTCCTTGGCACAATATAATGTTATTTTATTTTATTTTTTATTTTTTTCTTAGTGTTGCACTGAGCCGACTGGTCATTTATTTTACTAAAGTTAAGACACACAAGTTTTGTTCGCCACAGACACTGGGCACAAGCACGTCTTCGCGCGCATTATTCTTCGTTGGTTTTTGCCACTTTCTTCTTCAGGGTTGGCGGACTGTAGGCATCGAAACTGAAATTTAATTTGAACGATTCTGGGAGAACCGAAATGTTAGCCCCGGTTCCAATCGGTTCTCGATTTTGAATGCCCAACCCTACTCACGTATGATGGTAAAAGAGGAGGCGAGAAGTAAACATCACAGACTCACATAAAAGCAAGGCCATTAAGAAGTAATTTAAAAGATGTCACTGATTTTGCATACCTTATTTTAACTCCTCGGGCAGGTCGTTCCGATGTCAAGGCACCCTGACGAAGAATGCTCTATCACCTTTAATTTTAAACCTGGACTTTAGAACGACCAGAGGGGCCCGCCCAAGGGTATTTGAGGCTACGGGCTAGCTCACGAGGAGTTAATAGTATGGTTATGTAGCTTGTACCCAGAACCATACATAAAATCGTCATGGGTAAAATCCTAAAATCAATTCTAAAACTAACTGGAAGCCAAAGCAATGATACCAAAATTGGGGTGATTTGATGTCTGTTTGACTCAGCCCCTGCATTCTGAACAGGCTGGAGGCAAGAGAATGGGTTAGGATTGGTAACGGAGAGAAGTTAGTTACAGTAATCTAGTCTGGAGAAAATAGGAACAGGGATTAATTAACAAGGTCTGGCATGGTAATTACTGATTTGATTTGGGCTATGATGCATATGTGGAACATGCATGGTTGGGCAACTTTACTGATATGGGTTGTTGAGTTAAGAGCTGAATCAAGTTTTGGGCTGTGTGAAATTATATGCAAAGGTACCAAGGCTGGATTTAATGATATGGGTAGAATTTTGCATGTTCAATAAAATTAATTCAGATTTGAAGTTATTGAGTTGTAGAAAGAGCTGTGTCATCTTGCAGCTGATGCCAGAAAGGAAGGCAATGTTTCGAAGTAGCTAGGACTCTTGGGTCCTCTGGTCTCAGTGGAAGAAGACATTGTGGTGTTGAATTATTTGGCAAAAGGACAGCATGTTCAGGTCAAGGGATGTGCTGGAACGGTTCAGTTTTATTCACAGTTTGTTCAAGATGGTCCCTGGCTCACAAATGGATTGATGCCACTCAAAATTATAAATCCATCTGAAGGAATGCAAGCAAGACCACAAAATCCACACACAAGGTCCAAGAGAAATATTAGAAACTCCTCAGCGAACACCCACCTTTTATCTTTAGCCTGACTGAGTGGAACTTCACTTGGTGGTAGAGGCATCTTGACTGGGGGTCCAAAAGATTTCTGAGAGTCAGGATCCATTTCTCCTGACTTTTCTGTATTTTCCATTTTCGCCTTAAAAACTTCGACCTCAGTTATGACACTTTCATGAGGTCCAGCCTCTGGATTCGCAGCTTCGCTGGTGTCATCTGCTGCCTGACCCCGCTTCTTTTGAGATCCTGATGCTGTCATGAGTGTGGTTTCTAACACTTTAGAATGGAATTGTTCCTTTAAAACAGACAACTGTTCCTGCATCGCAGCTCCATCCTGATGCATTCGGTCCTCACTACTACAGTGATGGTCCTCCTTTATCTGTTTGCTGACTCCACTCTCTTCATTCACAAGGAACGCATCACATATTTTCCCATCTTTTTGTTTCAAATCCCCTCCGTCTGCTTGCGATTCTTGATCTGCCAACTCTTCCTTCTTGCTTGTTGTCAGACAGTCTTTGCCTTGGAGGTGATCCAAAGTTACACTCTGGAAACAGATTATTAATGAGCTCCATGAATCTTCACAGAAACTATGAAATAGGAAGCACAACGATTCACAGCTGCAAATAGCCAAGGGTGATGGAGGATTTCCATGATTGACAAAGCACGCCTGTCATTCTAGATTCCGTCAAGGTTAAGTCTGCAACTTCTTTGCCCTTTCACTTCTGCTGGGAATTGCATGCAGTCAGAAACGCTGCTTCAAGTTCAATTACTAGTTATCATTAACATTTTAATCTACTTTATTACGTACAACTTGGTTTCTTGCTGCAAATTTGAAATACATGATTCCTTCGCCAGCACATTATAAAGATCTTGCCATAGAGCATAAAGATGGATATACAGTATGAAGCATATAATTGTTCTGCACATTGTGATAAACAACAACTGTCTTTCACTTACCTTAATAGTATTTACAAGCACACCAAGCACAGTACGGCCACTGTAAGATTCACTGAGGTCAAACTCTCCTCGTAACGAATGAAACACATCATTCATCACACGCTTAACCTAAAGTATCACACAAAGAGGTCTTGTCATCGTTAGTCAGATAATGTCCAAACTAAACATGGTTCTTAACTACGGCAAAGGACAAATAAAAGAAATAGGAGAACCTCGAAGAATTCATAAAATAGGACACTTGATTTGATATTGGATCTCAGCTACTTTAGCCAACTGTGTCAGATATCATTTGAAATTTGATTTTGACAAGCCGTGCGTGGAGGCGAGCCTGACTATATCTCGTCGGAACGTCTCGACCTCACACACCAGCTCGGGCTCCTTCCCTGTCAGAGTGGTGACATGACACGTCCCGAGAGCCAGCTTCTGTCGCTGGGATCGGATCGCCAAGGTCCCTGCCTTCGGCCACCGCCCAGCTCACACTGCACCCGACCCCTATGGCCCCTCCCACAGGTGGTGAGTCCATGTGAAGGGGTCCTAAATTAACTACATTTTTTATTCAACTAATATACGCTACAGAGTGGTGAAACCAACGTGAGGAGAGAAAGGGTTAACCCTTGGCACGTCCTCTGCTATCTTGGTTGAGCTATGTTGTCTATTTGTGAGCACATTCCGTTACCAAACCATAGCGACCAGGTTCCGAGCACTTGTTAACGAGAGAAACTAAGATTAGCCCTAGTGAGACTAGAGTTGTTGCATTGCAAATGTTATTTGGGTATCATTTTGTGCGCTGCATGCTTTGAACTGTGGGAAGATTCCCTACGTAAAGGTCTGTTTGAAAAGGCCTTTGGGGATCACAAATGGGTCATAAATTCTGAGTGTTTGCACGGTCCTCGTCTCTTTCCCGTCCTATAGTTTCCTGGAGTAGCTAACCAGACTAGCTATATGCCCGTTGGTTTTGGGAATTTTATTGAGCTTCGCTGTGTAAACAGGAGATTTGGGAACTCACCGGTCACGAGAACGTGTTCTGTACAGAGAATCCCTGTTGTACATCAGTCGAACTCTGAGCTAAAGTGTTAGCTCTTTGTGTGTGTGGGGGGGGGGGGGGGGGGGGACGTGGCACCCATGACGTTCGCCATTTTCACTTTGTGTTGAAACCACAAGCCTCTGCGTTGAACGTCATATGGTTATTTAGACTTAAGGCTTCGCAATTCATCTTCTTTTGGGGAGACGTCACGTCATCGTGACATCGCCACGTTGGTCACTCATTTGCCGCCTCGATCCGTGGCATAAGCTTCGGGTTGTCCTCGAGTGCCCCCTCGTGGAAATTCATTCCATCACGCAACTCCCGGCTCACCGAAAGCACCGAAACGCTCAAAGCAGAACGCTCCAAAGAGATGTAACAGTCCTACGAGCTCAAGACACGGCAGTCCTTGAGACGGAGCTGTCCCGCCTCCAACAACAGCTCCAGGACCAAGAGGATGAGTTAGCCTATGTCAGACGTGAACTACAATTAGCTCGACAGCTGTCCGCCGGCTCTCGGACTCATCCCAGAAGTGTCACAGAGCCCTGCAAAACATCTCCAACCTTTGGGCCGGAACCCACCTCCAGGGGGCGCCGTGTGGCCTCCTCACGGGTGGCGGCCCCACCAGTCGCAGCTCACCTTTTTGACTCACCCCAACTCTCCCTCCACCCAGCGCCGCTCCAAGGTATGACTCTAAGAGACTTAGACAAAGTTGCGCGCAACATTCCGAGGTTCAAACCTAAGCCAAACGGGTCACACAACACAGCCGCGTACCTGAGACCTCGAATTTCACCTTAAACGATTTCCTTCCGCTACTACGGATAACAGACTCTACCTTATCAAAGTTACGTCTAGCCGAGAAGTAAGTAGCTTAATTGAACGACAACCGGCTCATGTGCTGGCCAATTACCCGGCCATCTGCCAAGCATTGTCTCAAGAATTTGATGACCCAGAGCCTGCAACCGGCTTATCTGCAGCCCTCACAGTTAAACAGGGGAGACTTGAGACACCCCAAGCTTATTACTGCCAGTTGTGTGAAGCGTACTTTGGAAATTTAAATGAGCTGAATATGGAAGAGGACAAAAATTTCAAAACGCTGTCGAAAACCTACATCCTAACACCAGCCACCAGCTGGGCGTAGCAGCGTGCCCGCGCACACTGTCCAGTGCCCAACTGCGTGAACAGGCCGCCAAAGGTTTCGCTAAACAAAAAGCACAAGACTCTGACGTCTTCTTCACAAACGAACCACCGCAGATGGAATTAGAGGGCGCTACGTGCAACACGCATGTGATTAACACACAACGTTCTGGCGATGTTAAAACAAATCTCTTATATAATTCATGTGGCAACCTTCAAATTACGAGACTGAGGATAAAAGGTTTGTCGTCACATTGTCCTGTTTTATAGATCTAAAAAGTGGCATGGTGACCCTCTCTCGATAAAATAGCTTGATTTATCACGCTTTAATTTAAAATTACGCTTAACCGGTACAAACAAAATTACGCTTAAAGTACAAAAGGAAAAAAATATGTTTGTACTTTTTCTTTATCGGATATTTTATGTCAATATTTATGAAAATAAAACTATACTCAAATCAGCTTTAGAATAAGTCTGTAACATAGCAAAATGTGGAAAAAGTGACGGGGTGTATGAATACATGTGCAGAACCGTGGCGAGCGATCCGTACGGATCAAAGATGATCTGTTGCGCCACTCATTTTAACTGTTTTGAGTCATTATCCTTTGGGGAAGCACATTTCTAGCATGTTCTGACTGTCTTCAGATTAATTGTACCCTGCACAGATTCAAGGCACCCAGTGCTGCATGTAGCAAAGCAGACAAAACCTGACCAATGCTCCACCATCTTTCAAAGTAGGTAGAGTGTTCTTATCTGTATGCTAAATGTTTCCGTCTGCATTCAGTGAGCTGATGTGAATTGCCAAAAAGCTCCAGTTACATCTCCTCTATCCAAATGACATTCTTTTAGAAGTTTTGTCACTTGTCAATAAGCATAAATGAAAATTCTAGTATTGGCTGTTTAAAGTGACCATTGTGGGTTTTTCTCTCTTGAATGGGAGGGCACCAACAATTTTGCATTTGTTGTGTTTACAAAGAAAAGAACACCGTACCGCCGAGAATGAGCTGGCGCATTTTGTGGCGTAAGGTCTTGGCTCCTCGCGGCATGAGACACGTCACTTCCGGCTCACACTGGCTCATATGCTCATATCGAGGCATATGCTGGGGAATTTCTTCTTGAACTCGAAAGATGTCGCGTCTCCATTCGACCTGCTGCTCCCCTTCCACGACATCGTATGTGATTAGAAACGGCTTGTTGCTTTTGATAGTTGTCTGTACGCAGTATATGCATAAAAGCAATCATCCAAAATACTTGCTGAAATCAAATGAAATATTTCTCCTTTTCATGCTGGACATGAAGAGTTTGTCTCATCATATTGGCCAACAGCAGGTATTTTGGATGATTGTAGTTATACATATACTGTTTATTGACCATTATCAAAAACAACAACCCGTTTCTAAGCACATACGACGTCGTGAAATGCGCAGCAAGTCGAATAGGCCTCGATATGCCGAGATGAGCCGGCGGTGGGCCACAAGTGATGTCATTATGCCGCAAGGAGCCAAGACTTTGCGATTTTTTATTTGACTGACGCATGTATAAAGATGTGGAAGGCACTTACACTTATTATTGTACAGTACTGCATATTCAACATTATCAAAAACGGCAAGCCGTTTCTAAGCACATACGATGTCGTGGAATGAGCAGCAAGTCGAATCTGCCTCGATATGCCACGATGAGCAGGCTGTGAGCCAACGTCAGCTGGAAGTGACGTGTTTTATGCCGTGAGGCGCCAGAGGTGAGCCAGTGTCAACCTGAGCTGGGTTGAAAGGAATCAAAAGAACATCGAGGCATTCGGGAGCAAAATGTGTTGCCAACTGTCACAAAAATTTGTCTCAGAGGCACAGTCCCTTCCGGAAGTATTGGAACGGCAAGGTCAATTCCTTTGTTATTATTATTACTGTTGTTATTGAAGACATTTGGGTTTCAGATCAAAAGATGAATATGAGACAAAAGTTCAGAATTCCAGCTTTTATTTCATGGTATTTACATCTACATGTGTTAGAACAACTCAGGACAGAGCACCTTTCATTTGAACCCACCCACTTTTCAAGTGACCAAAGGTATTGGAACATGTGAGTGATGGGTATTTCGAGTTGTCAGGTGTTGCCTTTTAGATTGATTGCTTAAACATTAGATAGTGCTTGTTTTTGGCTTTGGGTTTCACCTGAGAAAACTGCATTTGCTGTTAAGCAAACACAGATGAGGGCTGTCTTTGGGAGAAAAGCAAACCATTTTGAAGCTGAGAGAATAGGGAAAAATCAATCAGCGTGATTGCAAAAACATTGGGCATATCCAATACAACAATTTGGAATGTCCTCAAAAAGAAACTACTGGTGTACTGAGCAACACATCGAACATGTCAGCCAAGGGTATCAACAGCAGTTGATGACAGGAACATGGTGAGAGCTGTGAAGAAACGCCCAAAAAACAACAGTCCGTGACATCAATGCCAACCTCCACAGGGCAGGGGTGAAGGTATCCCAAGCCACTGTTCAAAGACTTTGAGAGAAGAATTATACAGGCCATAAAACAAGATGCTAACCACTCATCTGCAAAAAGAATCGGAAGGCCAGATTGGATTTTGCAAAGAAGTACAGAGGTGAACCACAAACGTTTTGGATCCAAAACACACAAGCTCATCTGTGAAGCATGGCGGAGGTAATATCAAGGCTGGGGCTTGCATGGCTCCTTCTGGAATGGGGTCACTAGTCTTGATTAGACTTTACGCCGATCTGATCGGTGTTATCGGTATCGGCCGATAATTAGCATTTTATGCTGATCGGTTTTCATGTCATAATTCGCCGATCAGATCAATGACGTCATCGATCGGCTTCGCAAAAGACATTTAACGCCGCGTCTCCGTCACGTATGAATCCAAAAGCTAGTTTATTCACATGGCACGTGTCTTGTGTCGCAGTACTGTACCTATCTGATGTCCAATAAAGTATTTTTAAATTTTGCCGGTGAAAACACACGTCATCGGTGTGGCACTATTTTGCGGTCTTAGACAAACAAAACGTAAGTTATTTGCAGTCTGTGAACAACTGAAGTACGTCGTGGGGAACGTCATCTAAATGCTTCAACACAAATTTGATCGGGCACCTGAAGAATGGACATGAGGAAAAAAAAAAGCAAAAGCCAAACGTACGCAAACTCTAGACAACACCCGTCTATATAGCACAGTGAGAAAGTTAGAGTAAGCATGTCATTTAACAGTATTTATAAAAGTAATTTAATTGCAACAAAGTAATTTAATTACAGTAAGTTAGCACCCATTATTTCTGCCATGTTGTAATGTTGCTCTGACCTAAACTTGTCAGTGGCCAATCCTTGAATTCCCCCTAGAGGTCATTGATGTTGTCACTTTTGTTTAAAATGCTCGAGAATAATTTTGATGGGCTCCAGCACGCCCGCGATCCTAGTGAGGATAAGCCGTACAGAAAATGGATTGATACAGTACTCAAGTATATACAATAAATGAACAAGTCATGTAAATGGACACATTGCTCCATCTTGTGATCGGCCCAAAACATCCTGATCGTGTAAAGCCTAGTCTTTAATGATGATGTAACTTGATGGTAACAGCAGAATGAATTCTGAATTCTACAAAACCATTTTGTCTGGCAATTTACAGAAAAATGCATCCAAACAAATCGGGAGAAGCTTCATCATGCAACAAGACCCGGACCCAAAACACACTGCCAAGACAACAAAGGACTTCATCAGGGTGAAAAAGTGGAAAGTCTTAGACTGGCCAAGGCAATCATCGGACCTTAACCCAATACAACAGCATGCCCCTTACCTTCTGAAGAGGAGAATGAAGGCAGAAACCACCAGAAACAAGAACTGAAAGGCGGTGCAGTAAAGGCATGGAAAAGCATTTCAAATGAAGAATGCAACAGTCTCGTGAAGTCAATGGGTCGCAGGCTTGATGGAGTTATTACAGAGTAAGGGTTATGCCACCAAATATTAAATGTTATTCACTTTTAGTTAATATTCTTATAGTAATGGCTGTTACTACTGTAAAGTGGGTGGGTTCAAATGAAAGGTGCTCGGTCCTGAGTTGTTTAACACATGTAGATGTAAATACCATGAAATAAAAGCTGGAATTTTGAACTTTTGTCTCATATTCATCTTTTCTTTTGATCTGAAACCCAAATGTTTTCAGTATACAACAAAAACAAAGGATATTGACCTTGCCGTTCCAATACTTTTGGAGGGGACTGTATGTCAAATTCTGAATTATAAAACCACAGTCACAGTTCAGTCACTTGCCTCTGTATTGACTCCTTAACAGTGACACTGTGTGACCCTTGGTATTTCTAGTTTAAACAGGATAAAAATGTGCATCCGTAACGGACAGAGAGGAAGTGGGTATTCAATTAAATTTGAAATATGCATGAAATGATTCATGTTTTCCTCGCATTCATATTTTCTGGTACCAGAATTCACAATTTAAAAAAAAATGACACTCCTAATCGACAGTTATGGACATGCATTGTTGACACTTGTGTGCATCCCCTCATGTAGACATGGCTGCTAAATTTTGTGTCACACTGTGAAAAGCACACTGATGTGGTTTCGGTGTCCCGCTGGGAGAGGACAGCCCAAGCTCAAGTCTCTGATGCGTCAACCTCCACAACGAACTGGAGGGTGGGGTCGGGGTGTCTCAAGATGGGGCGCTGGTGAAAGGTTCTTTCAAGCCACTTTACTGTAGTCCAGAATGCATCTGCGGTAGAAGTTCGCAAAACCAAGGAATCGCTGCAGATTCTTGCCGGTGGGAGGGAATGGGCCGGGTGACGACTGCCTGGATCTTAGCCGGGTCCGCTTGTATTTTTCCCTTGGCAATGATGTATCCTAGGAAGTGTACAGAGGAGAGGTGGAATTCACATTTTTGGGGTTTCACAAAGAGGCGGTTCTCAATTACGCGCTGAAGGCCTCGGCGGACATGTTGACGATGTTCTTCAATTGAGTGGGAGAAGAGGAGGATGTCGTCGAAGTAGACAAAGACAAACCGGTTGAGCACATCACGGAGGACGTCATTGATGAAGTCGGGGGAATTATGGCGGAGTGGCCCGACGGAAGCCTCTCCTCAGTGCAAGACAAGAAAGCCCGCATGGAGTTTGCTAAAGACTCCAAGATGGTGAGAAATAAGATTCTCTGTTCTGATGAGACCAAGATAGAACTGTTGGGCCTTAATTCTAAGCAGTATGTGTGGAGAAAACCAGGCAGTGCTCATCATCTGTTCAATACAATCCCAACAGTGAAGCATGGTGGTGGCAGTATCATGCTGTGGGGGTGTTTTTCAGCTGCAGGGACAGGACTGGTTGCAATCGAAGGAAAGATTAATGCGGCCAAGTACAGAGATATCCTTGAATAAAACTGTCTCCAGAGTGCTCAGGACCTCAGACTGGGCCAAAGGTTCACCTTCCAACAAGACAATGACCCTAAAGCGCACAGCTAAAATAACGAAGGAGTGGCTTCAGAACAATTCCGTGACTGTTCTTGAATGGCCCAGCCAGAGCCCTGACTTAAACCCAATTGAGCATCTCTGGAGAGACCTGAAAATGGCTGCCCACCAACGTTCACCATCCAACCTGACAGAACTGGAGAGGATCTGCAAGGAGGAATGGCAGATGATCCCCAAATTCAGGTGTGAAAAAAAAAACTAAAAAACCTATGGCTGGATTAGCTCAAAAGGGTGCTTCTACTAAATACTGAGCAAAGGGTCTGAATACTTATGGCTGTGTGATATTTCAGTTTTTCTTTTTTAATCTGCAAAAATTTCAACAATTCCGTTTCTTTCTGTCAATATGGGGTGCTGTGTGTACATTAATGAGGGACAAATTAACTTAAATGATTTTAGCAAATGGCTGCAATACAACAAAGATTGAAAATTTTAAGGGGGTCTGAATACTTGCCACTTCTGAGCCCGAGCCGACGTCGGAAGCGTCTCAACTGGGTCAAGGAGAAGGAGGACTGGACTGTTGGCCAGTGGTCCAAGGTCCTCTTTTGCGATGAAAGTAAAGTGTGCCTTTCATTCGGGAATCAAGGCCCAAGGGTTTGGAGGAAGATGGCTGAAGAACAGAACCCAAGCTGCTTGAGGTCCAGTGTGAAATATCCACAGTCAGTCATGATTTGGGGTGGAATGTCTAGTGTAGGTGTTGATAAACTCTGCTTTCTTAAATCCAAGGTCACTGCAAGTCTACCAGTATGTTTTAGAGGACTTCATGATTCCTTCTGCTGAGGATCTGTATGGAGATGTAGATTTCATCTTCCAGCACCAAAACCTGGTTTGATGCCCATGCCATCACAGTGCTTGACTGGCCAGCCAACTCGCCCGATCTAAACCCCATTGAGAATCTAAGGTGTATTACCAAGAGGAAAATGAGGGGCACCAGACCCAAAAACAAATAACAACTGACCGAAAGCATCAACGAAATCTGGACCTCATAACTCCCAGGCAATGTCACAGGCTGATTGCCTCAATGCCATGGTGCATCCAGGCAGTGATTAAAACAAAGGGATTCCCAATCAAGTACTGAAGATTAACATATCGTTTTGAAAGTATCATATTTTGATTGATTTAATGTGACCCTAATTTATTTTTTCTGTTTTGTTTTTTTCCCCTACAAAAACCGAGAAGTAAATGGTGATTTCTTCACAGTATTCAGAGTTCTTTAAATTACTGATTTTGTGGGTTTTATGAACTGGCAGCCCAAATTATAAAAACAAACAAATAAATTGTTTGTTGTATTGTATGATTATAATTAAACGTGAAAAATAAAACAGTGATAGCCGAAAATAAATATCTCCATTTTACATTACAAGTCGGTCCATTGTGTTGATTTTACAAGTTTGTCGTTTGTGTTAATTTTTGACTGAATTTACTGTTCACTGTTTCATCAGTTGGTTAAATTGAGACAAATGAGAGAATGATGAATTTTGTAGTCAAATAATTTCTCTGATATTTGCACACTTAATCTGTTTCGACAACCTTCTCTTCTTCAGTCACAGATATTGTCTGAGTTAAGGTAATATGGTAAAGGCAAGATCATAAACACTAACAGTACAGTACTGAGCTGCTCAGTGACAGAAGAAACATTATGGAGGGCACTCACTTGTTTGAGACCATTCTGATTCCTCCTCAGGTCATTAACTTCCTCCTCCATGTTTTTGAGCTTTTGCTCAATCTCCTTGCGCCTTTGCATCTCTGCACGGTACTGTACCTGGGCTCTTTCTGATACTTCCTTCAGCTCTGACACAAACAAACACATATACTAGCAGCAATGTTCGATCAGTGATTATGTCATTCGTTCATTAGAGTGAGACTGGCCACTTCAGATTTTTGTAGGCCGAAGGTGAAAATTAGAAGGCCATGTTTCCGTCAGCAATACAGTTCACTCTATATTGCACAATAAAGTTAAGATCTGTAAATTCTGATCTGGAGGTGTGCTCAAGAGTTGTGTAAGCGAGACAACAATGGCTGGATCACAAATTATAATAACGTCACATCATAACAGCGAGATACAGTGTAACGCCACAGCGCTGTACCGTTGATACCTACATTTTGGCAGCTTTCCATTTCACCAATGAACCCGATAGAGAAGTAATGTCTGCTTCACATAAAGCTGAAAAGCATTTCCACTGAGGAGTTCCTTTATACACAGTTCTTACTACAACGAGAACTTATCAACCTATTCCAGAGAAAATATATTAACACTAACCTTCCAGTTGTGATTGCAGCTCATAGATGTGTTTGGAGTAGTGTTCACAGTCGAGCAGGCTTGTGCTCAGTTTAGTTTGCAGCTCCAAAACCTTCTGCTGATGAGCCAAAGTCTCTAGTTTTACTTGAGAAAGCTGGGCTGTGGTTGATGCCAGTTCTTCTCTCAACTGAATCTGGTGAGCAATCAAGAAGATGCAATGACAGTATGAGCGAGAGATATGCCGGTGGCTCTACCCAAAAAAAAACCCCAAAAAAACATGCCATTTGCAACAGCACAAATGAGACTGAGGAACTAAAACCATGGCTAGGAACAAATGGCCAACAATAGTTTTCAGATGCTTTCTGGGTATTATTTTGTAAAGCAAAAATTCATTTTCAAACTTCTAACCCTGGGCTGGCAATTTATGTTCCCAAGGGGCCATGTGAGAAACTGGAACAGTTGTCAAGGGCCACACCAAAATGCTAACTTCAATTGAGTTCAACTGTTTTAAAACAGTTCCCATGGTATATTGTCTATGGACTATGTCTGACATGCTTTTGTCAAAAACAAAGGCAAGTATGTCTTTCGTTATGACAACCAGGGGCAGAGCTAGCAGCTCTGCTTATTATTATTGCTTTGACATAAGTGTTTCAGAGAGTGTAGTCCGGCCGTGGCCTGAAAGTCTTTTTCGCAGGGAAGGAGGACTGAGAACTGAGGCTGAAAGTCAGTCTGGGGAGAGTTATGAAAATCAGCAGAATTATGAGTACCAATTCCCAAAAATGAAGAACGGCTTGTTCGCAGACACGTATTAGGAAATAGGCAGTGGAGAGCTGCAGCCTGTCCCACCTGCCTTTTGGCAAAAGGCATACTATATTCTGGACTGGTTCCCAGTCAATACAGGCTTCTGAGACAGACGTTCAACCACTTACACAGTCACTGAGTGGAAACTGAAACAAAAACATTTTTGACACCAATATTTTCTCTCTTTCTGTTAGCTTCTTCTTTCAGTCTCCTCTTCGTGAGGTAAAATGTATGCTCTCTTGGCTTAAGGTCAGGTGATTGACTTGGCCAATCTAAGACCTTCCGCTTTTCCCCCCTGATGAAGTCCTTTGTTGTTTTGGCAGTGTGTTTCAGGTCATTTGTCTTGTTGCATGATGAAGCTTCTACCGATTAGTTTGAATGTATTTGTCTGTAAATTGCCAGACACAATGGTTTTGTAGATTTCAGCATTCATTCTGCTGCTACCATCATGAGTTACATCATCAATAAAGACTAGGGAGCTTGTTCCAGAAGCAACCATGCAAGCGTAAGCCATTACATCCACCATGTTTCACAGATAAGATTGTGTTTTGGATCATAAGCAGATCCTTTCTTTCTCCATACCTGGGCCTTTCCATCACTTTGGTAGAGGTTAATATTGGTCTAATCGGTCCGTAAAACCTTGTTCCAAAACGTTTGTGCCTCATCTCTGTACTACTTTGCAAAATCCAATCTGCCCTTCTGATTTTATTTGCTGATGAGTGGTTTGCATCTTTTAGTATGGCCTGTATATTTCTTCTCTCAAAGTCTTCTTCGAACAGTGGATTGTGATACCTTCACCCCGGCCTTGTGGAGGTTGGCAGTGATGTCACTGACTGTTGTCTTTGGGTGTTTCTTCACATCTCTCACAATGTTTCTGTCATCAATTGCTGTTGATACCCTTGGCCAACCTCTTTGATGTCTGTTGCTCAGTACACCGGTAGTTTCTTTCTTTTTCAGGGCATTCCAAATTGCTGTATTGGGTTTGTCCAATGTTCTCAGCTCTCACCAGTCGGGGCTTTAGGGCAGAGTGGCCCGACGGAAGCCTCTCCTCAGTGCAAGACACATGAAAGCCCGCATGGAGTCTGCTAAAAAACACCTGAAGGACTCCAAGATGGTGAGAAATAAGATTCACCAAGATAGAACATTTTGGCCTTAATTCTCAGCGGTATGTGTGGAGAACACCAGGCATTGCTCATCACCCGTCTAATACAGTCCCAACAGTGAAGCATTGTAGTAGCAGCATCACGCTATGGGGGTGTTTTTCTGCTGCAGGGACAGGACGACTGCTTGCAATCAAGGGAAAGATTAAAGCGGCCAAGTACGGGGATATCCTGGACAAAAACCTCCTCCAGAGTGCTCAGGACCTCAGACTGGGCCGAAGGTTCACCTTCCAACAAGACAATGACCCTAAGCACACAGCTAAAATAAAGAAGGAGTGGCTTCAGAACAACTCTGTGACTGTTCTTGAATGGCCCAGCCAATAAACCCAAATTTTATGTAGCTAAGAGTCATATTTAATTTCTCACTGGTTGCACCATTTGTTTGCTGCTGCTTAGAGGGGGTTTCATCGGCGCACCCACAGAAGCCAAAGTTGTACCGTTGTTCATGTAGTGCTACCTTCGCTTTGGAAGAAGAAACCAGGACAAGCAGTGAGCTACCAACAAACCATTTCAAAACAAATTAGTGTCGGCCGTAATCACGCCAAAACAAGATTAATCAAGAACTATACCGTATTTCCTGTAACAGTCAGCCTACGTGTCTAAATGGACACGCTTTCGCTACTCCCTCTCTCCTCACCCCTCGATTCCCCCAGCCAATCACAAATCACACTCGGTTGGTTTCCTTCAAGGACTCCTGGAAAATCGGATATTACAGAACTAAAGAACACACAGTTGCAGTGTCGCGAGTGCGGCAATATTCAATGATTATTTCGCATACCACCAGAGGGAGCGCCGCGTACGTACCACACTGAGTAACACTGTAACATACTATAAAGTGACAGAATTTATGATTTGAAAATATGATTTGCGTATTTAAATGTGGGCGTGGACAGGGAGGAGTCGGCAACTCCAGCATGTGCGCTCATTTCCACGTCGATTGGAATGTACGAAGGAAATGTGCTTGGATTCATGCGTACGCACAGATTCATACTTCTGGATATTTTTGTGCGTACAAGGTTTTCTGAATTTTCTGAAGTGTGCGACAAGGAGAAGCAAAACAATTAATTTCCCTCACATTATTCAAAGAAGACAATCTGGTCCAAAATGGAAGCGAAAAGGGCCTACCAGACCACTTGAAAATTCTCGCTCGACAAAAATCAAACAAAAAGAGGTGTTGTCATGTTTGTCACTTCTTAAGGAATGCAAAACATGGATGTAAGATATAAACAAATGTAAACAAAGCTACATTTTGTGCCCATTATAATTTGGCAGTGATTAGCAACACTGACCTTGTCTTGCTCAGCCTGCAGTTGTCTGGCCTCACTCTGTCCGCTCGAGGCCTTCAGGGAGTCATTTCGCTTTTCCAAAAGGGTGTTGCTCTGTTCCATATACCTACACAAGATATATGAATAGGCATGATATAGCTGGGCATTTGGACAGGGACGGATGAGACTACTGAAAAATATTCACACTCACCTTTGACTTTGGTTGAATAGTTCACTTATGTTGCGGTTTTGTTCCTCAATACGAGAGCTTTTCTCAAAGATTTCCTTCTTTAAACATTCATTTTCCTATAAACAAGAAAAGGACATTATACGTCCATTTTCTGAACCGCTTATCCTCATTAGGGTCGTACACATCCCTGACAAATGCCACGTTTTTGTGATGTAAAATAAAGTGAGGCCAAAATATTTAGTTATTTATTTTACATCATTAATGTGACTTATAACCTATACAACTCAACTAAAAAAATAAATAATGTAATCCTTTCGAGAAAGATTATCTCAGTCGTTTATTTGTCTTCCTAAGTGTGCACACCCTCATAACTGGGAATGTGGCTGTGTTCAGAGTTAACCAATCCCATTCAAACGCATGTTCAATGGGAGTTAGCAAACAAACTGGCACAATTTGAAGTTCCTCCGAAGTTCTCGTCGTGAGTTAGTTTTTAACATTGCCTTCAATTTATAAGATAACAGGCCACACAATTGAAACGATAAAACAGAACCTTTTCATTTGATTACGCTATCGTGACTGCCAAACAAATCATACGCGTAATGGTTGTTACAACAGCTAATGGGACAAACCAAAAGTTGACCTGTCATTCTCCCATACCCCCCCCCCCCCCCCCCCCCCTCTTTTTTTTTTTTTTCCCCTTTCTTCCCCGTGTTCTGGACAGTTTTGGTCGTTTTGACGTTTGCAGAGTTCTCCGGGGTGATGTCAATAAATTTGCCCCTACCCCAACAGAGAGCGAGCAGCATACCAATCAACCAGATGAGGGCGCATTTGCTATCATCATTTGTAATCATATGAATTGGGATTTCTTGATATTTAAATGTATGTTGTCTGTTTTTCCATGTTAAAAGTTAGTTGTCAAGTTATTGCAAATAAGTGCCGCGTCCCCACTTGAGATTGATTCATCGATGGAAGATTTCATCTGGATTTGACTCACTGACCCGGAAACATTTTCCTTTTGTCTCATTTTCATTTTGCATTGAGTAGTTTGACAGTTCAAGAAATTTCATTCCTTACATTTGTCTCAAGCAATGAGGCGCTCGTAAGTGCATTGGCATCTGCATTTTTATTATTTTTAGGATTTTGAGAAATAGATAGCTGGGATAGGCTCCAGCAGCCCGCGACCCTAGTGAGGATAAGCGGGAAAGAAAATGGATGGATCTACAGAAATACGAGAAAATATGTTATTGTGAATAAGTCGTTACGAGGGAAAGATATTACACAAATTTGCAACTTGATTTACTCATTTCCTTTCCATTTTCTCCACATCAAATGAGATCAGTTGCTTGAACTTTTTATAAAATAATTCAGCTTTTGCTTCCTTCGAAGCCTAAATTCTTCTGAAGATTATCATCGTCTAGCTGTGATTATGCATTGCTAATAAAAAGAGTGCCCAAGTAATTATTTGTTGAAATTGGCCAATTACAGCATAAGCGGCGGTAACAGCCGCAGCGGGAGAGAGGAGGACGAGGCGTAGTACTTTTGAGAATCCATGACTAGTTTGAAATTTCGCTCGGACACGCTTACTTTATCTCAAGCGAGCTCGCTAAAACATGTTCTTTACACAAAACGATATTTTAAAGATGGCGGCACGACTGGTTTGCACATCTGCCTCACACTTCTGAGGACTGGGGTTCAAATCCCACTACCATAAAATTACAAAGAAATGCACAATTTCACTATCGCCACATTATGTTTGTTATTTTCCTTTGTAAAAAGTGTATCCGATTGTTGTTACTTTTTTTATTTACACATTAATAATACAGTTTTACTGGCGTGTTAAGTGCCCAATGCATTGTGGGTTAATTATTCATACCGAAGTGCGCGGTCATAAAGCAGTCATGATGACTCACTGAAGGACTTTTTTTCAATAATATTTACAATGAAAATTGAGAAGTTTCAACTTCGTCTGTAGTCCGGACTGTGAGCTGCCGTCATTCTTATTTTATTTCTTGTAGTTCTGGTTTTGTTTCGCTCATGTACATTTTTGTCAGTCACACAAGCTGGCGGTAAAACGACCTTTAATGACATATACCTGGATAATTCTTTGGACGTTTTGCATGATCATGGAGGACTCCATCGATATACCGGACAGGCCCAAGGAGACAGTTCCCTGCCTTTGAAAGTCGTCTATCTAATAAATAAAATATTCAATCATTTTGAGTCGAAAGTAAGACAAATTTGTATTAAAGGCATACTTGGCATATTCTTGGATTGTGTACCTTAGATGCAAGTTGATCAACTTTGTCTGCTACTTTTCCGACAGCTAACCGGATCTCGGTGTTTTGCTGTCGGGCGTCAATCATCAAGAAGGAAGTCATGTCACTGGAGCCTGGAGGACATTTTCCCACTTAAAATATACAAAGAAACATTACGTTCCTATATTCTTCTCGTTTAACTGAGTTTTCTTATCTTACCAATATAAGGGACACGTGCAGGATAAACTTGGCCAACAGACTGGAGCTGAGTTGAAGGAACATAAGTCTGTTGAAGGAGAAAGGCTTTAAAACAACAACAACAACAACAATACAATAATAAGAATGAAAACAAATGAACAGAACAAGAATCAACCTTTATTTCCTCTCATAAAAAGTGCTATAGAAGTAAGCTTTGATTGATTGATTGATCAAATATGTACAATAAATACAGACAAAATGGCAAGAAATCTCACCTGAAAACTGTGTGTGTTACCTAGCAAACCAGGCTGAGCAGCAAAATTGGTAAGGTTGGGAAGTACATTAGTCGGAAGAGCAGGGTAAGGATGTGGAAGCACTGAAAAGAAACAATAGAAACAAATAATGCAAACTGACAAAAATGTACCATGTCACAAGGTAAATGGGCAAAAAGACATACACTGACTAAAAATATAAATAAATAAAAATATAACACTTGGAGCTGGACTCCAAGATCTAAAACTTTTTCTACATGCACAAAAGGCCATTTCCCTCAAATATTGTTCACAAATCTGTCTAAATCTGGGATCGTGAGCATTTCTCCTTTGTCAAAATAATCCCTTCCACCTCAGAGGTGTGGCATATCAAGATGCTGATTAAACATCATGATTATTGCACAGGTGTGCCTTAGGCTGGCCACAATAAAAGGCCACTCTGAAACGTGCAGTTTTATCACACAGCACAACGCCACAGATGTCGCAAGTTCTGAGGGAGCGTGCAATTGGCATGGCGACTGCAGGAATGTCCACCAGAGCTGTTGCCCGTGAATTGAATGTGCATTCTTCTACCATAAGCCGTCTCCAAAGGCGTCACAGACAATTTGGCAGCATGTCCGACAGGCCTCACAACCGCAGACCACGTGTAACCATACCAGCCCAGGACCTCCACATCCAGCACGAACTCCTCATGCTTTTTCTTCGTCTCCCATTTTTACTTGGCTTTACACGATCAGGATTTTTGGGGCCGATCACAGAGTTTTACAAAAAAAAACCGATCCGATCACAAGATGGAGGAATGTCTATATAAATGACCTGTTCATTGACTGTATATACATGTGTACTTAATTGCTCGAAAAATTCTATTTCCAATAACTAATGTATATTTGTTCATCTATTTATGCCAGTGAGGCATAGTGACAGACCGAACAAATGAATGGTCGTATATTAGAAGGCAGGAAGTACATACTGTAATTAATGTTTCCACTTTTTGTGACATTTTTGTTTGTTGGCGTTCCGTGAGATTTTTCAATTGTAAAATATGTTCCTTGGCTCCATAAAGGTGGTAAAGAAGGAGCTAAGCCGAAAGGCGAGGCTCTCGATTTACCGGTTCGTACCCTCACCTATGGTCACGAGCTGTGGGCCGTGACCGAAAGAACAAGATCCCGGATACAAGCGCCCGAAATGAGTTTTCTTCGCAGGGTGTCCGGGCTCTCCCTTAGAGATAGGGTGAGAAGCTCGGTCATCCGGGAGGATCTCAGAGTAGAGTCGCTGCTCCTCCACATCGAGAGGAGCCAGATGAGGTGGCTGGGGCATCTGATTCGGATGCCTCCCGGACGCCTCCCTAGTGAGGTGTTCCGGGGACGTCCCACCGGGAGAATACTCTGGGGACGACCCAGGACACGCTGGAGAGACTAAAAATAAACAAGCTTTTGGATTCAAATATACTGTGCACCATGGCGACGCGGATTAATGTCTTTTGCGGAGCCGATCAATGACGGCGAATGACGACATTAACGCCTCTCAGTGTCCCACTTCTTCTTACCTAACCTCTTTCCTTTTATAATTTCCTATACTTTGAGGTTCCACCACAAAGTCTCCTTCTCTCCTTTCCTGCCAGAAGATACACCAAGTACTCTCCTGCCTGTCTCTCTGATCACCTTGGCTGTAGTGATCGTCTTCTGGAAGCTCTTCCTGTCCACCGAGAGCCTGTCTCACCTCTTCCCGAGAAGCCACACAACACTCGTCCTTTCTCAGCTTCCACCACATGGTTCTCTGCTCTGCCTTTGTCTTTCTAATCTTCCTCCCCACCACCAGTCATCTAACACACCCACCATCCTATGCTGGCTAGCCACACTCTCCACTACCTTATAGTCAGTAACCTCCTTCAGATTACATCATCTGCACAGGATGTAATGCGTGCTTCTACCTCTGCTCTTGTAGGTCACCTTATGTTTTTGCCTTTTCTGGAAAAAAAGTGTTCACTACAGCCATTTCCATCCTTTTTGCAAAGTGTACCACCATCTGTCCCTCCAAGTTCCTTTCCTGGATGCAGTACTTACCCGTTACTTCTTCATCACCCTTGTTTCCTTCACTAACATGTCCATTACAATCTGCGCCAATCAAGACTCTCTCTCTGTCTGGGATGCTCAGAACGACTTCGTCTTGTTCCTTCCAGAATTTCTCTTTCACCTCGAGGTCAGATCCTACCCGTGCACCATAGTCGCTAATCACATTATACATAACACCCTCAATTTCAAGTTTCAGCCTCATCACTTGATCCGATACTTTTTTCATCTCCAAGACATTCTTAGCTAACGCTTCCTTTAAAATAACCCCTATTCCATTTCTCTTCCCATCTACACCCTGGTAAAATAATTTGAACCCTGCCCCTAAACTTCTATCCTTACCGCCTTTCCACCTGCTCTCCTGGACACACAATATACCAACCTTTCTCCGAATCATCATGTCAACCAACTCCTGAGATTTTCCTGTCATAGCCCCAACATTCAAAGTCCCCACATTCTAGGCTCTGTGCTTTCCTCTTCTCTCTCTGCCTAAGACATCAATGGCATTTTTTAACAGGGATGGGTAGGGGAAGGTCTTGTGCAGTTTGTGTGATCGTCAAGCCTTTGGATAACTGCAATGAGGAGTGGCACCCTGTAGAGGGCAACAATGCCTTGAGGTGAACGTCCCTCCATCAGATTGAAGAAGAGGAAGAACAAGGACGAGGCAGGGGAGACTATGACAGAAGGCAAACATAATGGCGGAAAAGAGAGAAGACAAAAAAAAATTTCAACCAAAAAAAAAAAAAAAAAAAAAAAACTTATCAAAATGCAAAATGTCGGCTCATACATATGGCGAGATGCTCTCGGCAGCTTGCCGGCTCATCGTCTGCCGATCAGGATTTGTGTAAATGGGATCCGTGATGAGTGAACTCCGTCTGGATAGCCAGCCGAGCTTCATCACGAGCTTCCCCCGACGAAGACGAAGGTAACTTGTTTGCAGCTCACGTTGGCTACATTTAGCGAGCAAACACGCTCCTTCAATCTTCGTGACATAAAAACATAATTTAGTCCCACGAGTTCACATTATAATGTAACATCTGTTGCCGGTACTGATGAGAATTTTTCATATCGTCCATCTTGCAGGAATTCAACACCCGCGAGTCGAACGTCTTTTACGATTTCGACGAAGAAAAGTAATGTGGTTTTTTTTACCATTGCAAAACACGTCATCAATAAAAAGTATTTTCTCGTAATCGTATGCATTTTTTAAAACTTACAGGTTATGCATCCGGCAGACGTTCGACTCCCATTCCAGTACGCAGTCCAAACAAAAAAGGTAAAAGGTCCCACGACAGCAATTTCAACAATGTATTTTCATAGTAATAGCTATATTTCTAAACTGCACAGGTTGTGCTTCAAGCAGAAGTAGAGACTGGTTTCAAGGAGAATGACAACCACACAAGATCCCAATTACTGCGACCGAGGAATAAAATCCACACAAGGTAAGGTTTATGCACAAGGTAATAAAAACCTATAAAGGTTACCATGTGCTTGAAGTGGGGCAGTCGAGGAGATCTGCACACAAGACGGTGCAACAAGCAGATCCTTGGCTCTACCGGTGGTGGTATCCTGCACAAAATGAGATGGTGTCAGAAACTGTAAACACTAAAACTACTGGAAGTTTAATACAGGATTCAAACAAGGGGAGGCTTTAAGCCAGAGGTACTCAAAACCTTTGGGGGACAGGGACTCTAAATTATGACTCCCAAGAAAGGGAAAAGTGATTGTGCTTTTAGGAAGCCCTGGAAAGTGTCGCGGTTCCGGCGGCATCCGGCTGGCAGGGCTGGACCTGTGCTCCTGGGAAGAAACATTCTATTTCCATTCATTTAAATGGGGGGGGGAAATTTGCTTCAGTTCGCATACAGAATCTCAGAATGAATTAAGTTTGTGAATTGAAGTTCTACTGCAGTGAACAACCATATGGAATACATTCATTCATAGTGGTTCATTTACAGTTTTAGTGAGAAGGCAATAAAAAGGGAGCAGATAATACATCTCCAAAACATTTTGAAATATACCACAAAAGTGTGTTTAGCACATTACCTAGTTATATAGGTGAGACTTGAGACATCAGCCAGTCAGTAGGTTTAACAACGCCATGGAAGAGGATAGAAATGATGCTTCATATGCAGGTATGCAATATAGTATCGCATATTTGTTAATATGGAACCTCTTCGTAAGCTAAAATTGATTTGATGTGGGAAGTTGACCCACACAGTGTGCCAATCCAAACTAGCTAGCTAGCTACTGCTAATGTGTGCGAGTTAATGTCGACTGTAAGCTATTAATATTTGCAAAAACACAAAGCACAAAGTATCTTAAGCTGTGTGGTTTCGGTCAGGCGGCACGGTTGGGCGACTGGTTAGAGCGTCTGTCTGCCTCACGGTTATGAGGACCGTGGTTCAATCCCTGGCCCCGCCTGTGTGGAGTTTGCATGTTCTCCCCATGCCTGCGTGGGTTTTCTCCGGTTTCCTCCCACATCCCAAAAACATGCAGGGTAGGTTCATTGAAGACTTTAAATTTCCCGTAGGTGTGAATGTGAGTGCGTTGTTTATATGTGCCCTGCGATTGGCTGGCAACCAGTTCAGGGTGGACCCCGCCTCCTGCCCGATGATGGCTCGGATAGGTTCCAGCGTTCCAGAGTTACATAACCATATGCTCAGTATAAATCTCTAACAGCTTGACACTCACCTCCAACTCTGAGTCACTGGACTCAGGCTGGCATGTTAGAAAGGGTAACATGGGCTGGCCCATCTTTGCCATACGAGATATCAGCTTGGCCTTTGTGGAATCTGTAGTCTATATTGGGACAAAAAAAAAAAAAAAAAAAAAAAATGCACATTTTCTGTCACATTAAGTGTGAGAACAGTCACCAGGCATTACTTACTATAAGCTGTTCACGAAGGGAATTTGAAGGTGTCTCCCTAGGGGGAACAAAACATATGTAAAAAAGCATAACGGATAATCCGATTGTCGATTTCTTTTTTTTTTTTTAGGCGTATGCCTCACCCTTTTTTGCATGAATCCAATGCAGTTGTTTGTACTGGTGGGTCTGGGGTCAGAATCTCAACACTAGGGGCAGGGGAGGGAGTGCCAGAATCTCTGGAACTGGCAGTGGCCTGATTAGAGCCATAGTCTTTGGAATATTTCACCTACAGCACATAAACAATGTCTTATTTACAAGAAAAACATATACACACACACACACACATACATACTGTATATACAAACATATATACAATATAAATATATATATATGTGTGTGTGTGTACACACACACACACATATATACATAAATACATCTATACATATAGACAAATATAATTTTTCATATTGAGTTGGAAAATGTATGTTTTCACATGCTTTATCGTTCCGTGTTCTGACTGCTGGCTGTTTTCCGGCCATTTTGTGCGTCGTGGTTGTTCCCAGCCATGTTGTGACTACCAGCGGTTTTCCGATAAAGATAAGTTGAGTGCAGCTGGACAAGGATAATTGTTTTGCTTTCCTTTGCTTCTCTGTGTCTCTCACTTCTGTATAACAAGAGGTGATTGTTTTGCTTCGACTTCAGTAAGTTTTATTTTTTGCAATAACAAAACGACAAGATTGCTTCCTCCCTGATTCTGTCAGAAAAATATTTGCCAAAACACTATATGTAAAAAAATTAAAACTACAACTAAATAGAACCCAAGTGAACTTAAAATGCTGTTTTTATATGGTGATTTCATTTATTAAGGGGGGTGAAAACATTTCACTTGTTTGTATGTGCTTGACTGCCTCAACATTAGTCGTTAGCTTGAAGAAACGACTGCCAGTGAAAGCTATCCACGCAAGGATAGGAGCGGTTAAAAATCACTCATGAGTACGTTTGTTTCACTTTCATTTCTTCAGTACATTCAGTTCAATTCAGTCCCTCCTCCGCCTGCACGGCACTGTCTGACACTGACTGCTCATTGGACATTCGCAGAAAAAAGTCAACAATAACAAAAAAATTCAATAATAAAACAACAACAGCTACCTCTACAACAAAGAATACAGAAGTCAAAAGTTTACTTTTCCACTTACAATATAGTCTTGTTATTGTCAGATGGCACACGACCCAGGCAAAGGAATCAAAAATCTAGACTAAGCATGTTGAAAGGTGACCAGCTATGTATATATGAAACAGATTTTTTCATTCCGCTGATATTTTTGGTAACGCAATATATTCGATGATGAGATGTACCCAGTGATTGATGTTAATTGATTAGTGAAGGCTTGCATGTGCCAAGCAGACCAGGAGAAGCTCATCCATGCTTTTATCTCAAGCAGACTTGACTATTGTAATGGTCTTCTGACTGGACTCGCCCAAAACAGCATTAAACAGCTGCAACTCATTCAGAATGCTGCAGCTCGTGTTCTGACCCGAACAAAGAGGTCAGAGCATATTACTCAAATTCGAAAGTCTCTACACTGGCTCCCAGACAACTTTTGAATAGATTTTCAAGCTCCTGAATACAGGAAAGAAATGCTAATGATATGTACGCGGTGGGGCTCTGAGATCGACAGACTCTGGTCAAATACAGGAGCACAGAGTCCAAAGCAAACATGGTGAAGCAGCATTTAGCCATTATGCTGCACACAAATGGAATAAGTTGCCAACAGAAGTGACGTTAGCCCCAAGTGTGAATGTTTTTAAGTCCAGGTTAAAAAAAAATTTCCTCATGCTTTTTAGTGCTTTTCCACTTTTAAATATTTCTTGCACTGCTGTTTTAATTGTACTTGTATTTTTCTCTTTGTTTTAAATGTTTGTAAGCTGTTTTTTCCCTTGTTTTTAAATGCTTTTAATCATGTAAAGCACATTGAGTTACCTTGTGTATGAAATGCACTATATAAATGAACTTGCTTTGCTTTATGTTCAGCACTTTATTTAACATAACTTTGTCTTTTTATTTACTTGCTCTTGTGAAATGCAGCCCTACTTTTTAGTGTATGAGAGAACATTATACAGCTGTGTTCATATGTTTGATTACCAGGGAAAGAATTGTAAGATGTATCTCATTCATGACGATCGTATCATTTTATCAGTGGCGTAAAAAAAACATTGATACTATCGTTTATCTTGAAAGTATCTGGGAAAATATGTTGTTCTAAAAAAAATTCGCTATCATGGCAGGCCTAAACACAATATATTGAGAGAGAGCAAGAGCAATGGATAACACAAAAATATTGTACAAACAATATAAAATATTAAAGAGTAAAAACTGGAATAAAAATCTACAATGTAGCGGGACCACGAAGCAAGAACCTTGATATAGCATTGTTCCAGGGCTGGGACTCATTGTTTCCATGACGTTTGACAGAAAAACAATATTTAAACCAATAGGTTAAGAGTAACAGCAAACATCCATCCACCCATCCATCCATTTTCTACCAATTATCTGAGGTCGGGTCGCGGGGGCAGTAGCTTCAACAGGGACGCCCAGACTTCCCTCTCCCAAGCCATTTCATCCAGCTCTTCCGGGGGGGGGATCCCAAGGGGTTCCCAGGCCAGTCGAAAGACGTAGTCTCTCCAGCGTGTCCTGGGTCGTCCCAGGGGTCTGCTCCTGGCGGGACGTGCCCGGAACACCTCACCAGGGAGGCGTCCGAGAAACAGCCGATTCAGATGCCCCAGCCACCTCATCTGGCTCCTCTCGATGTGGAGGAGCAGCGGCTCTACTCTGAGTTCCCCCCGGATGACCGAGCTTCTCACCCTCTCTCTTAGGAAGAGCCCAGACACCCTGCGGAGGAAACTCATTTCGGCCACTTGTATCCGGGATCTTGTTCTTTCGGTCACGGCCCACAGCTCGTGACCATAGGTGAGGGTAGGAACGTAGATCGACTGGTAAATAGAGAGCTTCGCGTTTCGACTGAGCACCTTCTTCACCACAACAGACCGATACAAAGTCCGCATCACTACAAACGCTGCACCAATCTGCCTGTCGATCTCCCGTTCCATTCTTCCCTCACTCGTGAACAAGACCCCAAGAGACTTTAACTTCTCCGTTTGGGGCAGGATCTCATCGCCAACCTGGAGAGGGCACATCACCCTTTTCCGACTGAGGACCATGGTCACAGATTTGGAGGTGCTGATTCTCATTCCAGCCGCTTCACATTCGGCTGCGAACTGCTTCAGTAAGAGTTGTAGATCACGGCTTGATGAAGCCAACAGAACCACATCTGCAAAAAGCAGAGATGCAATACTGAGGCCACCAAACCAGACCCCCTCTATGCCTTGGCTGTGCCTTGTAATTATGTCCATAAAAGTTATGAACAAAATCGGTGACAAAGGGCAGCCTTGGCGGAGTCCAAACCTCACCGAAAACGAATCTTACTTACTGCCGGATATGCAGACCAAAATCTGACTCCGGTCGTACAGGGACCGAACAACCCGTATCAGGGGGTTCAGTACCCCATACTCCCGAAGCACCCATCACAGGACTCGCCGAGCGACACGGTCGAACGCCTTCTCCAAGTCCGCAAAACACATGTAGACTGGTCGGGCGAACTCCCATGCACTCTCGAGGACACTGCTGAGGATGTAGAGCTGGTCCACTGTTCCACGGCCAGGACGAAAATCACACTGCTCCTCCTGAATCTGAGATTCGACTTCCCGACGGACCATCCTCTCCAGCACCCCTGAATAGACCTTACCGGGGAGGCTGAGGAGTGTGATCCCCCGGTAGTTGGAACACATGCTCCGGTTCCCCTTCTTAAAAAGGGTGACCACCACCCCAGTCTGCTAATCCAGAGGCACTGTCCCCGATGTCCACGCGATTTTGCAGAGGCGTGTCAACCAGGACAGCCCCACAACATCCAGAGCCTTTAGAAACTCCGGGTGAATCTCATCCACCCCTGGGGCCTTGTCACAGAGGAGATTTTTAACCACCTCGGTGACCTCAACCCCAGAGATAGGAGAGCCCGCCTCAGAGAACCCAGACTCTGCTTCCTCTTGGGAAGGCGTGTCGGTGGAATTGAGGTTGTCTTCAAAGTGTTCTCCCCACCGACTCACAACATCCCGAGTCGAGGTCAGCAGCGCCCCATCCCCACTATACACAGTGTTGATGGTGCACTCCTTCCCCCTTCTGAGACACCGGATGCTGGACCAGAATTTCCTCGAAGCCGTCCGGAAGTCTCTCTCCATGGCCTCACCAAACTCCTCCCACACGGAATGTTTTTGCTTCCGCTTGGCCAGCCGGTACCCATCAGCTGCCTCGGGAGTCCCAAAGGCCAAAAAGGCCCGATAGGACTCCTTCAGCTTGACGGCATCCTCACGGTTCGGGGATTGCCGCCACGACAGACACCTTACGGCCACAGCTCCGGTTGGCCGCCTCAGCAACGGAGGCACAGAACATTGTCCACTCCGACTCGATGTCCCCCACCTGCCCCAGAACATAAACAAAGTTCTGTCTGAGGTAGGACTTGGAACTCATTCTGACAGGGGATTTTGCCAGACGTTCCCAGCAGACCCTCACAATACGTTTGGGCCTGTCACGTCGGACCGGCATCTTCCTCCGCCATTGGAGCCAACTCACTGTCATTGCCCACGTGAGCATTGAAGTCACCCAGCAGAACGATGGAGTCCCCAGCGGGAGCGCTCTGTAGCTGGGATCGGATCGCCTTCGGCCACCGCTCAACTCACACTGCACCAGATCCCTATGGCCCCTCCCACAGGTGGTGAGCCCGTGGGAAGGAGACCCATGTTACCCTTTCGGGCTGTGCCCGGCCGGGCCCCATGGGTGCAGGCCCGGCCACCAAGCACTCACCTTGGAGCCCCACCTCCAGGCCTAGCTCCAGAGGGGGGCCCCGGTGACCCGCGTCCGGGCAAGGGAAACCTCAATCCACTTATATTTTTTCATCATAGCAGTCTTTTAGCCGTGCTTTGTCTGGTCCCTCACCAAGGTCCTGTTTGCCATGGGTGACATAGCTCCTAGGATGATTGAGACACACAAACCCCTCCACCACGATAAGGTGACGGCTTCCAGGAGGAAGCAAACATTTAAGATGGAAAAAAACATTTAAGATGCAAAAATATTATGATATATATCGTTATTGACTTATATGGGGGAAAAAAAGCTACGTTTTCCCATTCCGTAAAGCCCTATCTGTGCATTGTTGGAACTCTGCTTGATAACATTTTTATTTCATTTCGTAATTGGTTTATTCTTTGAAACAGTAATATTAATTGATACAACCGCATTGCCTCGCTTTTAGTGAGGTTAGTACACAGTCATAACCATAGATGCAATTTTACTAATAATTGGCCAAATAATTTCTGTGTTTCGGTTTTCAGCCTTGGGTTTCCAAATTTTCAGTTTTTGTGAAGAATTTCCATTTTGGTGCATCCCTGATACATATTAAATTACTGCTTAAAAAAGTCAAAGGCACAAATTTATCATATGGCTGAATACCGTATTGGCAAATCTCGATGGATTAGCGGCAAAATGTACAGGTGCTCACCCGTTTTAGTGCTGCTTCAAAAATAAGAGTGCTGTTAGCTGGAACACAGTCAGGCACACCTTTAGCTCCATAAGCAAGGTTCGGTGGGACAACAATAAGACGACAGCCAGCCTTTCTTATCCCCAGCAGCCCGTTCTCCCATCCCTGCTCAAACAACAAGGGTATAAAGAAAATTGTCAATTTGCATCCGAATTTTTGACTTGATATCATCACATCAATTCACTACCACAGAAATCGGAGACTGTTCAACAAAAGGCCACAAAACATAAGAGGAAGCATGAAGGAATAACCATTTACATTTCAACAACCAATTTCAACCATTGTCGGTGAGGATCTGGATAAAGGTGCATTTTATTTATTTTTTTACCATGTGCGTCAATATGGTACCATTGGAACTGTCCAAGCTCCAGAATCATATTGACACCAGTGTCTGTTCTTCATCCTCCATTAATTAGGAACTAGCCTGCTCACTAACAAACAAAGCAGACATACAAAGCTCTTTGATTTGTTTTCTTGTTGATGAATAGTTCACCTTTGGTGGATGTCTGTGCTCTAAATCGTGGCCTTCCATTTACAGTGGGTACGGAAAGTATTCAGACCCCCTTAAATTTTTTCATTCTGTTATATTGCTAGGCGGACAACTGGTTAGCACAGCTGCCTCAGAGTTCTGAGGACCGGGGTACAAATCCCGGCCCCGCCTGTGTGGAGTTTGCATGTTCTCCCTGTGCCTGCGTGGGTTTTCTCCGGCCACTCCGGTTTCCTCCCACATCCCAAAAACATGCTTGATAGGTTAATTGAAGACTCTAAATTGCCCTTAGGTGTGAATGTGTGCGTGAATGGTTGTTTGTGTAAATGTGCCCTGGGATTGGCTGACGACCAGTTCAGGGTGTACCTCGCCTCGCGCCCGAAAAAAGCTGAGATAGGATCCAGCACGCCCACGACCCTTGTGAGGATAAAGCGGTACAGAAAATGGATGGATGGATGTTATATTGCAGCCACTTGCTCAAATCATTTTTATTTTTTTCCCCTCAAATGTACACAGCACCCCATTTTGACAGAAAAGAAACAGAATTGTTGAAATTTTTGCAGAATTATTAAAAAAGCCAAACTGAAATATCACGCAGCCATAAGTATTCAGACCCTTTGTTCAGTATTTAGTAGAAGCACCCTTTTGAGCTAATACAGCCATGAGTCTTTTTGGGAATGATGCAACAAGTTTTTCACAACTGGATTTGGGGTTCCTCTGCCGTTCCTCTGTTCTGCCAGGTTGGATTGTGACCGTTGGTGGACAGCCATCTTCAGGTCTCTCCAGAGATGCTCAATTGGGTTTAAGTCAGGGCTCTGACTAGGCCATTCAAGAACAGTCACGGAATTGTTCTGAAGCCACTCTGTTATTTTAGCTGTGTGCTTTGGGTCATTGTTTTGTTGGAAGGTGAACCTTCGGCCCAGTCTGAGGTCCTGAGCACTCTGGAGAGAAGGGTTTCGCCCATGACATCCCTGTACTTGGCTGTATTCATCTTTCCTTCGATTGCAACCAGTCATCCTGTCCCTACAGCTGAAAAACACTCCCACAGCATGATGCTGCCACCACTATGCTTCACTGTTGGGACTGTAGTGGACAGGTGATAAGCAGTGCCTGGTTTTCTCCACACATACCGGTTAGAATTAAGGCCAAAAAGTTATCTCTTGGTCTCATCAGACCATCCATCCATCCACCCATTTTTTGAGCCGCTTCTCCTCACTAGGGTCGCAGGTGTGCTGGAGCCTATCCCAGCTATCATCGGGCAGGAGGCGGGGTACACCCTGAACTGGTTGCCAGCCAAATGCAGGGCACATACAAACAAACAACCATTCGCACTCACATTCACAGGCAATTTAGAGTTGTCAATTAACCTACCATGCATGTTTTTGGGATGTGGGAGGAAACCGGAGTGCCCGGAGAAAACCCACGCAGGCACGGGGAGAACATGCAAACTCCACACAAGCGGGGCCGGGGATTGAACCAAGGTCCTCAGAACTGTGAGGCTGACGCTCTAACCAGTCGTCCACCGTGCCGCCTCATCAGACCAGAGAATCTTATTTCTCACCATCTTGGACTCCTTGCGGTGTTATTTTAGAAAACTCCATGCGGGCTTTCATGTGTCTTGCACTGAGGAGAGGCTTCCGTCGGGCCATTCTGCCATACAGCCCCGACTGGTGGAGGGCTGCAGTGAGGGTTGACTTTCTTGAACTTACTCCCATCTCCCGAGTGCATCTCTGGAGCTCAGCCACAGTGATCTCTGGGTTCTTCTTTACCTCTTTCACCAAGGCTCTTCTCCCCTGATTGTTCAGTTTGGCAGGACGGCCAGCTCTAGGAGGAATTCTGGTCATCCCAAACGTCTTCCATGTAAGGATTATGGAGGCCACTGTGTTCTTAGAAACCTTAAGTGCAGCAGAGGTTGTTTTTGTAACCTTGGCCAGATCCCTGCCTTGGCACAATTCTGTCTCTGAACTCTTCAGGCAGTTCCTTTGACCTCATGATTCTCATTTGTTCTGACATGCACTGTGAGCTGTAAGGTCTTATATAGACGGGTGTGTGCCTTTCCTAATTAAGTCCAATTAGTATATTCAAACATAGCTGGACTCCGAAGGTGTAGAACCATCTCAACGAAGATCAGAAGAAATGGAGAGCACCCCAGTTAAATATATCCGTGTCACAGCAATGGGTCTGAATACTTATGGCTCTGTGTGTGATATTTCAGTTTTTCTTTTTTAAGAAATCTGGTTTTTTTGGTCAATATGGGGTGCTGTGTGTACATTAATGAGGGGGGAAAAAAAGAAACATTGTTTTACCAAATGGCTGCAATATAACCAAGAGAAAGATTTCAGGGGGTCTGAATACTTTCGGTACCCACTGTATATACAGTATGATCATTGTGGCATTGCTAAGAAAAAATACATAAAAACCTATCACCTCTAAAAATGCTCTGTGCGCTTAGTCAAAAATAGTTGCAAAGAAAACAAAACAAGAAGTAAAATAAGTTCTTACTTGAATTACTTTTCCAGCTCCAATTTTCAGCCGTAACAAATTGTCTTTCTTTTGGTTAGAGTCGAACATCTGAAATGAAAAAAGGTCATTAATATTTGTACATGAAACCAATACTGAACAGATATTTCTGTTTGATTTTGATATGTGACCTGTCCAATTGTGTGGTTCTGCAAGAGCCAGCCTCTGTACGTCACCTCCAAAGAGTCACCGTATTGTACTGCCTGGCCTTCCCCGAGACTTAAATCCTGAGTCACCACTGCATCTAAAACGTTGCAGCTGTTTGCCTTTGCCAAACACACCTAATGCAAAAATATATACATACCATAAGCAAAATACTTAACACACTTAAGTACTACAATATGCAATATTTTGTTTACATTTCTAATATGCGGCACGGTGAACGACTGGTTAGCACATTTGCCTCACAGTTCTGAGGACCCGGTTTGAAATTCGGCCTCACCTGTGTGGAGTTTGCATATCCTCCCCGTGCCTGGGTGGGTTTTCTCGGTGTACTACGGTTTCCTCCCACATTTCAAAAACATGCATGGTAGGTTAATTTAAAACTCTGAATTGCCCGTATGTCTGAATGTGAGTGCAAGTGGTTGTCTAATTCTATGTGTCCTGCATTTGGCTGGCAACTAGTTTAGGGTGTACCCCGCCTTTCGCCCAAAGTCAGCTGGGATAGGCTCCTGCACGGCCGCGACCCTAGTGAGGATAAGCGGTACAGTAAATGGATGGATTCCTAATGTTGAAGCTTCATGCTAAAATTTTAAACAATTTCTTTTCAATTTCCGTTTTGAGAGAAATAAATTATACCTTACTTGATAGAATATACTGTACAGTGATGTACCATAAAAACTCAGATGCAAACCGCTCCAGTGACAGCTGAAGAAACCAAAAAGAATCACATCATCTGCCAAAAGCAGAGACGCAACACTGAGGTCAGCACGCCGGTCAGCAATCTGATCAGCAGTTCCTCTACATAACTGTATGCAGGTTACCATTAGAGGAAAGATCAATGTAAATGGGCTTCCCCACCGCCATCACTCACACTGCATTTGTACCTAAACTGGTGCTCCATGACTGTTATAAAAGGCTATGGTTGCTGTCAATCATACAATCAATTGAGTAAAATGTATTTTAATTTTAAACTGAAAATCTAAAAAAGATTTATATGACAGTTGTGGGACTGAAGTAGTCATAGGCCGGTCACGATAATTACTCTCTCGACTTATCGTTCGATAAATAAAATGGACAACGGTAGTTTTTCCAGACTTGATAAATGGTCATTGTTATAGTGAGCCGACACAGTTGGACGTGTGTGTCATTAGCCGCAAGTCGGCTCATGGAACGCCAGTGGACCGGTAAACTCTCGCCAGTGTTGGCTACGTCCAATACCCCAAGCCTTCCTCCATGTGCAGCGCGTAGATTCACACAACAGAAAGACTTTAGGGAACGTTAACTGTTTGTGGTGTTCGCAAGCCCAGCTGCGAGCTAAAACGCTAGCGAGTTAAGGAGCAAAACAGCTCTCTCCACCTCGGCGAAGTCGTTAAAAACATCAGTGCCTCTCCGAGGAGTTGTGTGTGTTAGTCCTCAATTAACACAAACACTGAAACGTAAACTGTTTATTAAGCATAAACTCATTGGCACTTGTTACTCAGCCAGTAGTTGACTTCAGCGACATCAACGTATCGTGTCCTGCTGACACGCTGCTTAAATAGAGGAAGGCAGACGTGACTGAGGGTGCGCGTGACAGAGGATGCTAAAGGCACGCCCCCAGTAGGTATATAGCACCAGAATGGTTTGGTTAAGGACCCCCAAAAATGGCACCTACGAAGAGACGCTCACGAAGCACAGTTTAAACTGCAAGCTATTAGTTACGCGGAGGAACATGGGAATCGAGCAGCCGCGAGAGAATTCAAGATCAGCAAATTCATGGTTCGCAACAGGAGGAAGCAGGAAAACGAGCTTTGCCAAGTCAAGAAGACAAAGCCGGGTTTCCGTGGAAACATGGCGAGGTGGCCCGAGTTGGAATACCAACTCGAGCAATGGATTAATGACCAAAAAATAGCCGGGAGAAGCGTCTTTCCAGTCACCATTTGACTGAGTGCAATAACTCGGAGCTTGCCATCATTCCGGGACGCTCGACGAAGGAACTCCAACCGTTGGACATCGGTGTAAACAGGGCATTCAAAGTAAAGCTGCGAACGGCGAGGAAGCGATGGATTACAGATGGCGAACACAGCTTTACTAAAACGAGGAGGCAGCGCGAGTTACCAGGCGAGTTACGCCACAATTTGTGAATGGATTGTGGATGCTTGGGCCAACGTGTCTGCTTGGACTGTTGTTCAAGCTTTCGTAAAAGCCGCCATCATTTCTGAGGAGCCGCACGGCAACGAGACTGACTCCGACAATGACGAGAGGGAACCTGGCGTGTTTGATGGAGAACTTGCCCAGCTGTTCATTTCGGATACTGTCATGGGTGTGTGTTCTGTTTGTTGTCTTCCCCGTCTCGTACACACCTGCTCCTGAGAGTATCTTCCCTCCCTGTGCCCCATTACCCCTTGCATCTCACCGCGTGTCTCATTCCTTCTGGTCGCCAGTTCGTTGTACATTGTTGTCACGTACCAGCATTTCTTGTTTCCACATCACTGACTCATAGTAAGACAAGACCCTGTTCTGATTATTGACATTGCCTCTTTGCCTCAGTTTTTGGATACTGTTGCCTTTTCTGATTGCCTTCATGTGTACCGACCTCTGCTCATTTATTAAATCTCTCTTTTGTGAAACTGTCAATTTGTATTGGAGACATGCATTTTTGGGTTCTAGCCTCTGTTCCGTTCATGACAGAACGAACTGGCCATAATATGGACCCAGTAGACTCAGACCCGCTGCGCAAAGCCCTTCAAGTGCAGGGTCAACGCCTCTCGAAGCAGGATGAGCAGCTTGCTGCCCGCCACCTGCATCTACAGGGACTGTCAGAGCATCAGGACATTATGATTAGACAGGTGGCCACACAGTTTGAAGTTCTAATGAATAAGGTTCAGAAGAAGGAACCAGCTGGTACAACACCCGATGCCGCAACTGTGCCACCGTTTCCATGTGAAGCAGTCACCATGCAGACATCTGCCCACAGCTCTCTCGACCGGAGAGGGTTCTCCGGAGATTCTGGGAATATTAAGCCGTTCATCACTCAGTGCGAACTCCATTTTAAGGTGCAGGCAGCTGCCTTCCCCACAAAGCAGGCAAAGATCGCTTTTGTCCTTTCCCACCTGACTGGTCGTGCGGAGGAGTGGGCTACTGCTGAATGGAGCCGCAATTCCGCCGCGTGTCATTCTTGGACTTGTTTCGTAAAGACTATTGAACACATTTTTCAGTATTTCACACCAGATCGTGAGGCAGCTCGCTCCCTTGTCACCTTACAACAAAGCAAGCGCAGGGTGTCAGATTACGCGATTGAGTTTCGCATAAAAGCAGCTGAGAGTCAGTGGAACAACAGGGCACTACTTGATGGATTTTTTCAAGGACTATCCCCTGCCGTCAAGGATCGTTTGGTCCCACTACACCTGCCGACCGACTTGGACACTCTCATCGCTCTCGGCGTGAAGATCGACAAAAGGCTTTTGGATCGCGAGCTGGACAGAGATCGGCGGAAAGATGCGTCACCGCGCACTTGGAGGACGAGCCTCGGTGACCAGCCAAACCACTTCCCCGTCTCGTACACACCTGCTCCTGAGAGCAGCGTCCCCACCTGTGCCTCGTTTACCCTAATTACCCCTTGCATTTAACCTCGTGTCTCATTCCTTCTGGTCGCCAATTTGTTGTACCCTGTTGTCACGTTCCAGCATTCCTTGTTTCCACGTCACCGACTCATAGTAAGACTAGACCCTGTTCTGATTATTGACCTTGCCTTTTTGCCTCACGTTTTTTTGATGCCTTTTCGGATTGCCTGCCTGTGTACCGACCTCGGCTCGTTTATTAAACCTCTCTTTTGTGAAACTGTCAATTTGTATTGGAGTCATGCATTTTTGGGTCCTGTCATCTTTTCCTTTCATGACAGGATCAAGAACATGAGGACTTTTATGGATTTGTGGATGAGGGTTGATCAAGAAATAACGCGAGTACATTGATGGCAAACACAGCTTTACTAAGACTAGGAGGCAGCGCGAGTTACTAGGCGAGTTACGCCACAATTTGTGAATGGATTGTGGATGCTTGGGCCAACGTGTCTGCTTGGACTGTTGTTCAAGCTTTCGTAAAAGCCGCCATCATTTCTGAGGAGCCGCACGGCAACGAGACTGACTCCGACAATGACGAGAGGGAACCTGGCGTGTTTGATGGAGAACTTGCCCAGCTGTTCATTTCGGATACTGTCATGGGTGTGTGTTCTGTTTGTGGTCTTCCCCGTCTCGTACACACCTCCTCCTGAAAGTATCTTCCCTCCCTCTGCCCCATTTACCCTAATTACCCCTTGCATCTCACCGCGTGTCTCATTCCTTCTGGTCGCCAATTTGTTGTACCCTGTTGTCACGTTCCAGCATTCCTTGTTTCCACGTCACCGACTCATAGTCTGTTCTGATTATTGACCTTGCCTTTTTGCCTCACGTTTTTTGGATGCCTTTTCGGATTGCCTGCCTGCCCAATGACGAGAGGGAACCTGGCGTGTTTGATGGAGAACTTGCCCAGCTGTTCATTTCGGATACAGAACATGAGGACTTTGATGGATTTGTGGATGAGGATTGATTAAAAAAATAACGCGAGTACATTTTTAAATATTTAAATAAAGTACAACCGAACTCAGTTTTGCTCCCGCTGCCTTTTTAAAAATATTGTTTTAGCGTGGATGCATGCTACCGTATGTTTTACCATGCCTGCACCCAATAATCCGGTGCGCCTTATGTATGTGTTCAATACAGAAATAGTATCTGAGACTGCGCCTTTTAATACGGTGCGCCTTATGGTCGTGAAAATATGGTATATTTGTAACAGTCACCACGTATTCACGTCAAGACGAAGCATGCACAGACAGATCTTTCCCGGCTCTAGTCCGAATGAGTATACATGGTGAAAATGACTTATCATCGGTTTGGCAAAAGGAATATTCCACCCCAGTGGAATCGAATGAATTTCCCTTCGGATTCGGCCTGTTTATTCCAAATGAGGTGTTTATATTGAGCATTTTCAGTCAGTTTGGGCTTCTAAAGCGCTGATAATCTGAATATAAGGCTCCATGTAAACCAGGCTAGTCTTGCAGCTCTTTATTCTTCATTATCGACCATATCACAAAGTAAAGAAAAACAATTTAATAGAGAAACAAGAAAGGAAAATATGAGAAAAATAACAACAACAATAATGATTTAAATGTAAAAAATAAAATAATCAAAATAAGGGCAGGCCTTGTTTTTCATGATTTCAGAGGCATTAAAAAAAACATCTTTTATGGTGATAGTTTTTGGGAAAATATATAGCAAGTATTAAGAATAACAAACACGAGTTAAACAACTTTCTGTATAATAATTGTATTACGTGGAATGAAAACACTGCAGAATCATCCAAAACGTTTCTTCAAGGGACTTTGTTTGGATGTGGCTTCATGCGTTTGAGACTATTGCTTCCTACAGTACATACTTTCATTGCAGAGTAACCATAAACCAAGATGTACTTTTCTAATTTGTGAGGTCCAGTCCGTCACAGGCGAGGAACCAAAAGATGGCAAAAGATCTGTGTTTCCTCCATTTTAGCTAGTCTCTGTGGAGCCTCATCTACAGTTTTGCTACCGATCAGAGAGAGTGACGTCTCAAGGAGGAATATTGTACATGCTCAGATCAATTTGGAAATGATGATAAGCTAATTCAAAGAAGTTGCAATCAGTCATTCTAGAGTGAGTAGAAGGATTCAATCGTGGTATTTCAGTTAGTCCCCACGTCCTGTGACACCGAAATAAATCTGTATCGATAATGGTTCACAATTCTGATTAATTCTAGATATATTTTGTAGCTTGTGACTTGTTACTTACCTCTTTACAGAAGTCAGATGAGGATTTCTCAGATTCAAACATGAGGGACCAATTCTGCCTTTGGTCATCATAAAACGTGCAGTAATTGTTGGGCTGTAACTGCAGGAAAAGAAATATATCACTAAGATGCACAACAGAAAAAAGCAAGTTAAATAAGCGGTGACGAAGTGTACAAAAGTGTGCTTAGCCACTTGGTCAACGTGACAAATAAGTGTTACATTCTTTCTCGTTTCCCAAAGGTATTGCGATTTCTCATTTTCTCATACGTTTGCTACTTCTATAAGCTTTCTGCAAAATAACCATTTCTCAGCACCGGTAACTATGTCAAGAACATAATGTGCACCTCTTTTGTGATTTATTATTTTTCTCAGTCTTAAAGATCACAAAGTCTTTCCTCAGCGTTCGAAGTGTTCAGAAGCTCGCGTGACCTTTTTTTTTTTTTTTTTTAACCTGACTGATGATAACGGTTATCCTCTTGCACATGCCAATTAAGAATGCTTAAATGTTCCAAAAACATGACAGCACACTGTGTTCCAAAATATCGTGCATGCATTTATATTAAAAAAAAATGTTTTCGCTTTTATGTAGAAGTTTTTGTATACTGTATGTATACTGTTTGGCTCAGTGATATCAATTTCATCATTAGTTTCCCCAACTGAGCCTAAATAAAGGAAAATTACTACCGGTAGGTTCTTAAATGTTGTTCCACATTATTAAGCAAGTCACAGTTTTTTTTTTTTTTAAGTACGGTGGAGAAAAAAAACAAAAACAAAAAGAGTTGATGAAAAGTCTGGAAGTCCAATGACATACACTAAAAGAATGAAAACACTAGATGTTACAAGAAAACTGAGATGATCATATGGTCAATACGTGTGTGATTCGGAGCGCAAAGGGGTTAGTACAGATTAAGGTATATCAGGGAAAGTTTGTCAGGCAAATGCATGTTTTAAGACATCAGCTGTTCGAAGCCACTGAAAAGTTGCAGTGAGCTCACCAGACTATTTTCAAACTGTTCAAACTTTCAAACTTTTCCCTGAGGAAGATTTACTTATGAAGGTAGATAGACCTTCCACTTCTCCTCCACCCCTCCATGAAGTGTTTTGTTGTGTTGCGTTGGCAGTGTGTTTTGGGTCATTGTCTTGTTGCATGATGAAGCTTCTCCCAATTAGTTTGGATGCATTTTTCATGAAGTTGCCAGACAAAAGGGTTTGCCAACCGCGACAGTAGGTATCACAATCCACTGTTTGAAGAAGACGTCGAGGGAAGAAATATAGAGGCAATACCACAAAATGAAAACCTCTCATCAGCAAAAAGAAACTGAAGGCCTGATTGGATTTTGCAAAGGAGGACAGAGATGAGCCAGAAAGGTTTTGGAACAAAGTTTTCTGGACTGATGAGGCCAAGATTAACCTCTACGAAAGTGATGGATAGGCCAAAGTATGGAGAAAGAAATGATCTGCTTATCCAAAACACACGATCATCTGTGAAGCATAATGGAGGTACTGTCATGGCTTGGGCTTGCATGGCTGCTTCTGGAACAGGCTCACTAGTCTTTATTGATGATGTAACTCATGATGGTAGCAGCAGAAAGACGTCTGAATTCTACAAAACCATCTTGTCTGGCAATTCACAGAAAAATGCATCCAAACTCATCAGGACAAGCTTCATCATGCAACAAGACAATGATCCAAAACACACTGCCAAAACAACAAAGGACTTCATCAGGGGGGAAAAGTGGAAGGTCTTTGACTGGCCTAGTCAATCACTGGATCTTAACCCAATAGAGCATGCATTTTACCTCATGAAGAGGAGACTGAAGGGAGAAACGCCCAGAAACAAGAACTGAAAGAGGCTACAGTAAAGGCCTGGAAAAGCATTTCAAATGAAGAATGTAACAGTCTGGTGAAGTCAATGGGTCACAGGCTTGATGCAGTTATTGCAAGTCAGGGTTATGCCACCAAATATTAAATGCTGTTCACTTTAAGTTAATTTAATAATGTCTGTTCTAATACCTTTGTCTTTAAACAAAAGGTGCTCTGTCCTGAGTTGTTCAACACATCAAGATGTAAATACCATGAAATGAAAGCAGGAATTTTAAACTTTTGTCTCATATTCATCTGTTGATCTGAAACCCAAATGTCTTCAGTATACAACAAACACAAAGGAATTGACCCTGCCGACCCAATACTTTTGGAGGGGACTGTATGTGGTGCGCACGTACGTGACAGCGCTGTTGATAATAGCGTGTCCTATCTGGAAGACGCAGTCAATTATGTCACGGCGGGCAGCCAATCATATTGCAGTGGGTCGTGTTGCTTAAGTGCGACAAGATGAAAGTTTTAATTGCACGAGCTGAAAGGTCGAGGATACGACCAATTTGGTTGCAGTCTCGAGCCCTGGTGTGTGTGTGTGTGTGTGTGTATCATTGTGGATGAGTGTTGGGAGGGGATTGCATTGAACTATGTAAAGCACTTTTGAGATGCATGTTTGATTTAATTTTGATACCAATAAATGGTAGAAGAAGATATTCAAAGAGTATAATGATTGGATAACTGGTCAATGAGTTGTGGCCAATTTACTTTACATGGGACATATTTTGCCAAACCATTTTTTCTAGTATGTGGGATGTAATATTGTCTTTATGGTGCCTCAGTAAACATGTGACATATGAATTAAAATCGACCAGGCATTCCTGCGTTCTAGACGTTTTTCTGCTGAGTGGCATGAAATCAGGTCATTCGCATTTCTCGAGCTTATGTCTGTCACTAAGCAAAGATTTTTACCAGATTAGCGGTACACAGATGTGATACGCCTTAAGTGCTTGACTGATTGTCAAACAGGGACATCGGAATGAGGTCGTTCACAAGAATGCTCATCTTAAAAAAAAAAGAAAGGTTTATCAAAACAAGTTTTGGTCAACACCAACTTGCGTGATGTTGAAAATAGCATCGGAACAAGTCAACAGGCCTCATTCCTATTTCTTCCGTAGTCCATATTCAAGTGGCCTTTGTGCAAAACTGCCATTGACATTTTGATTTGTCAATATGGTTTTACTTCATTTATTTTGAAGTGTTTTATTGCGGTACGCTTTTTATATTTTTCTTGATAGCCCTGCTTTCATGTGTACATGAATGGTGTGTGTATGTTATATATACACATACTTTTTATGATAACCATGCAGCACTTTGTGTGACTATGGACATTGTAAGTGTGCTTTATCAATAAACGCAGAAAGTCCTGGTGAAAACAACAAAATAAGAAAATAAATTAAAAAAAATAGATATAAACATTGATGGAAAATGTAAAAGCAGGCCTACTGGGTGAATTATAATAATAATATAAGATGTGGCCCGTGAAAGCAAATCAAAATTGCTCATTGTGTTCTGGTATAATACCAGCGATATTTGCAAGCATTTTTTTTTGTTACCAATCCCCCTTTGAAAAGAAATGTAATAGTTGAAAAACATGTTTTTATAGGCTTCTGATTTCAAAACAGGTTATTCATCAGTGTGTTATTCCGATCAATTTATTGAGGTAAAAGCAAAGCGGTTCCATTGGGGACCACAACCAGGACCCCGAGTCGCACCATCACAACACATAAATACAAAAGACGAGCGCAACAAATACCAGACTTGCTGATATGATGAGCAAAAATGTAAGAGTACTGTAATGTGACTCAAGTATTACTCAAGTACTGAGTAAATAGTGAGTAACTTCTGATTTTTTTTTTTTTTTTTACCATAGCATGAACATCAATAAATTGGATGACAAAACCGCGCCCAATGCGGAAGTCGCGCACGAAAGTAATAATTGATCAATAAAAGTAGCGGGCGACATTTAGATCATTGTAATGGCGTAAAAGTCCCGTGACGTGTTAACAGCAGAAGTGGCGGAAGTTTTTTTTCTGGTCTCGTCAACTCCTGTGAATTCGAGCGCACGGGCGGAACCTCAGGCCGCACATTAGTCCGCCGTGAAGTAATATTCACAATTACGTGTGTGTGTTGATGGTGGATGTGTGGAATGCATCTAGCGGCCAGCGCTCAAGCGTTAAACAGCCGATGATGTCGGTGACGGCGACCCCCCTCCCCCCTCCATGAAAAACTCATCGGACCTATACAATTTACGTAATTTGCTTATTTTGAGTTCAAAATGCTGAATTTCGCCAAAAAGTAACTGATTTGCATGTCTATAAAGCAGAAGTCTGAAGGTCAAAACATACACATACATACATAAAGATAGATACATACACACATATACATACACAGATAAAACTGCTATTGTAAATGTCCAGATCTTCTTTACATTCAGTAACTTACATTCTCAAAAAGCCGCCATTTTTCCGTCGTTCTGTGTGCAAAAGTTGAGAATGAGACTAGCACGGACTGATGAAATAACCTGGATAAATGAGAATATTGACATTGAACAGAAGGCTAATAACGCATTGATGTTCAATGGTGGGGCTTTTATTTTGAAGTTGGCGCTGGTAACATCCGGCATGTTGCCAGCATTGGGTTTTTCTTTTTCGTGCCACGGTGCTTAATATGAACAATCTTGTTGCAGCTAGCTTGACTTAAGACTTTTTGATTACATGATGATATGAACTCAAACTTGGCTGAAAATACTGTCCAAACCATCATATGTAATCAACCCGTAGTTCTGCTAATCATCACATCATACAGGGGGTGCCCGATATCCCGGTTTGGTCACGGGACGTTCGCAAGGGCACCTATGACGTTAATTTCAGTCGAGAGCAGAGGGCGATATTGCCCAATGTGGCCGTATCCTGGAATAGGTGAAAATGTATTAATTGATCTGTTTGATTCTTATTCTACAAATACAATAGTAATCAGAGTATCGTTTTTAGACAAGTGGGGGCATATCCATCATATTCTTGCCCCCCAAAATTAGGGCTCTCCTTCCCTAACCCTTTAAAGGACTATAAAGCTAGCCAGATGGTTCCAAACTTCTGGTGTAAATTATCCTAAAGCTTACAACAAACACAGGAGCTCTGTTTCGTTTTGCTTCCGCGTATACCGATGCACATGTGGAACACGTACCGATGTGACCGTGAAATGTAGTGTAAATGGGACCGTGTGCGCATCTGTGGTCCGCGTGCCAGTCCAAAGCGCTCTGCGGTTTCACGATGCGGAAACCCTGGAAGAGCCTTAAGCCACTTGAAGTACCTTCTTATCTCTGTGTTAATCCAAATACTCATTATTTGTCAGGCGTCTACACTGGCCACACGGCAAATGTGACTTGGTCATTGGGAGAAATTCCTTTGGCTCATACACGCTAAACAAATTAAGTTTGTAAACAGAGTTTGTAAAAGCTCACCGTGAAAATGAAGTCAATGTGAATGTTGGAAGAAGCAACTTGTTTCTGCTGGCTCAAGTATAGAAGCAGCTTATACTAGACAGAAAGAGAGACATGATCAAGTAAAATGCCACGTAAGAACTATCATCTCTTAATGCAGATCCAAGATATAATACATACTATCACCATCCATTCGACAGTCCCTACCTCTTTACTTGTGTGGTTGCCCAGTATGGCTGCCCCCAGCTTACCCTGCTTCACGTACTGTCCATTTATACTGTATAAGGGGCATGCAATTATATTAATATATTCTCTTAAGATAATCATGGCAGAGAATATTTGGGCATCAAAACAAAGTGCATATGGCAGAACAATCTGTTGGATATAATTCAAATGAAAACAAACTGATCATGTCTTTAAACATTCAAATCAAGGTATTTACTATCGAAAGGCTTGGACTGCAGTGGCAAATAACACTTGTAGGGTTCCAGGTGAAGGTGCTGCTGTCTGGATGACTGTGACTGAAAAACATGATGATGCAAAACATGAAGCAACGACATCAAATCATATTCCATTTGAATGCTCTCACCTGGATTTGAGCTCCTTCTCGGCTGTTTTGGTGCTGTATAATGAAAAGACTCATTGCCTTGACTGGTTTCGTCATCAAGTCCAAACAGGGAAGCCAACTTGGCCCTACAAGCAGAGCAAATGTTAAATCAAAATATGTTTGTTTTGCCTCAAATATACAAACCCCAATTCCAAGGAAGTTGTGACATTGTGCAAAACGTAAAAACAGAATACAATCATTTGCAAAAACTCTTCAAACTACAAGTAAGGTCTACACGATCTTTTGTTTGATCATGGTCATCGCGATGACATCACAAGGGTCCTGACGATGGAGGAGGAAAAGAACTCGAGCACCCAACATGCACTGCACGCATCAGTCTGCCAATCAAAATCGTACTTTTAATAGTGCTTGCAAAACATTCTCCAAATAAGGGGCAAAATGTTCTTGCTTGAACTTATGTACTTGTCACTCCCGGCTGTTGTTTACAGTAAAACTGTCACAGAAACGACGCTAAGTGAATCACGGCTGCCTGGCGCTTCAAAGCGGAGACCCAGGGATGCATAGTGCGCCCGCGGACGCTAAGTTAATTAACTCCCCACCAGTCGAAGGACTGCACCAACAAAGGCGCCTCCACCCTGTTGAGTCCCGCCACTTGGGAGTTGGAACAGGCAACAGCGACACCCACGGGCGACGAAACGACACTATACACATGGGTTCATAAGACAGTCTGTGACTCGACTGGGAGTTAATATTTTAAGAACTTTACATGAACACCAATAGTGACTTTATTGCTGCAAACTTGAATGACTAACGTCAAATCTCTTAAGTAAATCAGATGAAATGTTTCACCCCGCCACAAATGTCACATGGAAAATAGTAATGTTCTCCATACCACACAACATTTTAAACATTCAATACAGGTATGAAAGAGGATGAGCGTGGAACAATGCAAGGTGAGGAAATGGTCTCGTTATCTTAAATCCAAAAATCAATATTTTATTCCACTGGTCTTAAACCACAAAATAATTCTAAAATGGAAAAATAATGCCAAAAGGCAGTCCGGCCCCTCTGTGTTCGCAAAGGTGGTAGAAAGGGAGGGGGGGGGTGTGGGGGGGGGGGGGGTAAATCCCCGCTTTTTTTTCACAAGCAAAGTTCATTGGAGTTTTGGTGGGAACATTTTATTGAGCACAACTCTTATTGCAGCCATAATCGCTACATCGTGGTGGCCCCGCGTGAGGAGATAAGTTTGTCCTAACCCAAGCACACAAAACTCACGATATTTTGCAATAAACCTAGACGGCAGCCGCCATCTTGGCAGGGTCATGTTTAGACATGTCCGCTGCTATCTAGATTGTGGCTATGTTGTCTATGTGTGAGCACATTCCGTTACCATAGCGACCAAAGCCCGAGCACTTGTTAACGAGCGAAACGAAGGTTAGCCCGAGCGAAACTAGTGTTGTTGTTTTGCAAATGTCATTTGGATATCCGTTTTATGTGCTGCATGCTTTGAACTGTGGGGAGATTCTGTTGAAAAGGCCTTCGAGGATCGCGAACGGCTCACGAATCCTGAGCGTTCGCACGGTCCTCGTCTTTGTCGCGGTATGGCTCTGGAGCACCTAACCAGACTAGCTATACGCCTGTTGTGGTTTTGGGAGTTAAAAAAAAAAAAAAAAAAAAAAAAAAAAAAAAAAACGCTTCTTGTTTTTGATGCCTCTTCACTTGGCCTAAAAGCCCCACCAGTACCACCCTTACAAGCAATCAATTAATTCACAAGTCTAATCATAAGTACATTTGACTTTTACCGAAAGTTAAATAAAACTTAATTGAATCAGCTGAAGGCCTAAATCGCTTCACCAACTGAATTGACTTGCAGTGATAGCCATCACACACCGTCAAATCAAGTTGCTTTACTAAATAACTAATTTATGTACCCAAATTAAATAAAGTAATTCGTTAAATTAGTTTCAAATTTAGTCAACAAGCTGATTCGTCCACGCCACCAAGTGCCCTTCGTAACTATTTTAAATAAACCAAAACGAGTCGCACGACACAGCCGCGTTCCTTGGAGACCGCGAATTTCACCTTAAACGATTCCCTTCTGCGACTACGGCCCACAGACTGTACCTTATCAAAGTTACATCTAGCCGAGAAGTCAGCAGCTTAGGTGAATGACGACCGGCTCATGCGCTGGCCGATTACCCGGGCCTCTGCCAAGCATTGTCTCGAGAATTTGATGACCCAGAGGCCGCAACCGGCTGATTTGCAGCCCTCACAGTTAAACAGGAGAGACTTGAGACACCCCAAGCTTATTACTGCCGGCTGCGTAAAGCGTACTTATATGGAGGAGGACAAAAATTTCAAAACATTGTTTGTCGAAAACCTACATCCTAACACCAGCCACCAGCTGGGCGGAGCAGCGTGCCCGTGCACACTGTCCAGTGCCCAACTGCGTGAACTGGCCGCCAAGGGTTTTGCTAAATAAAAACACCCTCCCTCTAAAGCACAAGATTCAGGCGCCGTCTTTACAAACGAACCACCGCAGATGGAATTAGAGGGCGCTACGTACAACACGCGTGTGACTGACTCACCACGTTCTGGCGTTGTTAAACCCGACAATCAAAAGAAGTCGATGAACCCATATACAACCAATCTCCGCCCGCATACAACAATGGTCCTCATAACCAACAACGCCAATCCAACGACAAATCAAAGTCATGGAATGAGCGACTCGTCCAACAGAGTCGGTCATTCCATTCCATTCCAAGTGGGACACAATTACAAACAATAGTTACTTTTATGGAAAATAAGAGGTAACGTGCTCTCTAAGATTTACACTTTGCAAAAATCATCCCACGGGGTGGATTGGACCCCCCTGACAGGCTGGTTCTACCGTGTACGCCATACATTTGATATCCCTGGTCGAAAAGGTCAAAAGTCATTGCACGATTTTCTGGACAGCAGTTCTTGTGAAATTGACGTTTCAGGGTTTGTAAGTCTGTCAACCACCGAGAACGGCAGACGAGCCGTTTTATACTGTTTCTACTGATGAGCTCTGAGAAATAGGATTGTAGAGCATTTTTCAGTTCTTGGTTGTAGATCTGAAGACTGTTTATATGTCCTAGTAAGCCTAGTTTAAAAGTAAAAGTTGAGCTTTAGCTCTCTTTTGTTTGAACAATTTCGGTGTTTCTTCAGTGCGACTTCTTCCTTCCTGACACAGCTTTGATCCTCGAGCAAAGGACTCATTGACTTTGGAATTGAAACTCTCAACCAGGTCATCCACAGAATCTGAGGACATGCCTTTCACATCTCTGTGGATATTTCGGCCCATTCTTCCTTGCAGAATTGTTTGAATTCAGCATGAACAGCCTTTTTAAGGTCATGCCACTGCATTTTAATCGGATTCAAGTCTGGACTTTGACGAGGCCACTCACAAAATCCTCGATTTTGTTTTTTAAGCCATTCAGAAGATGACTAGCTGGTGTGTTTTGGATCGTTATCCTGCTGCAGAACCCAACTGCACTTGGGTGATTTTCACGAAATCCAGATTTAGAAAGTGTCCAACACGAGGATTTTTAAAATGCCCTTGAAAGAAAATTTTGCTTTTGTACAAACACAATTAGGGTCTGAACTAACAATAAAACAATAACAATATTTCCTGTATGTTTTGTTTTTTTTTATATTTAAAAAAAAAAAAGTCTGTAAAAAAAAAAAAATCTCCTTACCGCAACATTGCATTCCATTAAAAATATGGTTAAAATTTTGAATTTTTGGCAATGTTAAGAATGGTCTTATTACTCATGCTCAAAGCTATGCATAACTCTGTAGATACATTTTTCATATTTTATTATTTTTCTAACGTCTTCATATTTCTCATTACCAAAATATTTGTACTGATTTACACTTATTTATTTAATTGCTTTGTTCAAATAAAAAAAGTGTTATGTAGCAGGCATCAAATAGGTGTTTGATAGTATGTTTATACAACGTATACAAACACAATACAATGATTTGCAAATCATGTTCAACCTATATTTAATTGAACACACTACAAAGACAAGATATTTAAAGTTCAAACTGATAAACTTTATTGTTTTTAGCAAATAATCATTAACTTAGAAATATATGGCTGCAACACGTTCCAAAAAAGCTGGGACAGGTCGAGGCAAAAGACTGAGAAAGTTGAGGAATGCTCATCCAACACCTGTTTGGAACATCCCACAGGTGAACAGGCTCATTGGGAACAGGTCGGCGCCATGATTGGGTAGAAAAGGAGCTTCCCTGAACTGCTCAGTCATTCACAAGCAAAGATGGGGCGAGGTTCACCTCTTTCTGTACAAGTGCGTGAGAAAATAGTCTAACACTTTAAGGACAATGCTCCTCAACGTTTCATTTCAAGGAATTTAGGGATTTCATCATCTACGGTCCATAATATCATCAAAAGGTTCAGAGAATCTGGAGAAATCACTGCATGGAAGCGGCAAGGCCGAAAACCAACATTGAATGCCCGTGACCTTCGATCCGTCAGGCGGCACTGCATCAAAAACCGACATCAATGTGTAAAGGATATCACCTCATGGGCTCAGGAACACTTCAGAAAGCCAATGTGAATAAATACAGTTCGGCGCTACAGCCGTATGTGCAACTTGAAACTCTACTATGCAACCCAAAAGCCGTTTATCAACAACACCCAGAAACACCGCCGGCTTCTCTGGGCCAGAGCTCATCAAAGATGGACTGATGTAAAGTGGCAAAGTGTTGTGTGGTCCGACGAGTCCACATTTCAAATAGTTTTTGGAAATTGTGGACGTCGTGTCCTCCGGCCAAAGAGGAAAAGAACCATCCGGACTCTTATGGACGCAAAGTTCAAAAGCCAGCATCTGTGATGGTATGGGGCTGTGTTATTGCCAATGGCATGGGTAACTTACACATCTGTGAAGGCACCATTAATGCTGAAAGGTACATACAGATTTTGGAGAAACATATGCTGCCATCCAAGCAACGTCTTTTTCATGGACGCCCCTGCTTATTTCAGCAAGACAATACCAGACCAAATTCTGCACGTGTGGCTTTCAGCGTGGCTTTGTAGTAAAAGAGTGTGCGTACTAGACTGGCCTGCCTGCAGTCCAGACCTGTCTCCCGTTGAAAATGTGTGGCACATTATGAAGCGTAAAATACGACAACGGAGACCCCGGACTGTTGAACAGCTGCAGCTGTACATCAAGCAAGAATGGGAAAGTATTCCAACTACAAAGCGTCAACAATTAGTGTCCTCAGTTCCCAAACGTTTACTGAATGATATTAACAGAAAAGGTGATGTAACACCGTGGTAAACATGAAACTGTCCCAGCTTCTTTGGAACGTGTTGCAGCCATAAAATTTTAGTTAACGATTTGCTAAAAACAATAAAGTATATCTGTTTGAACATTAAATATCTTGTATTAGTAGTGTTTTCAATTAAATATAGGTTGAATATGTTTTGCAAATCATTGTATTCTGTTTTTATTTATGTTTTAACACACCATCCCAACTTCATTGGAATTGTACATTTTAAAACAAACCAAGACAAAATTATTACTGAATTCATATAAAAAAAAAAAAAAAAAAAAAAAAGTCCATGTTGCGGTAATGAGAATGTCATGTCAGTAATTAGGATCAATATTTCGGAAAGGAGACAATTGTTCTTTTTTTTCTTTGTATTTTTAATTTTGTCCTGTTCGGCTGTTAGGTCAAGCAGAATGGAGGATGTGTGTGTCCCTTTTAAGAAGCTTTTAAGCTGCCGCTCTGGTTTCTTCGTATTATTATTATTGTTTATTTAGAGTCAGAATCAATCAGAACAAAGTTTGTAGAGGGGAGAGAGAAACAAAGACAAAAGACAAAGCACCCTTTGTTAACAGGATGAGATTAAAATCTAGAGAGGCCAGTGTGTCGTGTAGGGACTAATACAATCAAACTTAACATTTATCTGGAGAGCTAAGAAATGAACTCCTTACCTGGTAGCCACCTTGAGTGTTACAGTCAATACTGTCCCATCAAACAAAATTCCTTGCAAACGTAAGTTCCTTCAGGACTTTAAAGGTCAGCGGACAAAGATTTAAAAATGTTTCTTGATCAACTCTAGAACCCCTTTACAAACCACCACTGCCATTTCGAAGTGATGATATCGCCGATATACAGCAGTTAAATCGATAAATATGATGCAGAATGCACCTTCCGGTCTTCGGCTCTTTCCGGCGCTGTGACGTCGCACAAGGCAAACATCCTGTTCATCGGGCGCTGTGTGCTATTGTTCCCGCCCTCGCATATTTGTTGTCGTATGATTTAACGATGTCACGATAATTTATTGTGCGGCATTTGGCGAAACAAATGGTTCAGGCAGCGGCAAGAGATTTATTTATTTTTAATTTTTTTTTTTTTTTTGGGCGCTTTCCAAGTGAAGAAGGAATACGTGACCAGTGGTTAATGAAAGTCACTTGACAGGGGAAGAAATCATCTGTCATCTGACCTTTAAGCAATGATTAAAATTGGTTACGGAGAATAATAAAATTGGTCGTGGACACATCAAATAAAGATGTTTATAATGTTATCCTTATTATTTTGATAGCATCAACTTTTATCATAAAAATGCTTCATGACATCTCACGAATCTAATTTCGAGAGAATCACCCGCTTTCAGCTTGAGGCCTTCGGGATTTTCTGTTCGAGAGCAGAATTCATGGTTCCATCAATCACAGCACGTTGCCCAGGTCTGGAACAAAACAGCCCGAGACCATCACGCAACCACCACCATGTTTGCCTGTTGGTATGATGATCTTTTGCTGAAATGCTCTGCTCCATTTACATCAGATGTAACAAGACGCACAACTTCGGAAAAGCTCGACTTGCACCTCGTCAGTCCGTATAATATTATCGCAAGCCTTTATTTTCTTTTTGGTCAGCAGTGGTTTCCGACGAGGAGCGATGCCATGGATGCCATTTTTGAGTTCCTTTGTGGCCTCCTGGATGAGTCATTGCTGTACTCTTGGGGTAATTTTGGTAGGCATGCCACTCCTGGGAAGGTTCGCCACTGGTCCATGTTTTCTCCACGTGAGGATAATGGCTCTCCCTATGGTTCGCTGGAATCCTAAAGCTTTAGAAATGGCTTTTGTAGCCCTTTCCAGACTGACAGATGTCCATGACTTGATTTCTTCTGGAATTTCTTTGGATTGTGTCATTTTGTTGCAGCTTCGTTACATCTTTTGTCCGACTTGATTTTGTCGGGACAGATTCTGCGTAAGCGATTTCTTGATTGAAGAGGTCTGAAGGTAATCAGCCTTGGGTCTGATCAGGGAAAATTAACCAAAACCTGTGATTAACCACAATTAATTCCGATTTAACAAAGGGCTGGTCATTTTTCACACAGGGCCAGGTAACTATAATAATTTTTTTTTCTTAATAGATAGCATTTTAAGATCATTTTGGTTACTTTTTATTATATTTACATTTGTTTGATGATCTTAAACATTAAAGTGGGGAAATATGCTTTTTTTTTTTTTTTAAATCGAGAAGGGGGCCAATACTCTATGTCCGTTGTTATGTGTTGAATCTGTCACTTGCTGAGGAAGCCCAACGTTATCCAGGTTATCGAATAACTCTTTTTTTGCACGTTGATGGTTGAGATGATCAACATAAATGTCAAAATAGAAACTACCGATTATGACCAGCGGCGAAAGTAGAACATATTGAATTATATTTCGGGCACCTTACTGTTTCTGTGAAACACATCGTATGGAGAATAAATCGGGTTTTGTGTCCCAGAATGTCACATGACAGACGATCCGTATTTTCCCCCCCTTTGGGGAAGTCCAAATTCGAAAAGGGGGGGGGGGGGAAATGAAAATATTAAGAATGCATCCACACTCGTTAGATTGCCAACTGCAATCAATTCAATGATGTTTTCATCTTTTAGGTTAACGCTAAAGCGAAGACATCCCCTTTTGAAACGCATTGACGTTATTTAGCAGCAGCAGCAACCATCAACCACATAATGTATGTTTATGTACCTGTCGAGCACTGACACTGGCGGGGGGATGGGGGGGGGGGGGGGGGGGGGGGGTCTGCTCCCAGTGAACTCGCACGGCATAAATAACTTACCCGCCCGTGGGTGACAAGAAATCTCCGTCTTCGTCGTCTCCGCCGAACATTTTATCGGTTAAAATCCAATGAGTATCAGATAAGACAGGTACTGTAACAAATTAGCAACTCGGTGGAACTTCCACGACACTTCCGCTTTTCCTGGTCGCGGGTGTATCAGCTGACTTCTTCTTCTTCTTCTGCGGCTTCTTTTCTTCTTCGTGTGTCGGCGGGTGGCGTCAACCGTTCAAGATGCATTACCGCCACCTACTCTGCTGGAGTGTGGGTGAGCGTACGCCCCATACATACATATGTGCGGTGCTCGGGAGCAAAATCAGTCATCCATCCGTCCCTCCTTTTCTGAGCCTATCCCAGCTATCATGCAAATGCTGTTCTTCCGGTCCCAATATCGATTGAACCATCAGCAAAAACAGTGGTGTACAATGCATGTGTTGTTCTGAGTCTCTGTTCGACTACCTCCTTTTCCTTCATCACTGTGTACTCTTTCTTGTATATGAAGATCGACTTCATTGATATGACAATTTCTCAACTATCCCAATCGCTTTCTGTATCCTATCTTGGATAAACTGGATGTTATTGCCTCTCTTCCATAATGCTCCATCATCCGCGAACAATGGCTCTCCTATAGCTGGGTCGATTTCTGCAAAAACGTCATTAATCATAATAGAAAACAACAATGGACTGATAACACTCCCCTGAGGTGTGCCATTTTCCACCTTATATGCAGTAGATCAAGTCGTGCCCATCTTTACTTGAATCTGCCTGCCCAACAAAAAGTCTCGGATCCAAATAAATGTTCTTCGATTAATCCCCATTTTATATAGTCTAATCAATAACCCCTCCTTCCACACCATGTGATATGCTTTTCCAACATCCAACAATACTGCTAGTACCGATTCTGTGTTGGCTTGCGCTTTTCCACTTTCATTTTCCAGCCAAATTACCGGGTCCATTGTTCCCCTTCCTTTCCTCAGCCCACTTTCATACGGAGATATGAGTCCTTCCTTTCCTCAATAATAATTTAGCCTATCTACGATCATCCTTTCCTTTGCGCTCCTCATTTCTTGCGATCCCAGCTATCTTCGGGCGAGAGGTAGGACATACCCCGGACTGGTCGCCAGCCAATCGCAGGGCACATAGAAACAAACAATCATTCGCACTCACAGTCACACCTACGGGCAATTTAGAGTTGTCAATTAACCTACCATGCATGTTTTTGGAATGTGGGAGGAAACCGGAGTGCCCGGAGAAAACCCACAAAGGCACAGGGGAGAACATGCGAACTCCACACAGGCGGGGCCGGGGGTTGAACCCCGGTCTTCAGAACTGTGAGGCAGACGCTCTAACCAGTCGTCCACCGTGCCGCCACAGTCCGGGTCTCCGTTGTTGTATTTTACGCTTTATAATGCGTCACACATTTTCAATGGCAAACAAGTCTGGACTGCAGGCAGGCCAGTCTCGTACCCACACATTTACTACGAAGCCACGCTGTTGCAACACGTGCAGAATGTGGTTTGGCATTGTCTTGCTGAAATAAGCAGGGGCGTCCATGAAAAAGACGTTGCTTGGATGGCAGCATATGCTTCCAAAACCTGTATGTCCCTTTCAGCATTAATGGTGCCGTCACAGATGTGTAAGTTACCCATGCCATTGGCACTGACACAGCCCCATACCATCACAGATGCTGGCTTTTGAACTTTGCGTCCATAACAGTCTGGATGGTTCTTTTCCTCTTTGACACAAGATGTCCGGACACGACATCCTCAATTTCCAAAAACAAATTGAAATGTGGACTCGTCAGACCACAGACCACTTTTCCACTTTGCATCAGTCCATCTTAGATGAGCTCGGGCCCAGAGAAACCGGCGGTGTTTCTGAGTGTTGTTGATAAATGGCTTTTGCTTTGCCCGCCTCTCAATTGGCTGGGGTGGGGTCCTCAGCCTCCGCGGTGCAGGCACAGCAATTATCTGACACTTCCGACGGTTACTGCGCATGCGTGATGGTGTCAATTCACTTGCGTGTGTCCGCAGACACACACCCCTGGGATTTATTCGCTGGGTGTGGGGCCACTCATTCATTGCGACAAATAACTTATTACTCTGCAAATTTCTTGGGTATCCCCTCACTTACAACTCTGGTCCTACAGAGGTCTATAATTTACATAGCCACTCCCACCACACTTCAGTTGTACAGCCAGGGTCCACGACCCCTCTCCTGCATGCTTCGCCTCCTGTCTCTGTCCTCTTCAGTGTTGTCCTTTATTGTCCTGTCCTTCTCTCACAGGGTGTAGCACTACTGACACATACAACACTCGAATCCAATGTGTCATTGTACTAGTTATATAATGCTTTACTTTCCTCATCTTGTTTTCAGCTAGTGTTTTGTCTTTTGTTGTCTTCTTTTTCTATTTTATTTAGTAACCTTTTCACTCTCTCTTCTTTGTTTTTTTTCTATCACTCCCCTTTAAAAACTTTGTTCTGTTCGATTGAATGACTGTAATTCTCAATAAATACCCATCAGAATACAAAGAAACCACAGTGGCAGCTTAAAAAGTCCCCTGTGACACAGTATAACTGTTTCGGCCTAAAAGGTATACAGATCTTCTTTTCTTCTTGACCTAAGACCCAAACAGGCTCTTTATTTTTTTGACTGAGTTCGTTGTCACATTTCTGTGGGGCCAATTATGTATTACTCGTGCACTCACTGTAGTAGTCTCGCCACGCTGCACTATTTGCATACACTGGCCACTCATGCCAGAGTAGCATCTGCTCCATTTGCACACCGATTGAGGAGTATCTGTAACATTTGCACCACCGACATTGTCCCAGATGATCGCGCTACTCGTCACTTTAAACCGCATACACTCCTTGAAGTCTCGGCGTCCTTTGCACAATGGTCGTTGCACCGGACTATTGCAATATTAGTCATTCGAACTGCTCTAAGTGCTAGAGGACTCTGCATCTTTTTGCACAATTGTTTTTTTGTCAATGTCTTTATGTCTCCAAAGTGTTCTGTAAATTGACTGTCTGTTGTACTAGAGCGGCTCCAACTACCGGAGACAAATTCCTTGTGTGTTTTGGACATACTTGGCAAATAAAGATGATTCTGATTCTGACTACAGGTGGCCTGTCCTGGTGAAAGACACCCGGGAGTTCGTTGAAGCCTGCGCCGTCTGTGCACGAGGGAAGACGTCACAGCTGGTCTGCTGCGTCCCTTACCTATCCCGAGCCGCCCTTGGTCCCACATCGCCTTGGACTTCGTTACCGGCCTACCCCCCTCTGAAGGTAACTCTATCGGGAACCGCCACCGTATGCTCCTGTTCCTTAAACAAAGGAGGTTGGAAACCGTAACATGGCATAAAATGAGACATACCTGTGGCGGAGCTGGTGAGGGAGTTGTGGGCAAATTCCACTGTAACGGACATGCTCTCGCCCGATGGCACTGTGACCCCAAACTCCAGACCAAGCGGCATCGATTTCCTACATCGTAATTGCGTTCGGATGGTGACAGGCGACGGGAGAATAAGGCGCAGGGATGTAATTTCTGGGTTTCGGGATCCCGCTGGGAGAGGACGGCCCTAGGTCCCGTGTCAGAGGTGTCAACCTCCACAACGAACTGGAGGGAGGGGTCGGGTGCCTCAGGATGAGGGTGGTGGTGAAAAGCTCCTTCAGGCGTTCGAAGGCTTGAGATGCTGCCGGGGTCCACTGAAATGGAAATCTGGTGCAGGTGAGACTGGTGAGGGAAACGGCCACTTTACTGTAATCCCGGATGAATCTGCAGTAGAAGTTGGCAAAGCCCAGGAAACATTGCAGTTCTTTGCGGGTGGAGAGAATGGGGCAGTTAACGACTGCGTGGATTTTAGCTGGGTCCGGTTGTAGTTGTCCTTTGGCAATGATGTATCCCAGGAAGTGTACAGAGGAGAGGTGGAATCACTTTTTTCAGGTTTCACAAAGATACGGTTTTCAGGTAGGCGCTGAGGGACTTGGCGGACATGTTGGCGATGTTCATCGGGGAAGCGGGAGAAGATGAGGATGTCGTCTAAGTAGACAAATACAAACCGGTTAAGCATATCATGGAGGACGCCGCTGATGAAGGTTTGAAAGACTGCAGGGATGTTGGCTAATCCAAAAGGAATGACCAGGTATTCAAAGTGTCCAAAATGGGGAAATTGAAGGCAGTTTTCCATTCGTCCCCCTCTCTAATGCTGATGAGGTAAGCGTTCCGCAGGTCCAACTTGGTGAATATTTGAGTGTCGCAGAGGGGTTCGAGTGAGGAGTCAATGAGGAGCAGCGGGGCTTTGTTCTTAACTGTTATGTCGTTGAGACCACGGAAGTCAATGCAGGGGCGGAGAGTGGTATCTTTCTTTTGCACAAAAACAGAATCCAGCCCCCAGGGGGGAAGAAGAGTCCCGAGGCAAGGGAGTCACGGATATAATTCTCCATAGTGTCTTTTTCAGGATGGGAAAGGTTAGATAGGCAGCTGGAGGGGAGAGGTCCACCAGGCAGGAGGTCAATGGCGGAATCATAGGGGTGGTGAGGTCGAAGAGCGATGGCAAGATCCTTACTGAACGGGAGAGATCGATAGGAGTCACTGGTGGGTGGGGTTTGGTGGAGGTCGGGACGGCTGAAAGAATACAGTGAGAGTGGCAGAATGAACTCCAACCACTGATGGACAGCTGAGTCCAATCGATGACGCGGTTATGTTTCTTGAGCCAGGGGATACCGAGAACTAGTGGAGTTTCTGAGATGGAATAACAAACAGCTGGAGTGTTTCACAGTGATTACCGGAAATGAGCAGGGGGAACGGTGCAGTTTGGTGGATGACAGGGGAGATGAGTCGCCCGTCCGGGGCCGTAACCTTTTTAGGGTACAGGATGGGTTCGAGGGGAAGCTGGAGTTGACACACCAAGAGCTCATGAATAAAGTTGTCATCTGTGCCGGAGTTGATGAGGGCTGTGACAGGGGTATTGCGATCAGGACCAAGAATACACGAGGGAACGGTCATTTGGGAGGGAGAGCTAGGAGAGGTGTTGGTTTGGCTCACCACGACCCGAGTGCCGTGGTGAGCCCGGTCTTTTGGTTCATGGACCAAGTGGCTATGAAGTGACCTGGCTGTCCACAATAAATACATAGTCGCTGATCGAAGCGGCGCTGACGTTCCAGGGGTCTTGCCCAGTTGCATGGGCTCCTCCAGTCCACTGGGGGGTCAAGAGGAGGTGGCAGGGGGTTCAGTGTGCGGCGGAGTGGCTGGAGGCGCTGTGCCCGCGGATGGTTTTATACTGCGCGTTGTTATTCTTCGCTCTCGAGCTCTTTCACGAAGACGATTGTCCAATTTTATGGCTAACGAAATTAATTCCTCCATTGAGGTGGGTTCGTCCTTGGCAGTGAGCCCGTCTTTGAGCTGCTCAGATAATTCTTTGAAAAAAAATCATTTTAAAGTGGCGCCATCCCAACCACATTCACTTGCAAGTATCCTAGTCTTTGGAATATGAAGCCACGGAACTCGAACCCTGATTGAGGGCTAGGAGGCGCCGAGTGGCTTCTCTACCCTTAACGGGGTGGTCGAAGACTTTCTTAAGCTCGTCCGAAAATGAGTCGAATGATGCGAGTACTGGAGAGGAATTATGCCAAAGCGCTATTTGGAAGCTCTTCTGCGCAGAAGGTTAATAATGAAAGCAATTTTGGATTTGTCCATGGGATAACTCAGCGGTTGCAGGTCGAATACTAGTGAACAGTTTAATAGAAATTAACAACATGAACCTAGATCCCCAGAGTAAGGTTCGGGCTGAGCAACGTGAGGCTCTTTGTAAGGAAGGAGGGGTCGGTCGGAGGCTGCGGGCTCGGGAGGAATACTCACGGGAGGGTTGCTAAGGTGTGGGTTTCCGGAGTGCGTCTGGGCAGGCGGGGTACACCCTGAACTGGTTGAGTTAAAAGCGACCCGCGTCAAATAACTATATTGACGCTGGCCCGCGACTTATTCATTTGGACTGCTGGTGAGCAAGCTCGCGAGCCCCCACCCGCCTTGTAACAGTGCTGTAAAAAAGTATTGGCCCGCTTCTCAAATTCTTCCGTTTTTGCATAGTTTCCCCACTTTAATGTTTAAGATCATCAAAAAAAAAATGTTATTTCGGGCAAACATAACTCAAGTGAATTGAAAATGTTTTTAAATGGTGATTTCATTTATAAGGATAAAAAAAGAACCTATTCAAAGTTACCTGGCCCTGTGTGAAAAATTAATGACCCCCCCCCTTGTTAAATCATTCATTAATCGTGGCCAATCACAACTTTTGGTTAATTTTAACTGATAACACCCAAGGCGGATTACCCCCAGACCTGTTCAACCAATAAATAGCTTAAACAAAACCTGTCTGACAAGATCAAGTTTGACAACAGATCTACAAAAGCTGCGAGAAAATGACACGATCCAAACAAATCAAGGACAGCCAAGAAATAAAGTAACTGACATCTATCAGTATGGAAAGGGTTACAAAGGCATTTCTAAAGCTTTAGGATTCCAGTGAACCATAGGGAGAGCCGTTAACCTCAAATGGAGAAATTATGAAACAGTGGTGAGCGTTGCCAGGAGTGGCCGGCCGACAAAGATGACCCCAAGAGAACAGCAATGACTCATCCAGGAGGCCACAAAGGAACTCAGGACAACTTCTAAAAAAAAAACTGCAGGCCTCCCTTGCCTCAGTTAATGTCAGTGTTCAAGACAGAACAAGAAGGAAGAGACTGGGCAAAAATTGGCATCGATGGCAGAGTTCCAAGATGAAAACCACGACTGACCCAAAAAACATAAAGGCTTGTCTAACTTTCGCAAGAAAAAAAACAAACAAACAAGAAGAAAAAAAAACACCTGAATGATTCCCAAGACTTTTGGGAGAATATGATGATATGGACTGACATGATGAAACTTGAGCTTTTTGGAAGGTGTGTGTCTCGTTACATCCGTAGTAAATGTAGCACAGCATTTCGGGAAAAGAACATCCGACCAACAGAAAAACAACGGTGGTGGAAGCGGGATGGTCTTGGGCTGCTTAGCTCCTTCAGGACCTGGACAGCTTGCTGTGATTGATGGAACCATGAATTCTGCTCTTAAACGGAAAATCCTGAAGGAGAATGTTCGGCCATCGGTTTGTGACCTCAACCTGAACCGCACTTGGGTTCTGCAGCAAGATAATGATCCAAAAGACACCAACAAGTCAACTTCTGAATGGTTTTAAAAAACAAAACAAAATGAAGGTTTTGGAGTGGCATAGTCAAAGTCCCGACGTTACCTGCTTAATTTGTCTGTTGTGTTCATTTTACTCATTATAACAAACCGAGTCATGTGCAATGGTTTAAATAACTTTGTTCTCTCTATCTAGCTATTGTTGGAGTCTGGGTGGCACTTTGCGCCCTCTCTCTCTCCCCTCCGCTCTCTCTTTCCAGCACTTCCTCGGCCGCGCACCTGTCACCAATCAGCCCTTGTTACCACCTGCATTTAAGCCAGCCCGATCCCGGAAATCCTCGCCAGAGTATTGAAGCTTCTCCAGCGGTCCAAGTAAGCGCCGCAATTCCTAGTCATCGTTCTGACCTCTTGTGTTTTGCCTTGTCCTCGGTGCCAGGATTCGAACCCCGGTCCCCAGAACTGTGATGCAGATGTGCTAACCAGTCGCCCACCGTGCCGGCTGTCCCTTTTCAGGAATATATATATATATATATATAAAAAAAAAAAATAGGAAGGAAAAATAGAAGTATCTTGGTCTGATGTTTTTAAATAAAAAAAAAAAAACCTGTCATTTGAACAGTGGTGTGTAAAATGTTTTCACTCATGATGAAAGACGTAGACACAACAGCGTGACGTTGAGAATTCTGAGCTTGTACATTTTAGGATAAAGAAAATCAAGTGACGGCAATTGATAATATATACGGAAAATGAACAACGAATAATTTGATACTGAGCGAAGCGTTTTAAACAAGACAAAGAACAATAACGTTGTGTGTCTGTGTGTGTGTGTGTGTGGGGGGGGGGGGGAATACACGTTTGCATTGTCTCTTGTTGCAGCACACACAATTAATGATGGCCAAACGCATTTCTTACATATTATGAATTCCAACAGTGTCTTTGCTCAATCATGTACATCAACTTAACGCCACAGCCAATTGCGGAATAGTGAACGTTAAGCGGAACTAGTTGTTCAGCTGCGTTTCTGGCGAACTGTTAAAGAAGTGGCCACTCGCTCAAGAAGCCTGCTTTGCTAGGATAAAACTTCATTCATTTATCGGTATATTGGGGCGGCTATTCGAACTCTGCTTCGTCAAGTCGATGTAGAAATGGAAACGAAAATGTGCGGGGGTTTGCCTGAGCTGGGGATATCGAACGGCGAGGACCTGAAAGAAACGCTCACCAACTGCACAGAGCCACTGAAAGCGATCGATCAATTTCAGGTAACGGCAGTAATTCACAGTGCGCTATTACGGGGATTAATTTCGTCACCGGCAACACGTTTTGCAAGGGGGTATGGAGCCATTGCTGTCCAATGTGTTTATGTCTGCTACACAAAACTCATACGGATCTCGGGGTCTCGTCTGCATTATTAGCAGCACTCCTCGCTGTTTCGACTGCGACCCGGAAGTCGTCCTCACCGCGCCATGTTGTCGAGGATCTTACATGACTATAGAAATAGATACGACGTGCTTATGCGGTGGTCACATTGGTGGGGGCAACGTTCCCATCAAAGGCAATGTACAGTGGGTACGGAAAGTATTCAGACGTCCTTAAAATGTTCACTCGTTGTTATATTGCGGCCATTTGCTAAAATAATATACAAGGATATTTTTCCTCATTAATGTACACACAGCACCCCATATTGACAGAAAAAAAACGGAATTGTTGAAATTGTTGCAGATTTATTACAAAAGAAAAACTGAAATATCACACAGCAGAAGTATTCAGACCCTTTGCTGTGACACTCATATATTTAAGTTGGGTGCTGTCCATTTCTTCTGATCATGCTTGAGATGGTTTGGAGTCCAGCTGTGTTTGATTATACTGATTGGACTTGATGAGAAAACCCACTCACCTGTCTATATAAGTCCTTACAGCTCAAAGTGCATGTTTGAGCAAATGAGAACCATAAGGTCAAAGGAACTGTCTGAAGAGCTCAGAGACAGACTTGTGGCGAGGCACAGATCTGACCGAGGTTCCTAAGAGCACAGTGGCCTCCAAAATCCTGAAATGGAACACATTTGGGACAACCAGAATCCTTCCTAGAGCTGGCCGTCCTGCCAAACTGAGCAATCAGGGGAGAAGAGCCTTGGTGAGAGAGGTCAAGAAGAACCCAGAGATCACTGTGGCTGAGGTCCAGAGATGCAGTCGGGAGATGGGAGAAAGTTCTAGAAAGTCAACCCTCACTGCAGCCCTCCACCAGTCGGGGCTTTATGCCAGAGTGGCCCGACGGAAGCCTCTCCTCAGTGCAAGACACGTGAAAGCCCGCATGGAGTTTGCTTAAAAAAAAAAAAAAAACACCTGAAGGACTCCAAGATGGTGAGAAATAAGATTCTCTGGTCTGATGAGACCAAGATCGAACTTTTTGGCCTTAATTCCAAGCGGTATGTGTGGAGAAACCAGGCACTGCTCATCACCTGTCCAGTACAGTCCCAACAGTGAAGCATGGTGGTGGCAGCATCATGCTGTGGGGGTGTTTTTCAACTGCAGGGACAGGATGACTGGTTGCAATTGAAGGAAAGATGTATGCGGCAAAGTACGGGGATATCCTGGATGAAAACCTTCTCCAGAGTGCTCAGGACCACAGACTGGGCTGAAGGTTCCACCTTCCAACAAGACAATGACCTTAAGCACACAGCTAAAATCTCAAACTGACGGAGACGATATTTTGTGGCCCCCACCTTAATGTGAAAGTTTAATGTTCGTACGGCCCTCGAGTTTTATATGTGTTGTGTGTTGTTTTACAGTGTTGTGTGCGGAGCTGACGAAGCTACCAATCACGGTGGGGTATATGGCTCTCGGGGGCGTGGCATCGACCGGGCTTGATGCAAGCAGAGAAACATTTTTCAATGAGTGAAAGTTACAGCAGCGTTGCCATGAACTGTGTTCATGATAATATTCTCACATTGGATGCGCTCAAAAACTGTTTGGTGCGGCAGTACCTGGGACTTAAAAAAAAAACAACTGTCCCTCGTGATGACACGCAAGAATATAGTGCCAAGAAGTGGAAATGCTGGGGAGGGACGAGAAACCAGCCGCGCATATACACCATAATTATACAGCAAATATAAATGCCCGAAATACAACATTATAAGCAAGGAATTTAAAGGGGTTACCGCCAAAAAAATAGCAGCAATATGGCTCCTACACACCGGCCCCTAATTGTTCTTGTAGGAAAACAAAATAATTCCCGATTACAAGTATATAAGAAGCCAATATTACAAAGGTCAGTTAATTACTTGACGCCTTTGTCATAGCACAAATTTTGATTACACTTTGTTTCAAAGTTAAACATCTTTTTACACTATACAAAAGCATGCTTTCTTCATTCTTCTGTATATCACTGGAAATGTGTGTGTGCAGAGAGAGGCAAGAAAGTGCAGGAGATAAGCTTGCATGGAAAAGGATGACGCTGATTCTGGTGTTACTAGAAAGTAGGGCTTGGATGTTAAGCAGAGTTTCCCACCAGCAAATCGATGGGCCTGCAAAGAGAGGCCTTCTGAGTCTTCACCAGAACTTGCCGAACTAGTCCGTTGGAGTCCGGCATGGTCTGTACGATCCGTGTGAGGATCCAGGAGTTACGTGGTGCAGTGTGATCTGTAACGAGAATGTCGCCAAATACGAAGTTTCTCCTTTGGTATGTCCACTTTTGTCGTTCTTGTAACTTGGGCAGATACTCTTTAGTCCACCTCTTCCAGAAGAAGTCAGCCATGTATTGCATCTGCTGCTATCTGCGCCTGGGATAGCAGTCCTCAGGGTGGAATATACCAGGTGGTATCCTGGGCTTGGTGTTGAGAAGAAGCAGGTGGTTAAGTGTGAGAGGCTCTTGATCGTGAGGGTCGTTCGAAGCTGTGGTGTGAGGCCTAGCATTAATAACTGATTCCACCTCACATAAGGTTTGAAGTCCCTTTTTGTCAAGAGTCTGTTGTAGTAGTATAGCAGCCAGAACCCTTCTGACAGTCCAGATTTGCCTCTCCCAGATACCACCATGATGAGAACCTGATGGGGGCTGAAAGTCCATGTGATGCCCTTTTTGAGCTGAGTGTCCTGAAAGAGGGCATCATCGAGGCCCCGGATAGCCCCTTTGAGTTCCTTTTCTGCTCTGACTAGATTGGTGCCATTATCTGAGCGCGTGACATTCACTTGACCTCTTTGGGTGATCATCTTCTGTCTTCTTTTCCTTTCGACTTGTCCCTTTAGGGGTCGCCACAGCGCGTCATCCTTTTCCATGCAAGTTTATCTCCTGCACCATCCTCGAACACCAACTGCCCTCATGATCTACCCTTACGACATCCATCAACCTTCTCTTTGGTCTTCCTCGAGCTCTCTTGCCTGGCAGCTCCAATCTCATCATCTTTCTCCCAATATACTCACTATTTCTCCTCTGGACGTGTCCAAACCATTGAAGTCTGCTCTCTCTAACTTTGTATCCAAAACATTGTAAACCTTGTAAACCTACCTTGTAAAGTCCGCGAAGCCGGTAAACTCCTCCCGCTGCATGTCACCCACCGCTTTTAATTTTACACACATTATCACGATCAATACTGCTACAGTTACTCGTCAAGTAGACTTGACTATTGTAATAGTCTTCTGACTAGACTCCCCAAAAAGAGCATTAAACAGCTGCAGCTCGGGTTCTGAACAGAACAAAGAGGTCAGAGCATATTATTCCAATTCTAAAGTCTTTACACTGGCTTCCAGTCAGATTTTAAAGTTCTGCTACTGGTCTATAAATCACTCAATGGTATAGGTCCTGAATACATGAAACAAATGCTCATGGAATATAAACCCAGTTGGGCTCTGAGATCGACAGACTCGGGTCAAATAGTGCAGCACAGAGTTCAAAGCAAACATGGTGAAGCAGCATTTAGCTATTATGCTGCACACAAATGGAATAGGTTGCCAACAGAAGTGACATCAGCCCCGACCGAGTCTGAATGTTTTTAAGTCCAAGTTAAAAAAATTTTTAATAATTTTCTCATGCTTTTTAGAGCATTTCCACTTTTAAATGATATTTATTGCACTGTACGCTATTTTAATAGTACCCCCCCGCCACCCCCCCCCTTTGTATTAAATGTGGCGGCACGGTGGGCGTCTGGTTAGAGCGTCTGCCTCTGAGTTCTGAGGACCGGGGTTCAGTCCCCGGCCCCGCCTGTGTGGAGTTTGCATGTTCTCCCCGTGCCTGCGCAGGTTTTCTCCGGGCACTCCGGTTTCCTCCCACATCCTCAAAACAAATGCGTCGTAGGTTGATTGAAGACTCTAAATTGTAGGTGTGAATGTGAGTGCGAATGGTTGTTTGTTTATGTGCCGTGCGATTGGCTGGCAACCAGTTCAGGGTGTACCCCGCCTCCTGCCCGATGATGGCTGGGAGAGGCTCCAGCGCTCCCGTGACCCTAGGATAAGCGGCTCAGAAAATGGATGAATGGATGTTTTAAATGTTTATAAATGTTTTTTTTCCCCTTTTGTTTTTAAATTATTTTAATCACATTGAGTTACCTCATGTATGTAATGCGCTATATCAATAAAATTGCTTTCCTTTGCTTTACATTTGTCACGGGAATAAAACCAAAAATTGTTTCCCCGAGTGATGTCACGGATGATTGTCTTGAGGGTGTGTGTGTGCGTGTGTGCGTGCGTGCGTGCGCGAGTGGAGGGGACTATCCCGCGAACTGCAAAGATCGCCTGCTTAATTTGTCTGTCGTTTTCATTCATTTCACACATTATAACAAACACAGTCACGTGCAAAGGTTTGAATAACTTTATGAAGCGAGCAAAGCTAACATCTGTTTGTCTGCCTAAACCCTGTTTATAGCATACACATATGAAGCTGCTATATTTGCAAAGTTAAAAAGACCAGACTAAAGAGGATTGTATAGGAAAACAAACTATCATTTAAATAAAGTGCAATAATTGCAGTCGTAAAGATTTAGCCATGTTCTGTTTGGGACAATGATTTTAAATGGTGAATTGGTTTGTTTTGTGAGTAAATAATTTACAAAATAGTGTGAATAATCATAAAATATGTTTTTAGATGTATGTCAATCATATAGTTGTGGTAATGCTCAAAATTAAGTTATTTTCCCAGGGGAAGAAGGTTAGGCGCTCTCACAATGAGAACTGGCCCCTCTGAGTCGAACAAATGATCGACTAAAAGTAAAGCCTTTAATTGGCCTGTTTTGTCTGTTACTGCTTGTTGCGGACACACTTCTTGTTCACAGTAACATATTTTTGCAAATATTATATCTGTCGTCACTGTCAGTCTTTACTTCATACGAAACTATGGTGTCCCCACACCACTACCCCAAATGTTAGAGCCACCATTAACCACAAGAGGCAGATCTCCTTTGGGCAAAAAAAATAAAACGTTAGTGCATATATGGGATCATCACTTTAACCATCTGTAGCAACCACATCCAACCTCACTGCAGCGACCCTTTCCTCGCTGATAAGTCAAATGAGCTGGAAGCCACGTTATCGCCACCTAGCGTTCAGAGACGAATATATTTTGGCCAAATATACTGGATATAACCCAGTGCGTGTGAGCTGGGATTTCACAGAATAGAAACTGTGGGGAGACCGTACGACGGGATGTCAGTAACCCGATTCATTTGCGCATTTAAACGTAGTTAGTAATTTATCCTTTGTGGAGGTCGTTTAGCTCCTCGCCAGGGACGGAGCAAAAGGATGTTAAGCGATCTGAATTGTAATCACACCAAGATTTAACGGCTTAAATAGTGCTTCTTTTGATTTTGTAATTTTTGGCACAGTTTGCATAATAAACATTATTATTATATATTTAAGTATATATCCACAACTATTTAAAAAAAAAACTATTTTAAGAGTCTTTTGAGTCAGACAGATCCAGTCGATTGATGATGACTCTTTGATGCATCTTGTGATTATAGATGGAAAATGGCATTTTGTTGCCAACTCTCCAGTCTGCTCTTCCTTTTCTGGATCTACACGGAACACCTCGACTAGAGTTCCACCAGTCAGTCTTTGATGAACTCCGTGAAAAGCTGATGGAGCGAGTGGCTACGATAGCTGAGGGCAAGGAAGAGGACAGGTATGACAGTAGGAGTTTGCGACTGCCAGGCGGTGCTGTAAGCTGCATAAAACCCGCAAAATCAGGAATTCAATAAAGTAGAAAACTGTGAAGACATCAGCCCAAATTTTGCTGGCCATAAATGTTTTAAACTGAGTGTCACACACTAATCATCTACTAAACTCAAAGCACCTGCACAGGTTTCCCCAGGTGTCATTAAATTGCTTCAGTTTGGCTCAATTGTCTCAGTTGGGTTCAATATGGGGAAAACTGCAGACTTCACAACTGGCCAGAAGGTCATCATTGATACCCTCCATAGGATGGTTAAGCCACAAAAGTTCATAGCTAAGGAGGCTGGCTTTTCACAGAGTGCTGTGTCCAAGCATATCAATGCAAAGTCTAGTCGAAGGACAAAATGTGGCAGGAGCTGCACTAGCAAAAGAGACGACCGTGGGCTTCAGCGGATTATCAAACAAGACTCCAGCAGAGATCCAGAAAGAGTGGAATGAGGCGGGAGTCATAGCTTAAAAAACCACAACATTCCGACGCCTCAAGGAGATGGGCTACAACTGTTCGGTTCCTCGGGTCAAGCCACTTCTGAGCCTGAGCCAACGTAGGAAGCGTCTCAACTGGGCCGAGGAGGAGGACTGGACTGTTGGCCATAGTCCATGGTCCTATTTTGAGATGAAAGTAAAGAGTGCCTTTCATTCGGGAATCAAGGTCCAAGGGTTTGGAGTAAGACGGGTAAAGAACAGAACCCACGCTGTTTGAGGTCCAATGTGAAAAATCCACAGTCAGTCATGATTTGGGGTGCATTGTCCAGTGTAGCCGTAAACTTTGGTAGCCGGTTTACGGCTACATTGGTGAAATATAAAAATGCCTTTTTTTGTATGTGTGTATTGTTTCCTGTGGTAAACTGTGCTGGCGGGCCACATATCATTGATTTTATGAAATGATGCTTCGGGCCGGAGAAAATTAGTGTTAGCAGCTAGTAGCTAACTCTGTTGCATGAGCCGTCGCTGATCACGCAAATAGTTTTGACACTGGGTCGGCCGTCGCTGTCTAAGCGAACTGTTCCGGACAGTTGGGTTTGCACAGTGTAGAATTAGTCTTGTGTTTCTTTTTTTTAATTTTTTTTTTTTTAATTTGCTTTATTTACAGATCACTCCATTGTATTCGTACCGCATGACGTCACATTTTGTTTTCATGTCGTTGTCTTCTTGATTTCTGGCAGAGTGGGCATGTTAAAGAACATTACTGCCTCTTAATGGTTAAGTGATGAGCACCCACAGCAAAGAAAAGTATTAAATAACAAATATTGAATCCATAATGTATTAACGATTACAACTGCAGACTAATGATTATGTTGTGCAATTCAACAATCTTCTTTTCCTTTCGGCTTGTCCCTTTAGGGGTCACCACAGCCTGTCATCCTTTTCCATGTAAACCTATCTCCTGCATCCTCCTCTTGAACACCAACTACCCTCATGTCTTCCCTCACAACATCCATCAACCTTCTCTTTGGTCTTCCTCTAGCTCTCTTGCCTGGCAGCTCCATCCTCGTTATCCTTCTACCAATTTCTATTTCTCCTCTGGACGTTTCCAAACCATCGAAGTCTGCTCTCTCTAACTTTGTCTCCAAAACATCGAACCTCGGCTGTCCCTCTGATGAGCTCATTTCTAATTTTATCCAATCTGGTCACTCCGAGAGCAAACCTCCACATCTTCATTTCCGCCATACATCATGGCTGGCCTCACCACTGTTTTATAAACTTTGCCCTTCATCGTAGCAGAGACTCTTCTGTCACATAACACACGTGACACCTTCATCCACCCGTTCCAACCTGCTTGCACCAGTTTCTTCACTTCCTGACCACACTCTTCATTGCTCTGGACAGTTGACCCCAAGTATTTAAAGTCCTCCACCCTTGCTATCTCGTCACCACCCCTCTCATTCATGCACATATATTCTGTTTTACTTCGGCTAATCTTCATTCCTCTTCTTTCCAGTGCATGCCTCCATCTTTCTAACTGTTCCTCCACCTGCTCCCTGCTTTCACTGCAGATCACGTCATCTGCAAACATCATGGTCCACGGGGACTCTTGTCTAACCTCATCTGTCAGTCTGTCCATCACTACTGCAAACAGTAAGGGCCTCAGGGCTGATCCCTGATGCAGTCCCACCTCCACCTTAAATTTGTCTGTCAGACCTACAGCACACCTCACCGCTGTTCTGCTACCCTCGTACATGTCTTGTATTATTCTAACATACTTCTCTGCCACTCCAGACTTCCGCATGCAGTACCACATTTCCTGTCATAGGCTTTCTCTATATCTACAAAGACACAATGTAGCTCCTTCTGACCTTCTCTGTACTTTTCCATCAACATCCTCAAGGCAAATAAGACATCTGTGGTACTCTTTCTTGGCATGAAACCATACTGTTGCTCGCAACTACTCACTTCTGTCCTGAGTCTAGCCTCCACTCCTCTTTCCCATAACTTCATTGTGTGGCTCATCAACTTTAGTCCTCTATAGTTCCCACAGCTCTGCACATCACCCTTGTTCTTAAAAATGGGCACCAGCACACCTTTCCTCCATTCCTCAGGCAGCTTCTCATGTGCTTGAGTTCTATTGAACAAGCTGGTCAAAAACTCCCCCGCCACCTCTCCTAGATGCTTCCATACCTCCACAGGAATGTCGTCCTTTAATGCCTTTCTAACTTCCCCCTTACTAATCACTGCCACTTCCTGGTCCACCACGCTTGCCTCTTGTACTCTCCCTTCCCTCTCATTTTCCTCATTCATCAACTCCTCGAAGTATTCTTTCCATCTAGCTAGCACACTGCTGGCACCATCTAGCTAGCACACTGCTGGCACCTGTCAACATATTTCCATCTCTATCCTTAATCACCCTTACCTGCTGCACATCCTTCCCATCTCTATCCCTCTGTCTGACCAGCCTGTATAGATCCTTTACTCCTTCTTTAGTGTCCAACCTGGCATACATCTCATCATATGCCTCTTGTTTGGCCTTTGCCACCTCTAACTTTGCCCTGTGTCGCATCTCCACGTATTCCTTTCGCCTCTCCTCAGTCCTCTCAGTTTCCAACTTCTTCTTAGCTAACCTTTTTCCTTGTATGATTTCCTGTACTGTGAGGTTCCACCACCAAGTCTCCTCCTCTCCTTTACTGCCAGAAGATACACCAAGTACTCTCCTGCCTGCCTCTCTGATCACCTTGGCTGCAGTGGTCCAGTCTTCTGGAACCTGCTCCTGTCCACCAAGAGCCTGTCTCACCTCTTCCCGAAAATCTGCACAACGCTTGTCCTGTCTTCGACCACATGGTTCTCTGCTCTGCTTTTGTCTTCCTTATCTTCCTCCCCACCACCAGAGTCATCTTACACAGCACCATCATATGCTGTCTAACCACACTCTCCCCTACCACTACCTGACAGTCGGTAACCTCCTTCCGATTACATCGTCTGCACAAGATGTAATCCACCTGCGTGCTCCTACCTCCGCTCTTGTAGGTCACCCTATGTTCGTGTCTCTTCTGGAAAAAAGTGTTCACTCCAGCCATTTGCATCCTTTTTGGATACCACCATCTGTCCCTCCAAGTTTCTTCCAGAATTTCTCTTTCACCTCTCGGTCACATCCTACCTGTGGGGCATAGCCACTAATCACATTATACATAACACCCTCAATTTCAAGTTTCAGCCTCAGGTTCAGATAATTTTGCAATATTACACTTTCAATCTCCACCAGTCCAGGATCCAAGATGAACATTGCACTTAGTTGCTCAGCAATGTATATTGTGTCCTCGTTCATGAAAGTGTTGGAACTGAACGATACACAAAGCTCAAGCTGACAAAGGTCACAAAACCTGTTCTCAAACTTTTGCCCAAGTCTGTTTATGACTTGAGAGTACTTCTCTACAACTTTGCCAATGTCTCAGATGCATACTAAGCATCGTCTTTCAGCACCATCTCCACAGAAGGACAGTGCAACACCTTTTTTTCTCTGTAAATTCACAGAGAAAATGTTCATGTGAGCTTTAAATGCATTTAGAGCACTTATTATATCAGCAACGATCTTACCTTTGCCTTGCAGCGCACAGTTCAAATGGTTGTCTGTTAAAGATGTGAGGTCAAGTGTACACCTCTAACAGCAAGGTGTCTTTGCCTTTGAATTGCATGAACTCTTGAAAACGTGTATGATGTCCGCGCTCAAGATACAGCAAGATACTTTTCACCGTGTTCACTGATTGGGAGGCCCTCGCCCAGGAAACTGACCAAGTCCCATCATTGCAAAGTTTGAACACAGTCAGCAAAAAGTTTTTGGAAAAGCTCGAGGTCGGGAGCTCAAAGGGACTTCGTTTGGAATGAATGATCAGTTCCCCAAGGAAATCTACGAGGCGTAAAATCTTGTACCCGTTGATGAAGAATCACCGTGACAAAGGCAAACGAGCGTGGCTACTTGTCGAGTTGTCTTGTCTCAATACTCGTCCATAAAAGACTACCTTTTACAATAAATAGTACAGTAGCAGATCTAGAAGGCCGATATATAATTATACAGGCTACAATATTTAACAAGCTTTACGCAATCGTCAATGTATACGCTCCAAATAAAAATGATCCAGCCTTTTTTCACATGCTCTTTTCACACTTGTCAGCCAATTCTGCAATTATCATGGGAGGTGAGTCTATTCTTATGCTAAATCCCCTAATAGATCGCTCAAATCTCCAAAATAGCAATCAGACACAATCCCCCAATATACTGGAGCAGTATATGGATTTCCATTTTTACGGCATCAATGTCACCACTCCCCACCCATTTGTTGTGGTCCTCCCAGGTCTGTGTGGTAGATGCTTGGGCTTCTTTCATGATACTGTTGGTATGTCATCTTGTACCTACAGAACTGCCTGGCGGTCATGAAGGGATGAAATAGAACAAGAGTTACTACCATAACTATGGTTCTATGAATTCCAGATGACCGTCAGAAAGTTGGGTCACTTAAAAGTTTTAGGAACCGATAACCTGCTGACACCAGAAGTTATACCCTCCAGTGGGGTCATGCATGGGTCACAAGGGATGTTATTGTACTCTACACACACAACACACGCCTGCATCTAGCGCATACAGCACCGTCTGGTGGTCATTTTGGAACCATAGAATTGTAGTTATGGTAGTGACTTGGTATTATTAGTCGTGAAGGTGCCACTTTCAATGTGTTTGTTGTTTTTCATACATTTACAGATATGGGAAGCTTGAAGAATTGCTGGAGAAAAGCTTTCCTCTTGTCAAAATGCCATCCATTCAACCAGTGGTGATGCAGGTGCTGAAACATTTACCCAAGGCAAGAAAATGTTTACTAACTTTGATGAAAAGTATGAAGATTATTGTGATGTGTGCATCTGTAAGAAACGGTCAGCATTATACAGTGTACATTTTCCAGTAAGGTAGTGTATAGTGTTTGAAGAGTAGTTCCAATTATTAATTATATTATGATTAGGCGGCAGGGTGGGCGACTGTTTTAGAGCGTCTGCCTCACAGTTCTGAGGACCGGGCTTCAATCCCCGGCCCCACCTCTGTGGAGATTGCATGTTCTCCCTGTGCCTGCGTGGGTTTTCTCTGGATACTCCGGTTTACTCCCACATCCCCCCCAAAAAAATGCATGGTAGGTTGATTGAAGACTCTAAATTGCCCGTAGGTGTGAATGTGAGTGCGAATGGTTGTTTGTTTATATGTGTCCTGCGATTGGCTGGCAACCAGTTCAGGGTGTACCCCGCCTCCTGCCCGATGATAGCTGGGATACGTTCCAGCGCTCCCGCGACCCTTGTGGGGATAAGCGGCTCAGCTAATGGATGGATGTATAATATAATTGTAGAAATCTGCTTTAATCAGCCTCTTGCCCGAAGTCAGATGAGATAGGCTCCAGCTCACTTGGAACCGTAATGATGACTAATGTATGGAAATCGGAGACTTTGGACCATTCAATCTTTGGACCATTCAATGGTACCCCTCTGTGAATGAAAGACAAACCCACAGTGGTCACAGAAATAATAAAAAAAAAAAAAAAAAAAAAAGAAAAAGTAAATAAATGTGTATTTTAAAAAACAAACTCATGAAACAGGCCTGGACAAAGGTCATGGTACCCCTAGAAAAGACAATAAATAGAAAAAAGAAAATAATTTGACCATAGGGGACGTGTTCAAACAAGGTGTATCCTCTAATTAGCATCACGGGTGTCTTCAAACTTGTAATCAGTCACTCGGCCTATTTAAAGGGTAACAAGTAATCACTGTATTGTTTGATGACACGGTGTGTACCACAGTAAGCATGGACCAGAGGAAGCGAAGGAGAGCAATTGTCTCAGGAGATTAGAGAGAAGATTATGGACAAGCATGTCAAAGTTAAAGGCTGTAAGACCATCTCCTAGCATCTCGAAGTTCCTGTTACTGCAGTTGAATATATTATTTAGAAATTCAAGATCCACGGGACTGTAGCTAACCTCCCCGGACATGGCCGCAGGAGGAAAATTGATGACAAATAATGCAAATGGGAACAAAAAAAGCCCAGAACAACCTCCAAAGAAATAAAAGGTGAACTCGAAGGTCAAGGTACAGCAGTGTCAGATCGCACCAGCCGTCATTGTTTGAGCCAAAGTGGACTTCACGGGAGACGACCAAGGAGGACACCACTGTTGAAAATCAATCATAAAAAAAGCAAGACTGGTATTTGCTAAACTGCATGTTGACAAGCCACAAAGCTTCTGGGAGAATGTTCAATGGACAGACGAGACAAAACTAGAACCTTTTGGCAAGTCACATCAACTCTATATTCACACACACAAATGAAGCATACCAAGAAAAGAACACTGTCCATACTGTGAAACATTGACGAGGCTCTGTTATGTTCTGGGGCTGCTTTGCTTCATCTGGCAGAGGGTGTCTTGAATCTGTGCAGGGTACAATGAAATCTCAAGACTGTCGAGGTATTCTAGAGAGAAATGTGCAGCCCAGTGTCAAATAGGTTGGTCTCAGTTGTAGGTCATGGTTCTTGCAACAGGATAATGACCCGAAACACAGCGAAAAACACCCAAGAATGGCTAAGAGCAAAACATTGGACTATTCTGAAGTGGCCTTCTGTGAGCCCTGATTTTCAGTTTCAACAGAATTGTCTGATTTCCATTGGTTAAGTTTACTAATTTTTTATTTATTACCTTTTTTTTTTTTAGATTTGCGGTTATTTCTGTGACCACTTAGGGGTTTTCTTTCATTACCAGAGGGGTACCAACAATTTTGTCCACATGTGCAGACTGTGCAAGAAGAGGGGAATAAAAGTCTGGACCTCCTTTATGCCAATTACCATTTTTCATGAAAAACTAATTTTGTTTATTAAATTGATTATTTTACTGTCACTGCACTGGCTTCCATTATGCTTTTGTGTGTATTTTAAAATGCTCTCATTTTTCAATCCCTCCATGGTGTCGCCCGGCAAAACTTGTCTGACCGGTTGTTTTTAAATCCCTCCATGGTCTCGCCGCACAGTACTTGTCTAACCTGCTCCAGCCCTACACCCCAGCGCATTCCCTTAGGTCGACAGATCAATGTTTGCTCGTTGCACATAATCAAAGAGAAAACATAGACTTTCTCAGTTGTGGAATGAGCTCCCTCTGCACCTAAGACGGTCCGATTCATTTCCGTTTTTTTAAATCCACTATTAAAACTCACTTCTTTTCTCTGGCTTTTACCTCAGTCTGGGATGTTGATTTTAATCCTTCTATACTTTTTGCCTGTTTTACATTTTTTATTTATTTATTTGTTTCAATGTGTTTTTACATTATTTCCTTGGTATTTTGTCTGTGTATTGTTCTTTGCCCTCTTTGTCTTTGTTTAATTTACACTGTTAAGCACTTTGGTCAACTGTGTTCTAAAAGTGCTCTGTGAATAACGCTGGGTTGGCTTGTTAATAACAATAATATTCATATTGTCGTTTGCCTTATGTTTGATCTTAGGTACTGCACTTTGTTACAGCTGTGGTTAAAGTGCTCTATAAATAGTTGAGTTGAGATATAGCATTGCGAAACAAACTGTAATGGCCTTAGATGTAAGAACAATAGTAGATGTACATTATCAGCATAACTCTACTACCTCACTGTCCATGCCAACCAATAATCAGTTGTGCAGATATATCCTTTTATATTTTGGGGGGGGGGGGAAAAAAAAAAAAAAAAAAATATATATATATATATATATATATATATATATATATATACACACACACACACACACACACACATACACAAAAACTGTGAACCCCTCCAGGTACCTGAGAAGAAGTTGAAGATGGTCATGGCTGATAAGGAGCTTTACAAGGTGTGTGCTGTGGAGGTGAAAAGGCAAATATGGCAGGACAACCAGGCCCTATTTGGGGATGAGGTGTCACCTCTCCTGAAGCAGTATATTGTGGAAAAAGAAGCAGCTCTATTCAGCAGTGATCTCTCTATTCTGCATAATTTCTTCAGCCCATCTCCAAAAATGCGACGTCAAGGCGAGGTGGGTGAAAAAAAAAAATCAACTGAATCACATAAAGTGGGAGGGGGAAAAGTATGTAAACCCCGTTGATCATTTTACACTTGAGACAATGTGAGTCCCAGAATGCACATGTCATGGAAACAATGAGTCCTAGCCCTGGAACAATGAGTCCCTGCAATTTATCATCACGGAATACAGATACAGTAATCCTCCGCGACATTGCGGTTCTTGCTTCACGGTCCCGCTGTATTGGAGATTTGTATTCCAGTTTTTTGTCTTTCATCTTTCGTTCTTCTTTTTAAAATACTGGTTGTAGAATATTTTTGTTCTCTCTATTGCTCTTGCTCGCTATCAATGTGTGTTCAGGGCTGCCACGATAGCAAGTTTTTTTTTTCGAGCGATATATATTCCCCAAAATTTTCAAGATAAATGTTAATATCTTTGATTTTGGCATAATATTAAAGCATAGTCAAGAATTGTACACATTTTACAAATTCTGCCCTGGTAATTAAACATATGAGCACAACTGTGGAATGTTATCTCATTTACTAAATAAAAGTAGGGCTGCATTTCAGAATAAGCACAAGTAAATAAAAAGAGAAAATTATGCATGTTCAAATAAAGTGGTGAACTTAAAAAAAAAAAAAAAAGTTTGAGTTTCCCCTTTTCTGTTTGGCATCTTGAAGTGAAGTCTCAAACAATTTTACATAATTTAATATAACAAATCTTAACTGAACCGTTTTCAAGGTTATGTTTGTTCGTTTTGGTTCAAATGGTGTTTTACATATATATGCACTTTTTATCAGAGCCCTCAGTGGGAAATTCCCACTGATAAGTACAAACAAAAATTGCTGTAATTTCCCGTGTATAATGCGGACCCATGTATAATGCCTGATTTGCAGTTTTATCGTTCAATGTTTTTGGATGCGCAAAGTGCGAAATATGACCCGCAAACTGCGATGTGAGACCGCTTAATTCGAGCCTCGCACACATGCATACGTAAGCATTGCTGTGAGTCAGAGGACGCACATTCACAATGATTTTTGCGTCCCTCATCATTTTCGTGCATCTAGGACGCGGGACGCACATCAAACGAGATCCCTTTGTAATTTCTTAAATTTCTGCATAATTTGGTCTTAAAATGTGGGCTGATCGGCTAAACCACAAGAATATCAAATGGTTCTTTCTTCTTATTTTCTTTTCTTCATACCTCATTCTTTACAGGATGATCACTCCTTGGAAGGGCAGCAAGAGTGGTGAACTTTTTCCATTTTCGACAGTTTGTCTAACCATCGACTGATAAACATCGAGACTTTTCGAGATACTTTTAACCTTTTTACTTGAACGCAAACTTTTCCAGCTTGATAAAAGTGGTGTTTTCTAGTGGCGCCAGCAGCTTTAAGCCACACTTCTCTTTTTCTCACTGATTGGACTCTAGGTTGGCTCGCACCTGACTCTGATTAGCTCCTGGAGAATCTGTAGCCTACAGGTTCACTTACGTTTTCCACCCTGTCTTGTGAATGTGTATGATATTTTCATTAATATGAAAACACAATTGTTTGTGTGGTATTGTGTTAGTTTCAGCAGACATTGTTTATTCCTGTGATTTCGATGATCGGCCCACATTTTATGACCAATTGAATAAATTTAAGAAACTCTAAGGGTTCACATACTTTTCCCTTCCACTGTAAATACAATATCCTTCACAGGAGTGTAACGGTTCTGTATGTGTGCGCGTAATAGGTGGTCCTGAAGCTGACCCAGATGATTGGGAAGAACGTCAAGCTTTATGATATGGTGTTGCAGTTTTTGCGAACACTCTTCCTACGGACACGAAATGTCCATTACTGTACTCTCAGAGCAGAACTGCTAATGTCTCTTCATGACTTGGACATCAGTGAGATCTGTTCTGTTGACCCCTGCCACAAGGTAAGAAGGGAAGGTAGCACATTGTCGTTTTCTTTATGAGCAAGTGATGGCTTTTATGACACAATTTAAAGCTTTGACGGTCATTTAGGAATCAGAAATTGTATGCTACACCTTAGCTCTAAGTTAATTCTCTTTTTATGATTTTGTTGATTGCAACAGTTCACATGGTGCTTAGATGCCTGCATTCGAGAGAAGTTTGTGGATGGAAAGCGGGCCAGAGAGTTGCAAGGGTTCTTAGATGGAGTCAAGAAAGGACAAGAGCAAGTCCTTGGGTAAAAAAAATAAATAAATAGTGGGGCTGGTATAGCTTTTCTGATCGTTGGGATGTAAATTGTTCGAGACCTTCTGTACTTTTCAGCGACCTGTCTATGATCCTGTGTGACCCATTTGCTTCCAACACCATGGTGCTGACTATCATGCGAAACCTGCAAGAGCTTCTTAGCCAGGATGCTTTACCCAGGGTGAGAAAGCTATTACACCAAGACTTTAATTCAGTCGTGCTTCATTTTATGTAAATTGAAAGTTTTTGCAGTGTTGTGACGAAGTGTTATTTTATTTTTTGGCCAACATTCATTAAAACCAACACTGCTTTAGATGAAGGAAAATCGTTGCTTGTGTAATGAGCCACATACAGTCAAGCCCAAAATGATTCATACCCTTGGCAAATTTTGGTTACAACGGGTTAAAAACCGCATTTCTCTGCAGTTGGTTTGTGGACAGTCATGGCAAAGACAAATGAGCTCACTGAGAACCTGAGGCTGCGTAACATGGCTGCTCACAACTCAGGCCTGTAAGGTCATATCTAAATGTTTTTAAGTGTTAGGACAAGACGCGCACTGTGGAAAATCTCAGAGGACATGTTTTGGAAGCCAGATTCTCAACATCGGGCAGTCTGCAGAGAAACTTGGCCTTGCGCAGCAGTTCAACATTTCAGCACAACAACCCAAAATGCACTGCAAAGGTGGTGAAGAAATGGTTAGCAGACAAAGACCTTGTCTTGTCGTGGGACTTGAATCCAATTAAGAATCTGTGGAGGGAGCTAAAGATCAGGGTGATGGCTCGGAGAGTAGCCAACCTGAAAGAGTTGGAGCTCATCGCTCAAGACGAATGGGTAAAAATATCAGTGGAGACGTACAAAAAGCTAGTCGGCAATTATATGCAGGTCAATGAACATGACAAGTCTGAATTAGTATCACAAAATACCAGTATTGTAAAATAGATAGATCAGTGATGGGGATAGTTCCACCACTGTCCCGCGAATGTGAATTGTTTTACTGTTTGTTAATTGTTGTTATCAACACCAAGGCCGACATTTTCTCAAATAGAGGCTAACGCTTTGCCTCAGGTAACTGTAGTCCATTGTCGGTGAATGCCTTTTTTTGTAATCTCCTCTTTGAAAATAATGTTGTTGTATTTGCTCATCAGGACAGTCCTGATCTGATGTTGCTTCTGCGGATGCTGTCTCTCGGACAGGGAGCGTGGGATATGATTGACAGCCAAGTGTTCAAAGAACCTCGTTTGGTTCGCACAATTGTCACCTTACACGTACTTATGCAAACACTTGCTTGGTTCGGTTTTGATAAACGTAAATGTTTGTTCTTACTGTGCGCACACTCAGGATTTGGAACTAATGACCCGCTTTCTGCCTGCCATGTTGTCGGTGGTTGTGGATGACCACACTTTCAGCGTGGAGCAGAAACTTCCCAGTGAAGAGAAGACCTCACTCTCCTATCCTACCACTTTGCCAGATGCTTTTACCAGGTAAAATCTTCGAGGTTTTGACTCAATTTGCTTCTTCAGTCATTTGATTTTTGAAAAATATACAGTGGCTTGCAAAAGTATTCATACACACCTTGCCTTTTGAATTGAATTGTTGAAATCTTTGCAGATTTATTGAAAAAGAAAAACTGAAATATCACACAGCCATAAGTATTCAGACCCTTTTCTGTAACACACATATTTAACTCGGGTGCTGTCCATTTCTTCTGATCATCCTTGAGATGGTTCTACACCTTCATTGGAGTCCAGCTGTGTTTGATTATACTGATTGGACTTGATTGGGAAAGCCACACCCCCGTCTATATCAGACCTTACAGTTCACAGTGCATGTCAGAGCAAATGAGAATGATGAGGTCAAAGGAACTGCCTGAAGAGCTCAGAGAGGGATCAGTCTGACATTTGGAGCCCTGCAAAGAGGATCTCAAAGGGAGACAAATTGTGCTGAGGACGCACACGCATTCTCATATACATCAACACAATTGTCTATCCGATAGTTGGGTCATCACTTCATTTACAACGTGTGTGCCATTATCAGAGGAATGTTTTTCAACGTGAGTTAATTAAAGACTCCTAATTGTCGCACATCCCAATCAACGGGGAATTGAGCGCACACGTTAGAGTAGCCGACCCTTCCCTGTCCATGTTTAAATATGCAAATCATATTTAAATGAACCCTGCACCTGAGATCTCAATCTCTGCATTGTCTTCTGCTTAGCCGAGGTCGGGCAGCAGCCTCAGCAGGGAAGCCCAGAATTCCCTCTCCCCAGCCACTTCCTCGAGCTCTTCCGAGGGGATCCCGAGGCGTGCCCAGGCAAGCCGAGAGAAGTCGTCTCTCCAGCGTATCCTGGGTCGTCCCCGGGGTCTCCTCCCGGTGGGGCATGCTCGGAACACCTCACCAGGGAGGCGTCCAGGAGGCATCCTAAACAGATGCCCGAGCCACCTCATCTGGCTCCTCTCAATGCGGAGGAGCAGCGGGTCTGCTCTGAGCCCCTCCCGGAGGACCGAGCTCCTCGCCTTCTCTCTAAGGGAGAGCCCGGACACCCTGCAAGGAAACTAATTTCGGCCGCTTGTATCCGGGATCTTGTTCTTTCGGTCACGACCCACAGCTCGTGTCCATAGATGAGAGTAGGAACGTAGATCGATCGGTAAATTGAGCGCTTCGCCTTTCGGCTTAGTTCCTTCTTCACCACAACCGATCGATACAAAGTCCGCATCACTGCAGACGCTGCACCAATGCGCCTGTCAATCTCCCGTTCCATTCTTCCCTCACTCGTGAACAAGACCACAAGATACTTGAACTCCTCCACTTTGGGAAGGATTTCATCCCGACTTGGAGAGGGCACTCCACCCTTTTCCGACTAAGCACCATGGTCTCAGATTTAGAGGTGCTGATTCTCATCCCACCCGCTTCACACTCTGCTGCGAACTGCTCCAGTGAGAGTTGGAGATTACGGCCTGATGAAGCCAACAGAACCACATCATCTGCAAAAAGCAGAGATGCAATACGGAGGCCACCAAACCAGACCCCCTCTACGCTTCGGATGCGCCTAGAAATTCTGTCCATAAAAGTTATGAATAGAATCGGTGACAAAGGGCAGCCTTGGTCGTACAGGGACCGAACAGCCCGTATCACTGGGTTCGCTACCCCATACTCCCGAAGCACCCCCCACAGGAGTCCACGAGGGACACAAAACACATTTAGACTGGTTGGGCGAACTCCCATGCACCCTCGAGGACCCTGCCGAGGGTGAAGAGCTGGTCCACTGTTCCACGGCCAGGACGAAAACCACACTGCTTCTCCTGAATCTGAGATTCGACTTCCCGACGGACCCGCCTCTCCAGCACCCCTGAATAGACCTTACCAGGGAGCCTGAGGAGTGTGATACGCCTGCAGTTGGAACACACCCTCCGGTCCCCCCACCACCCCAGTCTGCCAGTCCAGAGGCTCCGCCCCTCTCTTCACCCAAGTGTCCAAGACATGAATAGACCTTACCAGGGAGACTTCCCCTGTAGTTGGAACACACCCTCCTCCCCTTCTTAAAAAGGGGGACCACCACCCCAGTCTGCCAATCCAGAGGCACTGTCCCCGATGTCAACCAGGACAGCCCTACAACATCCAGAGAACTCCGGGCAAATCTCATCCACTCCCGGGGGCCTTGACACCGAGGAGCTTTTTAACCACCTTGGTGACCTCAATCCCAGAGATAGGAGAGCCCGCCTTAGATACCTCAGACTCTGCTTCCTCATGGGAAGCTGTGTCGGTAAAATTGAAGAGGTCTTAGAAGTATTCTCCCCACCGATTCACAACGTCCCGAAACGAGGTCAGCAGAGCCCCATCCCCACTATACACAGTGTTGATGGTGCACTGAGACGCCAGATGGTGGACCAGAATTTCCTCGAAGCCGTCCGGACGTTGTCCTCCATGGCCTCACCAAACTCCTCCCACGGCCGGGTTTTTCCCTCAGCGACCACCAAAGCCACATTCCGCTTGGCCAGCCGGTACCCATCAGCTGCCTCAGGAGTCCCACTGTCCAAAAAGGCCTGATAGGACTCCTTCTTCAGCTTGACTGCATCCCTCACCGCTGGTGTCCACCAACGGACACCAGCGGGGATTGCCGCCACGACAGGCACCGACTACCTTACAGCCACAGCTCCAGTCGCCAGCCTCGGCAATAGAGGCGCGGAACATGGTCCACTCGGGCTCAATATCCCCCGCCTCCCCCAGGGCGTGGCTGAAGTTCTGCCGGTGGTGGGAGTTGAAACTCCTTCTGACAGGGGATTCTGCCAGACCTTCACAATACGTTTGGGCCTGCCACGTCGGACCGGCATCTTCCCCCACCATCGGAGCCAACTCACTACCAGTTGGTGATCAGTGATCACCCCCTATAAAGATTGCAAAAAGGTTGGGTACTCTGAAATGCTGTTTGGTGCATAGGCACAAATAACAGTCAGGACCCGTACTCCCATCCGAAGGCGGAGGGAGGTACCAGGTATTGGTATCTGGCCAATACCGACCTTATTTCAAGGTATCGGTATCTGATAGCAGCCATCGATACTCAAGGCAAAGTGAAAAAAAAATCTAACCGAGTACAGTAAGTCCACCACGCCAATATGTGGTGCACCACTGCAGCGGTTTGACACATTGGTGAAATCATAGCCGTCACAAGGAAAGCAAGGTCTTTGTTCACAATTATCTGTCATTGTGTTCATAGAAATTTTATGTATCAAAAGTACTAGTGGTTTCGGTACTCCGCATCGATATGTATCGGCTGAAAAAAAAGTGGTATTGGACATCCCTACTTTTATCCAAACCATCGCATTCTAGTTCTGGCTTTGTTTAGAGTTGTTGGCCTGCTGGTAGGCCAAGTCAGGTTTCCCAGGCTTTTGTCCAGGTTTACCTTGTATTTTGCTCCATTCAGCTTCCCATCAACTCTGACCAGCTTCCCTGTCCCTGCTGAAGAAAAGTGTCCTCACTCCATAAAGCGCAGTGTTTGTATTGGTCATGTGGTCCTTCCTTCCACATCTATTGTGTCTCCCACTTGCCTTTTGGAAAATGAAAATAAAGAAGTGGAAAATGTGACTTGTCCCGCCCCCGGATCCCCCGCCCCCACCTAATAATGCCTTTGTTCTTGCAACATCAATAGGATTTGTGGAGTGCACAACGATATTTGTCCTGCTGTGTTTGATGTTCAAAGCTTGGGATTTTTTTCTTCTAACTTAACCATGCTTTAAACTTCTCCACAGCTTTCTCTGACTCGTCTTCATGTTACTTTTTATTTATTAATGTTCTCGAATAGACCTCTGAGGGCTTTACAGAAGAGCTGTATTTATACTGCTCATAGATTACGCACGGGTGGGACTCTGCTAATTAGGTCATTTCTGAAGACTATTGTTTGCACTGAATTTTATTTAAGGATATCAGAGTAAAGGGGCGAATAATTTTGCACGAGACCTCCTTTTAGATGATTTTAAAGATCATGTATGATTTTCTTTTTACTTCAAAATGATGAACCACTTTGTGATTCTCCGTCATATTAAATCCCCCCCAAAAATCTATTTTGTACTGTGTAATTCCAACGTGATGAAACCGGCAAAAGTTTAAGTGGTGTGAATACTTTTGCAAGCCAACTGGTGCGTACACAGTGGGGGAAATAATTATTTGATCCCTGCTAAATTAGATTGTTTCTTCCAAAGAAATTAAGTCTCTGATTTTTAAGGTTGTTTATTTATGTTGGAAATAGACATTTTATTATTGCCTTTTACTTTGAAGCTGCTTCCTTTCTAATGATTATCCTTATTCTAACTGGCAAGATCTCGCATGGAGCTCCAGACTAAAGGAAATGAATGGTCGTCAACCCATTTCGACTTTTGTAGGTCTACAGTTGTGTCCCTGACTTCTATTGACAGCTCTTTAGTCTTGCCCATGGTGGTATAAAGATCAAATATTATTTCCTTCAATGTATATGTCTAACTGTAGGAATGATACATTATGTATGCACACTTTATTGTTTGTTTTAAAAAAAATCAGCCTTGGTCACATTTGTGGTGGATCTGCCTCAGATACATGCAGGAGAACAGAGTGGCCTGTGAAATGGGTCTCTATTACATTCTCCACATCGCCAAGCTGAGAAACAAGAATGCCTTACAAAGGTTGCTACCTGCCCTAGGTGAGAATTGACCATGTTTTTCAGAACTAGAGAACCGGGGCACACAGCATTGCTCAATGAACTTGTGGTTCCCCAAAGGTACGAATATCCGTTAAAATCTGTTTTTATAATGTTAAACAACCTGTAAAGTGTAAAGTTTGAAAATAATTGCTGAAAACGTGCAAAGACTGAGAACTATGTGGTACTCAATTGTGGAGATATAGGGCTCTATTTTCGTAGACTACATCTACGGAGGGCCGCAAATGCCGGCGGATTCTGATTTTCGCGCAAGCGCAAAGCACGCTGTGCGTGTTTTGCCAACTTGGCAGACCGGTCTGTACCAAGCGGGGCGTTCCGGTGTAGCCAGGGTCTGTCCTTGGAGATGTGCCTGGCAGAGAGTGACAATTTGGTGGTCTACACTTAAGCCTGCTCTGACCACATCCAACTTCCGATGCAAGTTGGATCGCTGGTTGAACACGATTTTTGTGATTTTTGATCGGGGCAAAGGGCAGACAGATACAACCCCAATTCCAATGAAGTTGGGGCATTGTGTTAAACATAAATAAACACAGAATACAATGATTTGCAACTCATGTTCAACGTATGTTTAATTGAATATAGTACAAAGACAAGATATTTAATGTTCAAACTGATACACTTTATTGTTTTTAGCAAATAATCATTCACTTAGAATTTTATGGCTGCAACACGTTCCAAAAAAGCTGGGAAAGGGTCATGTTTACCACTGTGTTACATCACCTTTTCTTTTAACAACGTTCAATAAATGTTTGGGAACTGAGGGCACTAATTGTTGACGCTTTGTCGGTGGAATTCTTTCCCATTCTTGCTTGAGTTACACAATCAGCTGTTCAACAGTCTGGGGTCTCCGTTGTCGTATTTTACGATTCATGATTTTCAATGGGAGACATGTCTGAACTGCAGGCAGGCCAGTCTAGTAACCGCACTATTTTACTACGAAGCCACGCTGTTGTAACACGTGCAGAATGTGGTTTGGCATTGTCTTGCTGAAATAAGCAGGGGCTTCCATGAAAAAGACGTTGCTTGGATGGCATTTTTTTTCTCCAAAACCTGCGTGTACCTTTCAGCATTAATGGTGCCTTCACAGATGTGTAAGTTACCCATGCCATTGGCACTAACACAGCCCCATACCATCACAGACACTGGCTTTTGAACTTTGAGTCCATAACAGACCGGATGGTTCTTTTTCTCTTTGGCCTGGAGGACACGACGTCCACAATTTCCAAAAACAATTTGAAATGTGGACTCGTCAGACCGCAGAACACTTTTCCTCTATTCATCAGTCCATCTTATGGCACCCACCTGTTCCCAATTAACCTGTTCACCTGTGGGATGTTCCAAACAGGTGTTTCTCAGTCTTTTTTGCCACTTGTCCCAGCTTTTTTGGAACGTGTTGCAGCCATAAAATTCTAAGTTAATGATTATTTGCTAAAAACAATCAGGTTCATCAGTTTGAACATGAAATATCTTGTCTATGTAGTGTAGTCAATTAAATACAGGTTGAACATGATTTGCAAATGATTGTATTCTGTTTTTATTTAAGTTTAACACAGCGTCCCAACTTCATTGGAATTGGGGTTGTAGACCCTGAGCTCCGTGGACATGTTGTCACCAGCGGTTATCGCCAGCTCATTCTGTATCCAGTACCTGCTCACATTGTCTGTTGCCACACCTTGGCCAGAGAAGAGAGTGAATGCTCCACTTATGCACGGATCACTGTGATTGAAAATTTGACATTTTCACTTTCCAAGGACTTGAAGTTGAAATTGCTTGCATGTTTGCAATTTGCATCAGTTCTGAATGTAACTGGGTTTTTACATTTGGGCTGCTGATTTTGGTGAATTGTCACCCACTGTGACTCTGTTAAATTAATTTACCGCTATGTAATTCAATGACCAAATTGTAAACCTCTCTTAAATAATACCTACAATATCTACAAAATCCATCCATAGAAATGACAAAAAGTTGTACATTATTAAATTAACTCTTTGAACAATAACACCCTCCTTGTGGAAAGAAATTCAAACCTAGCGGACCGGAAATATGCCCCTACTTGACCGGAAATATGCCCCTATTTGAGATTGATAGGTGTGGGGTGGACAGAATTCTTGGTACCCCTCTGTTAATGAAAGAAAAACCCACATTGGTCACAGAAATAACTTTGACAACATTGTTGATGTTGATCTTAATGTTAACAAGACCAATATTACCAACAATTGTGTCCATGCGTCTAAGAAAATGAGACTAAGATAAATCCGAGCGGTATAAAAGATGATCTGAACCGTTGTTTGCGACAATGAAGCTGAATAAGTCTGAAAAAGAGCTCCTTTGCTGCTGCTGGGTGTTGTTGAGATGTATAACTCAATCTACAGTGAAAACAGTGAAAAAGTGGACCAATGAAGCCAAGATGGAACTTCAAAGCTGTTTCGACTGCACAGACTGGAGTGTCTTTGAAAATTCAGCTGGCAGCCTGGATGGATATACGGACACGGTCACATCCTGTATTAGTTTCTGTGAAGATGCGTGTGTACCAACAAAGTCATTTCGCACATTCAACAACAACAAGCCGTGGTTCACTGCCAAACCTAAGCAGCTTCGCCAAGCTAAGGAGGACGCATATCAGAGCGGGGACGGGGCCCTGTATAATCCAGCTAGAAACCTGCTGACTAAAGAATTTAACATTGCAAAGAGAAACTAGGCAGCAAAGTTGGGGAAAGCAGTTTAGCACTAACGACTAAATCAGTCTGGCATGCATTCCAATCGCTGACAAATTACAAGCGACGATCCCCCCAAGCTGAGAACAATAGCACACTCGCCAACGACTTGAATACCTTCTAATGCAGATTTGAAAAGGACACTTTCTTGTGTCACCCATTGAGACCTTCAAGTTCCTGGGTATTAGTTTCTCAGGACCATAAGTGGGCGATCAGCATCAACTCTGTCCTCAAAAAGGCCCAGCAGAGGATGCACTTCCTGCGGCTTCTGAGAAAGCACGAGTTCTACACAGCGGTCATCGAATCAGTCCTGTGTTCTTCCATCAAAGTCTGGTTTGGTGCTGCTACAAAAAAGGACAAACTCCGACTGCAACGGACAATCAAAACGGCTGAAAGGATTGTCGGTACCCCCCTACCCACCCTTGAGGACTTGCACGCTGCCAGAACACAAGCTACAGTGGGTACGGAAAGTATTCAGAGCCACTTAAATTTTTCACTCTTTGTTATATTGCAGCCATTTGCTAAAATCCTTTAAGTATTTATCCCTGAAGTATTTTTTTTCCTTTTTTTCCTCACCCCATATTGACAGAAAAAAACTTAATTGTTGAAATTTTGGCACGTGTATTGAAAAGGAAAAGCTGAAATGTCACACATCCATAAGTATTCAGACCCTCTGCTCAGTATTTCGTCGAAGCACCCTTTGGAGCTTATACAGCCATGAGTCTTTTGGAAATGATGCAACAAGTTTTTCACACCTGGATTTGGGGATCATCTGCCATTCCTCCTTGCAGATCCTCTCCAGTTCTGTCAGGTTGGATGGTGAACGTTGGTGGACAGCCATTTTCAGGTCTCTCCGGAGATGCTCTATTGGGTTTAAGTCAGGGCTCTGGCTGGGCCATTCAAGAACAGTCATGGAGTTGTTCTGAAGCCACTCCTTTACTTTAGCTGTGTGCTTAGGTTCATTGTCTTGATAGAAGGTGACCCTTCGGCACAGTCTGTGGTCCTGAGCACTCTGAGAGAAGGTTTTCGTCCAGGATATCCCTGTACTTGGCCACATTCATCTTTTCCTTCGATTGCAACCAGTCGTCCTGCACCCCCACAGCATGATGCTGCCACCACCATGCTTCAGTGTTGGGACTGTACTGGAGAGGTGATGAGCAGTGCCTGGTTTTCTCCCCACATACTGCTTTTAATTAAGGCCAAAAAGTTCTATCTTGCTCACATCAGACCAGAGAATCTTATTTCTCACCATCTTGGAGTCCTTCAGGTGTTTTTTTTTTTCCCCTTTTTTTTTAAAGCAAACTCCATGCAGGCTTTCGTGTCTTTCACTAAGGAGAGGCTTCCGTCGGGCCACTCTGCCATAAAGCCCCGACTGGTGGAGGGCTGTAGTGATGGTTGACTTTTTCCCCATCTCCCGAGTGCTCAGCCACACTGATCTTTGGGTTCTTCTTGACCTCTCTCACCAAGGCTCTTCTCCCCCGATTACTCAGTTTGGTGGGACGGCCAGCTCTAGGAAGGGTTCTGCTTTTCCCAAACGTCTTTCATTTAAGGATTATGGAGGCCACTGTGCTCTTAGCTACCTTGAGTGCAACTGAATTTTTTTTGTAACCTTGGCCAGATCTGTGCCTTGCCACAATTCTGTCTCTGAGCTCTTCAGGCAGTTCCTTTGACGTCGTGATTCTCATTTGCTCTGACATGCACTGTGAGCTGTAAGGTCTTATATAGACAGGGCTGTGGCTTTCTAATCAAGTCCAATCAGTATAATCAAACATAGCTGGACTCCAATGAAGGTGTAGAACCATCTCAAGGATGATCAGAAGAAATGGACAGCACCCGACTTAAATATATGAGTGTCACAGCAAAGGGTCTGAATACTTCTGGCTGTGTGTACATTAATCAGGAAAAAAAAACTTAAATGATTTCAGCAAATCAGAATCATCTTTATTTGCCAAGTATGTCCAAAAACCCCACAAAGAATTTGTCTCCGGTAGTTGGACAACAGACGGTCAATTGACAGGGAACACTTTGGAGATATAAAGACATTGACAAAAAAAAAAAAAAAAGCAGTCACTGAGCAGTAAAGGGTTGCTAGTTATCTGGTAATGCCGGTAAATTCTTGCAATTTAACAACGCTTGAACAATTTAAGGACGTCTGAATAATTTCCGTACCCAGTGTATAACTGAGACCTTAGTCAAAGTGTTATGAACAGTTCCAAACACCAGTCATTGTTGCTAGAAAGCAAAAAAAAAAATATTTAGGAAAAGCCTCCTAAAACATCCATCCATCCATTTTCTGAGCCGCTTCTCCTCACTCGGGTCGCAGGCGTGCTGGAGCCTATCCCAGCTGTCATCGGGCAGGAGGCGGGGTACACCCTGAACTGGTTGCCAGCCAATCGCAGGGCGCATACAAACAAACAACCATTCGCACTCGCAGTCACACCTACGGGCAATTTTAGAGTCTCCAATTAATGCATGTTTTTGGGATGTGGGAGGAAACCGGAGTGCCCGGAGAAAACCCACCCAGGAACGGGGAGAACATGCCACAACTCCACGCAGGCGGGGCCAGGGATTGAACCCGGGTCCTCAGAACTGTGAGGCTGACGCTCTAACCAGTCGGCCACCGTGCCGCCCCTACTAAAACATCTGAAATGTATTTAGGGTTAATCAGAGGCATTTTAAATGGTGGTAGGTGTGTGCTAACTCCTATTTAGAATGAGTTTGAATGTGATGGGTTGATTCTGAACACATTTATGAGGGTGTGCACACTTGTGCAACCACATTTTAATTTTTTTTTTTACTTACCCTCTCATGATTGATTTTTTTTTTTTAAATCAATTGTTCATTAATTAATTGTAGCTAATCACAGTTTTGGGTTAATTTTCACTGATCACATCCAAGCCAAATTACCTCCAGACCTGTTCAATCCAGAAATGACAAACAGAATCTGGTCCGACAAAATCAAGTCGGATAAAACATCTAAGAAATCTGCAACAAAATACACGATCCAAAGAAATTCCAGAACAGTTGAGAAATAAAGTAATTGACATTTATCAGTGTGGAAAGGGTTACAAAAGCCATTTCGAAAGCTTTAGGATTCCAGCGAACCATAGGGAGAGCCATTATCCTCCCACGGAGAAATAATGGAAGAGTGGTGAACCTTCCCAGGAGTGGCCGGCAACAAAAATTACCCCATGATAACAGCAAAGACTCATCCAGGAGGCCACAAAGGAACTCCTGACAACTTCCAAGGAACTGCAGGCCTCCCTCGCCTCAGTTAAAGTCAGTGTTCATGACACAACAAATAAGGGAGAGACTGCCAATTTTGCCCAGAGTTCCAAGGCAAAAACCACTGCTGACCAAAAAGAACAAACACTTGTCTTACGTTTGCAAAAAAAAAAAAAACATTTGAATGATTCCCAAGACTTTTGGGAGAATATTATATGGACTGAAGAGATTAAAGTTGAGCTTTTTGGAAGGTGTGTGTCTTGTTACATCTGGTGTAAATGCAGCACACCATTTCAGAAAAAGATAATCATACCAGCAGTCAAACATGATGGTGGTAGGGCTTTGCACCTTCAGGACCTGGACAACTTGCTGCGATTGATGGAACCATGAATTCTGCGCTGTACCAGAAAATCCTGAAGGAGAATGTTCAGCAATCAGTTTGTGAACTCAAGCTGCAGCGCACTCGGGTTGTGTGGCAGAATAACGATCCACGACTTATTTATACATGAGCGCGGTGACCCAGTAGGGGAGCGCCATGACCGTCTGCCACCTTGAAACTACAGCAGCCGTAAGGGACGAGCAGCACCAAACGCGGAATAACGATTTACATACAACCGCTCCCGTTTTATTGCAGAATACAGTACATCTTTGGAAAACTGAGGCGCTAGAGCGCACTTTTCGTTTGGATGAAACCGACAATTTCAACGCTCGATGGGAATAATTGATGGTCGGTCTTGTTTGTTTGTGTTACAAACATCTGGCATCTGAACAGGAGTTTCGAGACTATATCAACTGTACTGAGTGAAATGAAATATTATTATGATACATTTGTGTCTTCTGTCCCTTCAGTGGAGACCTACAATGACATGGCTTTTGGTGACATTTTCCTGCACTTGCTAACCGGACACCTCACGCTGCTCTCCGATGAGTTTGGAGGAGAAGAATTTTGTTTGGTTGTCTTTGATGGCTTCCTATTGACGACTTTTTCCAGGTTTGCTCTTCTCACCCGATGAATGGAATGTCCAATCCCCCATTGAACACTCGCAAAAAAAAAAAAAAAACAACAAGTTTGAAGTCAACGGGCATTTCTCGAGCCTTGAAGTCTGCATTGTGTTTTATGCTCACATTTTACAGTAAAGAGAACGTCCATAGACACACGCTACGTATGCTGCTGCATCTCCACCACAAGGTGCTGCCTTCACATATGGAAACTTTGATGAAAACTCTGGAACCTCCGAAACAGGTTGGGCTTATATTCTCAGTGCATTTCTTGCGAGTTGTCGACTGGGAAATCTCCAAATAACTGTTGTCATGTTATTTGTGTTCCAACATCTCGACCGTGTCACTGTTGCTCTGCTGTGGTTTTCACCTTCCGTCCCTTTGTCACCTGACTATCAAACATCTGCCCACCCATCATTATTTTCGACTGCTAAGTTTTTACTACAATGTGCTTGTTCTTCAGCTGTGTTGTCACACAAACGAGCGCCCATTGCATTGACTGACACTTGGTGTGTTATATAGAGCAGTGATCCTGTGAAAGAGCTACACAGCCAACTCATCGAGAAGATAGAGGCCCAGAAGAAGAGTCCTCCACTGCCAGAGGAAACGCCATCCCTTGATCTCAGCCTGCACCCTGTGAACGTTCCCACCGCTGCCTCCACCTCGACTCCGCCTCTCTGAGACAGAAGACACGTGGATACATTTGAATTGAGGCTGGATGTAACTGTAGGCCGATGTTGACTCGGAAGACTTGGGCGTTTTAAACGTTTGCTTGTACGATCGTTTTGTATTGAGATTTTTTTTTTCCTCTCTCCTCTCTCCCAGCTTTTGACTTTCTGCTTTGCCATTGTCGCGAGCTATTTTTGTATTCAAGGGGAGAAACCGGAGCATTGTCCGCGCAAAATAACTTCCACCTTTGTGTGTTTCAGTGGAGTCACCGGTGCAAGAAAACATATAAATGACAGCAAATTGTGTGCAAGCCGTGTGTTCTTTATCGGAGTACATTGCCAGAGTCTATACAATGGGGGAAATGATCATGTCCCTTGAAGAATGACCTTAATATAAAGCACAAGCAACACTATACTGCGCTCCGAATTATCGAGCATATCCACTGCATCCGGAAAGTCTTCACAGTGCTTTTTTCTGCATTTCGTTAAGGCCTCAATCAAAAATGAAATGAACAACAACAAACTTTCCATTGAAATCTGAGAATCTGGACGACTGTTGCTGATTCCATATCATGCATACTGGAAGAACGGGGCCATGACGAAAAGAGCCCCGGCGTCGTGAGCGGTGACGCGATCCACCTGGGCCGTGTCGTGACGTAGGCGAAAAGGGGGCGGGGCTCGGGGGAGCGCTCGCGTCGCACAGGTGGCGGATCGAGACAACCATGGGCAAGATTGACGCCTTTGACATCGTCTTCGACAACCGCAAAGAGGTTTACAGCCCCGGCGAGTCCATCTCGGGGACCGTGACGGTCACGGTGGGCCAAAAGCTACCGTGTAAAGGTAAGCGTCGGGGAAAAGGTTATTATTATTATTATTTTTATTTTTTTTTTACTTGTGCTTTTCTGGCCGTAATGTGGAGCGAGAAAACCGGTGGCGTCGCCAAACAAGGAAGTGAAACCACCAGCGAGGAGGATCAACCCGAACATACTTGCATGCTCCCACAATTGTTTAGAATTATTGGAAGTTTGTAGCGCAATTTTGTCCGCGGGAACTTTGCCGTCGGGCAGAGAGAAAAAAAAGAAAAAAAAACCCACTACAGGTTGTGTTTAAAATGAAGCAGCTCGTAATCAATGATATGACGTCACGGTAAGTATATTGTGCCATTAGGAGCTGAGCAGTACGGAAAATGGATGGATGGAGTCGAGTCACGGGAAACCTAAGAGGCCAAGATTCACTCTTTTGGGAAGTTTCCTCTGCCAGACGGCTTGGCAGAGGGCTGATGTGCGTCACGTGCTTCCAAAGCAGATCTGTGTTAAGAAACGCTGATGACACAGTGGCCATTTTCTTCCAGGTCGCTATTCCTCAAAACAGCACTGACTTGAGCTGGAGGCGGTTTTATTTATTTAAAAAAAAAAAAGCTTTTTATTGACTGCTGTAAGAAATTCCTTGGTATTCTCTGCTCGTATCTCATTTCCAAGGGTTTTACCAAAGCGCTCGCCAATGAAGCGACGATACCGTGAAACTGCAATATTTTTTTTGCTCAAGGTTCTCCTGCTATCAGAATCAGATAACCGGCCAATGCCTAAATAGATAAAATACGACCCCAATGATCATGAACTTGGGACTTTATGGCTGCAACACGTTCCAAAAACGCTGGGACAGGGTCATGTTTACCACGGTGTGACCTCCCCTTTTCTTTGAACAATGTTCAATTAACGTTTGGGAACTGAGGACACTAATTGCTGACGCTTCGTAGGTGGAATTCTTTCCCGCTCTTGCTCGATGTTGGCTTGACCGCAGAGGCCGCGAAATGCACCGCGGCCATGTTGCGGCGAGAGATCCAAGTTAAAGTAGGGTGTTTCGACCTAAAAAGAAGCGTTTTTGGCAACATCTTTTTCTGTAGGGAAAAGCGTTCGGGCCAACGTGCGAGCCGAAATGCGTCGGCGTATTCTCTTTCTGGTGTTGTGACAAAAACTGCAGCCAGGACTTAACCATGGGGCCAAAGATGGATTTCAAAGAATCAGATTGGATTTTATTTTATTTGTTGGACGATGACATGTCTTCATTTGGGGAATCGGACAAGGAGTAACGATTCGATTGTGATTCGGTAGTCATTCACGACCCGTCGAGGCGAGTCGCGATTGGGGTTTTTACAAGGTCGAGCAATAAAGAAATGCGACCAAGATAAATCATTTTAAAACATTGTTCGAAAAATGCGAAAATCTTCCCCCCCCCCCCCCTAATGACTGTTTATTAACTAACTTTCTTTTCTTTGGTATTGTTTAATGATACAGCAAAGCCAAATAAACAAAAATTAAGCAATAACGACGACAGAAATGCTTACTGTTGCGAGGCTGAAATGACGATTTGGACAGTTTTAAATTAAACAATGGCTCTAAACGATTACTAGATTTACTAAAATACTTCTAGATTAAGGGGACACTGGCCAAATTAACATGTATTGTTTGACTGGTAATAATGAAGAGGGACCTTTCCTAACAGTGGCACAAAATGGAAAAAGTTGGTTAGTCATGGTTGACAAATCCGTTCATATTTGACAATTTATTTATTATTTCGGGATCTGGACATTTTGTCAGGGCATATTTTCTTGACAGAATTGTTTGCACATGGATTTCATTACAGCAAGTTATTACCGTTGCCAAGTTTATTCAAATTACTGCCCAAAACAACATTTAGAAAAACTGATACACAAAGGTCAGCAATTGCTATACAAAAATTAAAGTTTTTGAGTATTTCGGACCCTGACCTATCACCTTAATTTTCTCCTTGCAGTATTAAAGGCCCGGGTCGTTCTACGAAAATGGTGGCTTTCTTGTAACTGCATTATTCACCAGGAAAAAAAAGTACAAAAGTGTAGGACAAGGATTTTATGTCAATGGTGTTACTATTTGTAAAAAAAACTTTATCCATCCATCCATTTTCTACCGCTTATCTGAGGTCGGGTCGCGGGGGCAGTAGCCTTAGCAGGGGCGCCCAGACTTCCCTCTCCCCAGCCACTTCATCCAGCTCTTCCGTGGGGATCCCGAGGCGTTCCCGGGCCAGCCGAAGGACGTAGTCTCTCCGGCGTGTCCTGGGTCGTCCCCGGGGTCTCCTCCCGGTGGGACGTGCCCGGAACACCTCACCGGGGGGTGGCTGGGGCATCCGATTCGGATGCCCCAGCCCACCTCATCTGGCTCCTCTCGATGTGGAGGAGCAGCGACTCTACTCTGAGATCCTCCCGGATGACCGAGCTTCTCACCCTCTCTCTAAGGGAGAGCCCGTAAACCCTGCGGAGGAAACTCGTTGCAGCCGCTTGTATCCGGGATGTTGTTCTTTCGGTCACGACCCACAGCTTGTGACCATAGGTGAGGGTAGGAACGTAGATCGGCCGGTAAATTGAGAGCTCCGCCTTAGCTCCTTCTTCACCACAACAGACTGATACAAAGTCCACATCACTGCAGACGCTGCACCAATCTGCCTGTCGATCCCCCGTTCCATTCTTCCCTCACTCGTGAACAACACCACAAGATACTTGAACTCCGCCACTTGGGGCAGGATCTTATCCCCGACCCGGAAAAGGCACGCCACCCTTTTCCGACTGGGGACCATGGTCTCAGATTTGGGGGTGCCAATTCTCATCCCAGCCGCTTCACACTCTGCTGCGAACTCATGATCTGCAAAAAGCAGACATGCAATACTGAGGCCACCAAACCGGACCCCCTCTACGCTTCGGCTGCGCCTTGAAATTCTGTCCATAAAAGTTATGAAACAATCAGTGACAAAGGGCAGCCTTGGCGCAGTCCAACCCGCACCGGGAACGAGTCTGAGGTACTGCCGGATATGCGGTCTTCCTCTAAACTCTGACTCCGGTCGTACAGGGACCGAACACCCCGTATCAGGGGGTTTGGTACCCCATACTCCCGAAGCACCCACCACAGGACTCCCCGAGGGACACGTTCGGACGCCTTCTCCAAGTCCACAAAACGCGTAGACTGGTTCGGCGAACTCCCATGCACCCTCAAGGACCCTGCCGAGGGTGTAGAGCTGTTCCACGGCCAGGACGAAAACCACACTGCTCCTCCTGGATCTGGGATGAGACTTCCCGATGGACCGTCCTCTCCAGCACCCCCGAATAGACCTTACCAGGGAGGCTGAGGAGTGTGATCCCCCTGTGGTTGGAACACACCCTCTGGTCTCCCTTCTTAAAAAGGGGGACCACCACCCCAGTCTGCCAATCCAGAGGCACGGTCCCCGATGTCCACGTGATTTTGCAGAGGCGTCTCAACCAGGACAGCCCCACAACATCCAGAGCCTTTAGGAACGCCGGGCAAATCTCATCCACCCCTGGCGACTTGCCACCGATGAGCTTTTTAACCACCCCGGTGGCCTCAACCCCAGAGATAGGAGATCCGCCTCAGAGAACCCAGACTCTGCTTCCTCAAGGGAAGGCGTGTCGGTGGAGTTGAGGTCTTCGAAGTATTCTCCCCACCGGCTCACAATGTCCCGAGTCGAGGTCAGCAGCGCCCCATCCCCACTATACACAGTGTTGGTGGTGCACTGCTTCCCCCTCCTGAGACGCCGGATGGTGGACCAGAATTTTTTCGAAGCCGTCCGCAAGTCTTTCTCCATGGCCTCACCGAACTCCTCCCATGCCAGAGTCTTTGCGTCAGCGACCACCAAAGCTGCATTCCGCTTGGCCGTCCGGTACCTATCAGCTGCCTCAGGAGTCCCACAGGCCGAAAAGGCCCGATAGGACTCCTTCAGCTTGACGGCATCCCTCACCGTCCCAATAGGTTTGGGGATTGCCACCACGACAGGCACCGACCGCCTTACGGCCACAGCTCCGGTCGGCCGCCTCCCCCGGAACGTGAGCAAAGTTCTGTTGGAGGTGGGAGTTGATACTCCTTCTCACCGGGGATTCCGCCAGACGTTCCCAGCAGACCCTCACCATACTTTTGGCCCTGCCACGTCGGACCGGCATCTTCCCCCACCATCGGAGCCAACTCACCACCAGGTGGTGATCAGTTGACCGCTCCGCCCCTCTCTTTACCCCGAGTGTCCAAGACATGCGGCCGCAAGTCCGATGACACGACCACAAAGTCGATCATCGAACTGCGACCCAGGGTGTCCTGGTGCCAAGTGCACGTGTGGACACCCTTATGCTTGAACATGAGGTGTTCGTTATGGACACGCCGTGATGAGCACAGAAGTCCAATAACAGAACACCGCTCTGGTTCTGATCGGGGGGCCGTTCCTCCCAGTCACGCCCTTGGAGGTCTCGCTGTCATTGCCCACATGAGCATTGAAGTCCCCCAGCAGAACAATGGAGTCCCCAGCGGGAGCGTTCTCCAGCACCCTCTCCAAGGACTCCAAAAAGGGTGGGTACTCTGAACTGGTGTTTGGTGAATAGGCAAAAAACAACAGTCAGGACCCGTTCCCCCCCCCTCCCGAAGGCGGAGGGAGGCTACCCTCTCGTCTACTGGGGTGACTCCCAACGTACAGGCGCCGAGCCGGGGGGCAGTAAGCATACCCACACCTAGTCTGCGCCTCTCAACGTGGGCAACTCCAGAGTGGAAGAGAGTCCAACCCCTCTCGAGAGGACTGGTACCAGAGCCCAAGCTGTGTGTGGATGCGAGTCCGACTATATCTTGTCTGAACTTCCCGACCTCACACACCAGCTCGGGCTCCTTCCCTGCCAGTGAGGTGACGTTCCACGTCCCTCGAGCCAGCTTCTGTATTGATATCTTCTCTTCATTTATTGACAATGTTAAGACTTAACTTATAATTTCATGTGATGGCTTAAGATGCATCACTGGTGTTACGGAATTTATATGAAGGGGAAAGGCAATTGAATTCAAATAATTGATCTATCAATATGATGAGCTGATATATTCATAAGAAGTGTGGTTTTGCCTGCCCTGTGTACCATCTTGAAAAATCCATCTTGTCTGTAGGTTTTTCACTGGAATTGCTTTTCTTGTTAGGAACAACATTCAATTTAATGTGGGGGGGGGGAAAAAAATACATTAAGCTATAATTTGTTGATATATAATGTGAAGTAGTTAACTCTTACTAGACTTTTATTTCTTTAAAAAAAACAAAAACAAACAACAACATGAAATCACTGTTCAGAGAGCCACCATTTTCATAGAATGACCCGCCCATGAAATTTACCAATTGGTACTGTCAAGTGACAGCTCCTGAATAGAACACAGTCTCGAATTCCATTGGCAGACTCTTCTGTTCTAAGATAGGGCTTGCAACATTTAACTTTTTTTGAATTTTTTTTTTTTTTAAGGTAATCCAGGTAGTGCTTGCATGAAGCAGAAACTGGTGTCCACCAAACATCTGTGTGGATTTTGGCCATGGTAATAACTTGTTGTAATGAAATCAACGGGCAAACAATTATGTCAAAAAGTATATGCTTTCAAAATGTCCAGGCCCCAAAATGGGCGTGGCCCAGTAGACCAAAGTAAGATTATTCTGTTCACAGTTGCAACAAGTTGCTCACAGATGGGAAGCAGTTCTCAGACGCAGTGGTTATACAACAAAAATAATAGTTTAAGGATTTACAGCAAGGTTAAATCCTTTAGATGTTTATCAGTATATACCGTACTGTCAATATTTTGTTGAACAGCCCAATATTCATCAATCCATTCTCTGGACCACTTATCCGAACTAGGATCACGGTGAGCTGGATCCTGTCCGAGCTGACTTTGATCCAGCCCAATATTAAATTTTCATTTTTTGCAAAGTAATAAAAAAATGTATATTTTATTTCTTCGTTTTGGTTTGTAATATACTGTGCAGAGTTTGCAATGCGTCGAATTAAAAACCTGAAGGAGTTGGAGGTCTTCTTACATTTGTAGACACTATTTTTATTTTTGACAGAACTGTATACAGTGCATTGCCAAATGTATTCTCTCACCTGAAGTGACATCCCATTCTTAATCAATAGGGTTTAGTAGAACATAACTCCACCCTTTACTAGGCTTTACACGATCAGGATTTTTGGGGCCGATCAGCAAGTTTAAAAAAAAAAAAAAAAAGAGGATCTCCGATCACAAGATGGAGCAATGTGTGTATTTACATGACTTCTTCTTTTCCTTTGGGCTTGTCCCTTTAGGGGTCGCCACAGCGCGTCATCCTTTTCCACGTAAGCCTATCTCCTGCATGCTCCTCTCGAACACCAACTGCCCTCATGTCTTCCCTCACGACATCCATCGACCTTCTCTTTGGCCTTCCTCTCGCTCTCTTGCCTGGCAGCTCCATCCTCATCACCCTTCTACCAATAGACTCACTAGTTCTCCTCTGCACGTGACCAAACCATCCAAGTCTGCTCTCTCTAACTTTGTCTCCAAAACATCGAACCTTGGCTGTCCCTCATGAGCTCATTTCTAATTGTATCCAACCCGGCCACTCCGAGAGCGAACCTCAACATCTTCATTTCCGCCACCTCCAGCTCTGCTTCCTGTTGTCTCTTCAGTGCCACTGTGATATTAAACCCTATTGATTAAGAAGGAAAAGCATGCACATAAGGAGGTCAAAGGTTGGATTGTAGTGTTCTCCAAGGTTTAATTTTTGTTCCAACTGAAGACCACAGCCCTATTGATACTCTTTAACTGTATTTTAGAAACCAAGTCCTGGACTGCAGCGGATTTCCTCCAGCCCAACCAAGACAAAACGTATCGGACGTTGAGTTCAGCAAGAGAAACTGTTGCTTGATCTTTCACCCTTAACGAACGTTTATCCCACACCTTAATAACATACGTTATACATACAACATACGTGCTGAAAACTGGATTTTTACCGCTGAAAGATTGCCTGAGTCTGGAGACCGAGAGAGAGCGAGAGAGAGCGATAATGCAGAGGTGCTCATGCATGCTTGTTTTTACAGTATCTCCAGTCACATTGATTATTGCAATGCTCTCCTTTCCTGTCCTCCTTGAAAACTATTAGTATCAATTATTGTAGAATTCAGCACCCCCAACTGCTGATAAGGACCTCTTAGCCATTAGTCTTATTTAGCTTTTTTTCTTTTTTTGTAACTGTGTTGGCTGGGGTGGGCTTTGGCTGCAGAGGATCCTGTTGTGGGCCGTCTGTCTTTAACAAACGGTAACAAAAGGTTAACGTGGGTGTGCGGCAGCATGAAAGAACAAACGTAGCAGAACAGTTGTGAGAGCGTGCCACATGAAAGACCTAACCGAAAGCAAACATTCATGCCGTAGGAGGTGAAATTAGCAGAGGGAGTGGCGATCGCATGTAACCAAAGAAGCTCGTCATAGTTGTCATGTCTCGTAGGGTACCAAATTGTTTCAACTGTCAAAGTGGGAGCATCAATACACATTTTCATCACAATAACGATGCCAATTAATGCCAAACCACCCGGGAGATGTCATCTTCGTCTTCTGTTCTTCTGCGGAGTTACGCAAGTGCGTGCGCGCGCCTTAGCCTTATTAGGCCGACCTTTACGGCCACCCGTCGCATCAGTTGATGGGAAGTGAACGACCTGATTTAATGGACTTTCCAGCATTTATTTGCAGGTGGTAGCTATCATGTGTTCTGAGGTCAAATTGAAATCTTTTAAAAAGCTGTTGTCAGAGAAAAGCTTTCCGAGAATTGTAATCAAATTCTGCAAATAATTTCAGTCAGTGGTGCTACCACCACTGACTGAAATTCTCACTTTAACAGATCTACCATATCTAGACATTATTTTGTAAGCGCATTGATCGTTATTTCATTATATACATTCAGTATCGCGTCAATATGGTCCGACCCGTTATCAGCATTATACTAATAGAATTATTCGTATCTTATCGTTGTCTTTTAGACTGATAATCAAAACATTACGAAATGTAAATGCATCAAAAGTGACTACACCTACATATATGGTTCCTGATTAATGCTATATTTGCTGGTATATTTGTGGAAAAACAACAAAATCTAAAATGCAAAACAGTTAATCTGAATGCGTTTATTTGGGATAAGGTCATTTTGGTCCATCTTTGTGAGCATTATGGATTCATTTTTTGAAGAGTTTAGCCATTCTTTCTTAATACTGTATATCCTATAATCACACCAACATGGTCATTGTCATTTGCAGCCATAAAGGTGAACTGCAATGGTTTCTGTGGCATCACCAATAAAGTAAACGAAACAACATGGGCGGTAGAGGAGCAGTACTTCAATAATACAATCTCTGTTGCAGACAAAGGTATGTTTTTCCCCACCCAACTGTTATTTTTTTTTATTTTGAAGTTTATGGAGACCGCATTTGCGGGTATACCAGTGCGCATATTTTGAACAAAGACAGAAAATATGTATTTTTCAAAGCCCCAGCACAGAATTGAACTGGTAACACTGAGTCTCTGTTTTGCGACTCATGTCTCCCATCTCTCTCAATCTGTCTGTACAGGAACTCTGAAACAAGGCAATCACACTTTTCCCTTCAAGTTTCTGATTCCGGGTAAGAGCCTCAACTCTGTCAGTTTGTATGATACTAATTCAAACAAATTCTTCTTCTGTTTTTTGTGGTCAATGCCTTTCCTCTACCGTCAAATCGTTTGCCAAATATGGCATTTGTCCCCCGATCTATTCAGTTATCGGGGACTTTTGCAGACTCGTGAGACTCCCTCCCAGATACCGTCAGAGCAGCCGATGTTCAGTCCTCCCTGTTGTAAATGTCAACCATTTGGTATTTCAAACGTTAATTTTGTGTTGTGTTTAGTATTGGTGAATTAGTCAAAGTATAGGACAGTGGAACTTCAATTTAACACGCTAATACGCCCCTGGTTCATGCCAGGGGGACAACCACGGTGGGATTATGCAGCTCATGCATCGATGAAGAAGGACGATAGCTAGCAGCGAGAACTAATGTAAATTGCAGGATAGCTTGACCGTTGACACTTCGGACGTAAGTCGCAGTGATAAACGTGCGTGCTTCGATTCGGCGCCGCGCGGCATCGGGTCTTCTCTGATGCGCCGCTCACCGCAGCCGGGAAAGTCTGTCAGCCCGACTGCTTAGCCAGCAGTGGCTGGGGGGCAGATAGAAATATTTTACAGGGGAAAAAAATAAACCATTAACACACCGTTCACGCACGGCAGAATGAGCGCGCTCACTTTAACTTTTATCAGAAAGGGCTTTTGAGTGTTAAAAGGGTTAGTTTTGGCTCGCCAGCGTGGCGAACGTGGGCAGTATTCGCTTCGCCACGTTCTATTTCAATTAGCCATTGGCGAGGTGGCGAACGGGCAGCACGAACTCTGGCAAGTTGAGGCGGGTTACTTTCCTGAGCTGCGAGGAATTTGTGTGCTACCTATTTCCAAACACATTAATGAGATGCCATAGATGAACGGCTTGAGGAAAAAAAGTTACCGTACCAAAAATAGCATGTTTGAGACTCCAGGGACTTGTGTGTCGTATTCCTCTTAAACACCACCACCATGTGCCGACAATAGATAGAACTCCTGCCATCATGGCTGCCACGTCAATACATTATTATTATTATTATTTTTTGTTTTTGCCACGTCAATACATAATTTTTTTTTCCCCCAGGCTCTGCTCCATCATCATTTGAGGGCAACTACGGTAGGATAGTATACCGAATAAGAGCTTTCATTGAAACGCCACGCTTTACCAAAGATTACAGCACAGAGAAAGCGTTCTACCTGTTGGACCCCCTCAACCTAAACAAAATTCCAGACATATGGGTGAGCCTTGAACTATATTCACTTTGCTTTACAAATACACAATATGGAGAAAATTATTGGGCCACTTGGCTTTCGTTCAGATGACTGCGGGCAAGCGGCTGTCTACCCCCTGGACAGGTCGTCCAGACATATTGACAGACAACCATTCACACTCATATTCACATGGCAATTTGGAGATTTGAGTTTCTTATCCTATATTTAACCAAATTGATGATAAAGTCTCACTGAAAGTAGAATCCCCTTTTTTTTTTTTTTTTTTTTTTTTTTTTTTTATATAAAGAAAGACGTAGGCAGTGACTATATCCTCACAGAGATACGGTCACAAGCTGAATTGAACAAAAAACTGTATGTCCGCAATGTGCTGTAACGGTCTATCTCAATGCAGGGACCTTGCTCGTCTTCAGTGATCCAGGAGTTCAGCTACCTGCTATTAAAAACTGGCACAGTGATCCTGAAAGCCCAGATTGACAAAAAGGGTTACACACCAGGCCAGATTATTCATCTGTCAGCTACCGTCCACAATAAGTCTGAGAGGAGTACAGGCAACATAAATGCCTCCCTGATGCAGGTAAAGCCTTTTCTAATTTCATCAAATACTCTCTCACCACATTTTCACCCATCGGTGCAGTTAATTTATTTGTGCTTGCAATGAAACAAGTTAGTGGAGTAGAATCGGATTTCCGTAGTGTTAACAGAGAAGAGATGAAATTCTATTCAAAAAAATGTAATATTATCACGGCCAGAATTTTCACAATTATTATTATTGTCATGGTATTGGTAAAGGAAATGTAAGCAAATGAAATCACAAATACATATTCCGAAAAAGTTGATTATTTTGAAAACATAAAACACAAACTCATTAGCCCTGTGTATTTTTTGACATCAGTATTTCGATACAGCCAGTTCAAAAAGTAAATGTTATTTATTTATTTTTTTCCAAATTTTGAGACCCCACAAAATTTGCTCAAGATGACTGCTTTGACAGTCATATCGTCAATGGCGGTGGAACTCTATTAAAACATTTAATTCGAGCCTAGTAGTCTATTAAAACGTCTTTGACACAAACAGTGTTTTACAATACAGTTAGTTTGGTTGACGAATAGACAATTCGATCCAATGTTCTAATTTTCCATCAGGCTCCGACAGTACAGATTGTCAATTTGAAAAGGTGCAAATATGTGAATATGATTTCAAGCTGAATGTGGAGGTGACAATCCATGCAAGGATCTAACTCGGTTGGCTATATTCAAGCTTCTGATAAGACTTTTAGTCAACGAGGGAGACGTTAAGGAGAAGCAGTTGAACCTTTCTCAATTAATCCAATGTCCAGCCAATCAAGTTATGTGACTGGCATGAGAGGTTTACCATAAACGTATACACAGAATGCCACTTTGCCCAGATCAGAAACCACCTTTGCGTCCGCTGCCGTAAATCCTTGCTGGCTTGGACCAGCTGCCTCCTTTCTTGATAGGTCGCTAACGAGCTGCCTATCTAGCGAGCTGGCTGGCTAGCGAGCTGCCTATCTCGCGAGCTGGCTGGCTAACGAGCTGCCTATCTCGCGAGCTGGCTGGCTAACGAGCTGCCTATCTCGCGAGCTGGCTGGCTAACGAGCTGCCTATCTAGCGAGCTGGCTGGCTAACGAGCTGCCTATCTAGCGAGCTGGCTGGCTAACGAGCTGTCTAGCGAGCTGGCTGGCTAACGAGCTGCCTATCTAGCGAGCTGGCTGGCTAACGAGCTGCCTATCTAGCGAGCTGGCTGGCTAACGAGCTGCCTATCTAGCGAGCTGGCTGGCTAACGAGCTGCCTATCTCGCGAGCTGGCTGGCTAACGAGCTGCCTATCTCGCGAGCTGGCTGGCTAACGAGCTGCCTATCTAGCTGGCTGGCTAACGAGCTGCCTATCTAGCGAGCTGGCTGGCTAACGAGCTGCCTATCTAGCGAGCTGGCTGGCTAACGAGCTGCCTATCTAGCTGGCTGGCTGGCTAACGAGCTGCCTATCTAGCGAGCTGGCTGGCTAACGAGCTGCCTATCTCGCGAGCTGGCTGGCTAACGAGCTGCCTATCTAGCGAGCTGGCTGGCTAACGAGCTGCCTATCTAGCGAGCTGGCTGGCTAGCTCGTTATATATATATATATATATATATATATATATATATATAAAACATCCATTTTCTATCCCGCTTATCCTCACTAGGATTGCTGGCGCTAATCTCAGCTGACTCCGGGCGAGAGGCGGGGTACACCCTCAACTGGTTGCCAGCCAATCGCAGAGCACATGTAGACAAACAATCATTCACACTCACATGCACTCCTATGGCCAATTTAGAGTAGTCAGTTGACCGAGCAGGCATGTTTTTGGAATGTGGCATACCCGGAGAAAACCCACACAGGCGAGGGCGGATGTGAATCCAAATCCTCAGAACTCTGCTAACCAGTCATCCGCCGTGCCGCCCACTAAAAATCATGAAATATATTTTGTGTTTATTGAATAAATGCGGTAGGGCAGCAGTTGCAGCTCTTGTCAGAATAAAGTAAGTCGTATGATATTCCAAGACTCATTCTGATTGGATAAGAAAATTCTGATTCGATGATCGCTTTTTCAGCCCCGCTCTAATTCCAAATTCGGATCACCACCGATTCGTGCACTGCCCTCGTTGTTATGCAGTGACTTAACAATAAGTGTGTGAATTACTGTGTCCTTTTGTTTCAGAGAGTAACCTATCAGACAAAAAGACCCGTCCATGACGTGAGGGCCATTGCAGAGTTGGAAGGAGGTCGAGTTAAGGCCAGCAAGGAGATTGAGTGGAAGGAGCAGATCATTGTTCCTCCTCTTCCTCAGTCGTCCCTTGTTGGCTGTGACCTTATAAAGGTTGAATACCTCGTGAAAGTAAGGAAAACGTTTTGACATCATTCTTCTACCAATGTACCGTATTTTCCGCACTATAAGGCGCACTTAAAAGCCTTGAATTTTCTCAAAACTCGACGGTGCGCCTTTTAACCCGGTGCGCCTTGTGTGTGCACTGAGTTCCAAAACCTGTAGAAATGTTGTTGTGCGATTTTGGTAAGCACTCCGCTTGATTGACTGTCGGACCATTTCCCGCCGACATAGGGACGTAATGTGTACACTACGTACGCTGGCAGCAATAAACCAGTTAGAGAACGTTCCGTAAAGCTACGTACGGTACGTACGCTTACCTCCGCCACGCCTAAGGTATCTAAGGTATCGGCGTTGACTGTTGTCGCGAAAGCCGGCATCATTGCTGAACAGCCCACCCGGCAACGAGACTGACTCAGACGAGCACGAGAGGGAACCCGGCATGTTTGATGGCGAGATTGTCCAGCTGTTCAATGCAGATACAGATGAGGAGGACTTCGATGGATTTGTGACAAAAGATTGATTTTAAAAAAATAAATAATGTGAGCGTTCCGTTACCTTGTTTTAGCATGCACAGAATAATACAGTGGGCCTTTATGTATGGCTTAATTACAGAAATAGACCCCGTAATTGAGACTGCGCCTTACATTCCGCCTTATGGTGCGGAAAATACGGTACTCACTACCTCTCCTCTGGACGTGTCCAAACCATTGAAGTCTGCTCTCTCTAACTTTTTCTCCAAAACATCGAACCTTGGCTGTCACTCTGATGAGCTCATTTCTAATTTTGTCCAACCCGGTCACCCCGAGAGCGAACCTCAACATCTTCATTTCCGCCACCTCCAGCTCTGCTTCCTGTTGTCTCTTCAGTGCCACTGTCTCTAATCCGTGCATCATGGCTGGCCTCACCATTGTTTTATAAACGTTGCCCTTCATCCTAGCTGAGACTCTTCTGTCACATAACACACCTGACACCTTCCTCCACCCGTTCCAACCTGCTTGGACCCATTTCTTCACTTCCTGACCGCACTCACCATTGCTCTGGACGGATAACCCCAAGTATTTAAAGTCCTCCACCCTTGCTAGCTCTTCTCCCTGTAGCCTCACTCTTCCCCCACCACCCCTCGCATTCATGCACATATATTCTGTCTTACTTCGGCTAATCTTTATTCCTCTGACCTCCAGTGCATGCCTCCATCTTTCCAACTGTTCCTCCACCTGCTCCCTGCTTTCACTGCAGATCACAATGTCATTTGCGAACATCATGGTCCACAGGGATTCCAGTCTAACCTCATCTGTCAGCCTATCCATCACCACTGCAAACGGGAAAGAGCTCAGGGCTGATCCCTGATGCAGCAACACCTCCACCTGAAACTCCTCTGTCGCACCTACAGCTAACCTCACCGCTGTTCTGCTGCCCTCGTACATGTCCTGTACTATTCTAACAACAAATAATGCATCTGTGGTAGTCTTTCTAGGCATGAAACCATACTGTTGGTCGCAAATACTCACTTCTGCCCTGAGTCTAGCCTCCACTACATTTTCCCATATCTTCATTGTGTTGCTCATCAGCTTTATTCTTCTATAATTCCCACAGCTCTCCACATCACACTTGTTCTTAAAAAATGGGCACCAGCACACTTTTCCTCCAATCCTCAGGCATCCTCTCACCTGCTAGAATTCTGTTAAACAAGCTGGCCAAAAACTCCAGAGCCACCTCTCCTAGATGCTTCCATACCTCCACAGGAATGTCACCAGGGCCAACTGCCTTTCCATTTTTCATCCTCTTTAATGCCTTTCTAACTTCCCCCTTACTAATCATTGCCACTTCCTGGTCCACCACACTTGCCTCTTCTACTCTCCCTTCTCTATCATTTTCCTCATTCATCAACTCCTCGAAGTATTCTTTCAATCTATCCAGCACACACCTGGCACCAATCAACATATTTCCATCTCTATCCTTAATCACCCTTACCTGCTGCACATCCTTCCCATCTCTATCCCTCTGTCTGACCAGCCTGTATAGATCTTTTCTCCTTCTTTAGTGTGCAACCAGCCATACATGTCATCATAGGCCTTTTGTTTGGCCTTTGCCCTACGCCGCATTTCAATGTATTCCTTTCTCCTCTTCTCGCTCCTCTCAGTGTCCCACTTCTTCTTGGCTATCCTCCTTCCTTGTATGATTTCCTGTACTTTGAGGTTCCACCACCAAGTCTGTCTCTCTCCTTTCCTGCCAGAAGATACAAAAAGTACTCTCCTGCTTGTCTCTCTTATCACCTTGGCTGTACTGGTCCAGTCTTCTGGAAGCTCCTGATGTCCACCAAGAGCCTGTCTCACCTCTTCCCGAAAAACTGCACAACGCTGTTCCTTTCTCAGCTTCCACCACATGGTTCTCTGCTCTGTCTTTGTCTTCTTAATCTTCCTCCCCACCACCGGAGTCATTTTACACACCACCATCCTATGCTGTCTAGCCACATTCTCCCTCCCACTACCTTACAGTCAGTAACCTTTTTCAGATTACATCGTCTGCACAAGATCTAATCCACCTGCATGCTTCTACCGCTCTTGTAGGTCACCCTATGTTCCTGCCACTTCTGGGGGGAAAAAATTGTTTACTTCAGCCAATTCCATCGTTTTTGTAAAGTATATCACCATCTGTCCCTCCAAGTTCCTTTCCTGGATGCCATACTTACCCATTACTTCTGCATCACCCCTGTTTCCTTCACCATCATGTCCATCTCTGTCTGGGATGCTCAGAACTACTTCGTCTAGCTCCTTTCAGAATTTCTCTTTCACCTCTAGGTCAGATCCTACCTGTGGGGCAATAAAAGTGAGTACACCCCAAAGTGAAATAGTCCAAATAAGGCCCAATTAGCCATTTTCCTTCCCTGGTGTCATGTGACTCGTTATTGTTGCAAGTTTTCACGTGAGAATTGGGAGAAGGTGTGTTACGTTTGCCGTTATCAGTCTCACACGCTCTCATACTGGTCACAGGAAGTTCATTATGGCACCTCAATTAAGAGAACTTTCTGAGGATCTTGGGGGGAGAACAAAAAAAAAAAAAAAAAGAGAATTATTTCTTTACATAAAGATGACTTAGGCCAAACCTGTGCAAGGTACGGCCTGGGGGCCACACCCTGCCTGTCCACAGTCTCTTGCAGTGTTCATGAAGGCAAAATAAAATGTAAACCACAGTATGTGGTGCTTTTAATTTGATGTGCCCGCATGTGAACAGTGCAAGCGAGCAAGAGCTACGACTTGTGTCTGCAATGTTGGAGACGTTTTTGCTATGTTTGGGGACTTTTTCGACCCCTCTAGCAACTGAGAAGAATTGAGATTGGAATATGGTTACGTAAATTCTGCCCATTTAAACCTTTCATCTCTGTTTAATCAGGTCAGCCTGAAGTCTCCAAATGTCCTCTTGACGTTACCCCTCCACATAGGGAATGTTTCTTTGGACAACAAGTTTCAACATCGTCTGTCTTCTGACCTTGTTGAGGATTCAACATCTACCTCAGCTTCTGCCAACGCATCGTTTTCACCTTCTCTTGCCCCAAAACCTGCTCCTCGTCCTGCTCCTCGGTCCAGACTTTCAGATGCCAATACTCCAAGTGCTCCACCGCCTGAATGCCACCAAGGAGCTGAGGGTGGTACACCGATGAATGGCAGCCTTACCAACAAGCGGCACTCCCAACATGTGTCGCCAAGTGGATTTAGTTATGCTCCTGGCCTCTCTTTCTCTAACAGCCATCAGAATCGGTCAAGCACAAATCCTGAAGGAACTCCAGGCAGTGGTTCCACAAGGGCCCCAGCTCCTCTTTCCAGTTTGAACACTGCTAGCCCAGTGTTAACGCCAATTAGCCTTCCTCCAGACTACGAGAGCTCATCATACCCACAAGGTTAGTTGTCATGTGTTCTTTCAGGCTGTTCTCACAGGTTTAGACTCTGGCAACTCGAATGGTTGTATGAATTTAAGACCTCAGGGTTTGGAGGTTCAAATACCACTGCGGACCAAAAATTAACATTGGGCCTGCAGAGATAATAGTCTGCTTTCTTGACACTATTTGAGGATGATTTTTTTTTTTTCTCGCTGTTTCATTAGTTAACAAGGTGCCCCAATAGCCTAATGCTACGAATAAACAAAAAACAAAGCTTTTGATGTTTTTACTACAGTTAGTTTTGGAGGTCTAGATATGTAATTTTTTATCAAAACCATAATAATAATAATAATTATTATTATTATATTTTTTTAAAGAGCTATTCATTCCGACAGCTTCCATTTTGACTTTTCTGTTGCATTCTTAATTGTAACTACCATTAATAAATTAATGTCCCAATAGCCTAATGGCTTTAGTTAATTCTGTGGTTGTGCTACTGGAACACCTAACTATTCCTTATTCACCTTTCACCTAAAACCAAAGTATTTAACAATTAAGAGTAGAGGGCTGAAATTCTAGCCGGAGAGTTTCAACATATGGAACCATGATGCAATTTCTACATTTTTAGACATAGGAGCTGCTAATTGACCATACGCAGGAGTCAAAATTTGAATATATTGGCTCATTGACTCCCATTATAAATCATATTTTTTTTGATATACTTTATACCTGATGTGTTATAATGCTTTCCCCCGGGATAATGGCATAAGTTCAAGCCTTGCCCTTTGTACTGAAATCATTTGTGGTGTGTTTACACCGATAAGCCACCAGATGACGCTAGAGGTCAGGTCATTATTTTCCTTGCACAGACCTCCAGCAGATGACGGAAGCCCAAATTATGTACAAAATACACAAATACTTGAAATTGTTTAACTTGTTTGCCCTGAATCTATAATCTATGAAAATTGTAACTTTTTGAATGGAATTATGGAAATCAATGAACTTTTCCATGATATTCTACTTTTTTGTTTGGAAAGGGTCTGTATTTATGTAGGGCATATTTAGAGTTAGGGTCATAACACAATACCGCTTTTATTGTCCATAGAGGGGGGCAGTAGCTTTAGCAGGGACGCCCAGACTTCCCTCTCCCCAGCCACTTCATCCAGCTCTTCCGGGGGGATCCCGAGGCGTTCCCAGGCCAGCCGAAGGACGTAGTCTCTCCAGCGTGTCCTGGGTCGTCCCCGGGGCCACCTCCCGGTGGGACGTTGCCCGGAACACCTTACCGGGGAGGCGTCCGAGTCAGATGCCCCAGCCACCTCATCTGGCACCTCTCGAAGCGGAGGAGAAGCGGCTCTACTCTGAGATCCTCCCGGATGACCGAGCTTCTCACCCTATCTCTAAGGGAGAGCCCGGACACCCTGCGGAGGAAACTCATTTCGGCCGCTTGTATCCTGGATCTGGTTCTTTCGGTCACGACCCACAGCTCGTGACCATAGGTGAGGGCAGGATCGTAGATCGACCGGTAAATTGAGCGCTTCGCCTTTCGGCTTAGCTCCTTCCTCACCACAACGGACCGATACAAAGTCGGCATCACTGCAGACGCTGCACCGATCCGCCTGGCGATTTCCCGTTCCATTCTTCCCTCACTCGTGAACAAGAGCCCAAGATACTTGAACTCCTCCACTTGGGGCAGGAATTCATCCCTGACCCGGAGAGGGCACGCCACCCTTTTCCGACTGAGGCCCATGGTCTCAGATTTGGGGGTGCTGATTCTCATCCCAGCCGCTTCACACCCGAGGGACACGGTCGAACGCCTTCTCCAACTCCACAAAACACGTGTAGACTGGTTGGGCGAACTCCCATGCACCCTCGAGGACCCTGCCGAGGGTGGAGAGCTGGTCCACTGTTCCACGGCCAGGACGGAAATCACACTGTTCCTCCTGGATCTGAGATTCGACTTCCTGACGGACCCTCCTCTCCAAGGCTCCAATGAAATCTCAAGACTATCGATTTATTGTGGTGCTTCCTGGTGCTTCCTGGTCTCAGAAAGCTTGGTCTCAGACATTATGGCATGTGGGTAGTCCAGATCTTAGCTCCGAGCGCCACTGTTTACATATACTGTTGATCAAGGAGTGAGGATGACAGAGGAGCGAGGCAGGAGGAGGTAGGAATGATTGGGGGAAATGAGACAATCGTTCCTCGATGACGTCATTTCACGGAGACGTCGACTGAAGATGACCTCACGTTGTTGACGTGTCACAAATGAACTGTTTGTGTTGCTAAATAATTACTATCGGGACAAACTAATTAACTGCCGATGTGGTTTTGTTTTCCAGAGGCTCCTCCTTCCTACGATGAAAGTTGTAACACATAAACTGAGTGGAGGAACAGGAAACGTACGAGCGTGACAACATCAAACGGTGGACGGCGCGGCAATTCCTGCTTCCAAATGAATCGGATTTGTTTTCTTGAAGAAAATGTCGTATTTTAAATGTACCTTGCAGGTTGATTGTTTCCCCTAATACATATATTTTAAATGAGAACAGGTCATTACGTATATAATGCGGTTTTAAATTGGAATATTAAAAGTGAAATGGTTTCGTGTTCCGTTGGTGTCAAGAGTTGACCTTTTCCATGTCCTGACCTGACTTTGAATTACCGTATTGTACTCTTCCGGATAGAGGAAGGCAATACCTCGATACTCAACTGTAATTTTTCTCAAGTCATAAATGCTCTGTGTAGAGAAGCTGATTCGTAGCTGAGCCATAATGTGTAATCATTAATCACCACGTTAAGTACCACCAAATTGTTTTCAGTTTGAATTGCACTAACCCAATAAAACATTCTTCCACAAACTTTCTGTTGAATATTTCTTGCACGTATTTCTCCACAGAAATCGGTTATGCTCCCATTAACATAGAATTGGGTTGCTCTCTGACTGTTTTCCAGGGTTAAATATTGAATATTGAAGCATCTCCTGGTGTAGCAGCAGTTGCAGTGTGGTCATCGTGCACTGTAAAATGTAATATTTTGACATGACTAAAAAACAGTAGGAAACCCCTTGCTTCAAAATTCAGATACACACACACACACACAAACACGCCACATCCCCAAAATAAACGTTTACATTACTTAAGTATTAGCAAACCTTAGAACGTGTGAAGTGGATGAAACAAAGAGAATCAAATATTGAAGGCAAACACCATTAGCTTGATTTTGCAAAGAATGCACTCCACCTATTTGCACGGCAAAATTAAAAACAACGAGTCCAAATCCATCTTTGCCACTGAACGTGCTATCCGGGCCAGCTGGCAGGAGCCCCTGGTTCTGTGGGCATACCAGAAAGTCCACCAGGACTACCTCATCAGTCCAGGCCTGATATTTGGATGGGAGCAATGCGTGTTCACCAAACCGGTTTTCATTCAAAATTAGGAAAAGTAATCGAAATCAAATGGAATTATATTAGTTATATTACTTTTTTTTTTATATTACAATGAGAAGTGAAATAGTTTAACATTGCACCTTGTAATTGTACCCAACTACATTTTAAAGTATTTTTTCCCCCCCCACCAGCGCCCACATGTTCACACATGGAGATGCAGACCGTCAATGCTGGTTTCATTTTTTTTGTTTTTTGTTTTCTTGCTAAATCAATCATGACACACACCAGATATTATTCGGTGTGTGTCTATTTGCATATGAAGCCGCAAAAAAAAAAAAAATATATATATATATAAATATATATTTAAAAAAAAAAAAAACAACTGTCACGTGCTTCTATTGCGGGCGGGAGCGGAAATGCACTTCCGCCTTCCTGCTTGAACTCCAGCCCGGTTGTATTTATTCGAAACCGTCCCCACTTTGCTCCTTCGACGAGAAGAGTGCGGTGACTTCTGCGAATGCCCTTTTTTTAAAAAAACAAAAACAAAAAAAAACAAAAAACAAACAAAAATAAAAACTCTTCAAAGTTGTTTTCAGCACAATATGCGACAGTTGAAGGTATTTCCGGTGGCAGATGTTTCGAGCGAGTGAGTCGCGGTGCAACTTTCCGAACGGTTCGATTCACGAACATCCGTTTTGATCAATACTTGACTTTGAAAATTGTGTATAGTTATAGTTAGTTTTTTTTTTAATGACCCATCAGTTCGAGTTTCTTCAGGAGACTCATGGAACACAACGGAGCCGAGGACCGTCCCAGGCCAGACGGGGGACCCTTTAATAATTTCGGGACGGCGGTCGGGAACAGGCTCAAGCATCACGACAGGTCAATAGTAAAAGCGACTCCGTTTCACATCGTCAGTGATGTCGGATTTAACCGCAGCAGCGCAAGACCCGGTAGCTCTTCGGTAAAAAGATTGGCGTCTCCCGGCAGCCTGCTACTAGGCACCTCGGGACAACTGCATGCTCAACTTATTCAGAAGGAAGTGACTGATGCAGCGTCGGTGGCAACCTCAGACGCCCCAACATCCAAAACGACCAATGATCAAGCCAGATCAATTGAAGAAACTCGTACAAGTACACGTGGGGATGAGGTAAGAACCTCCGAATGTGCTTTGATGGAAAGTATCAATGTTCTCGTTGCCGCACATTTGATGAATGGCGCTGTCCTTGCACTTTGTTCCCCATGAAATATTATTATTATTGTGATCTGTCCAATCATTGTTCCTGACAGTGATCACTAGTGAAGATGCTCAGCCATAAGTGAAAGGACAGACTATCACACTGATAAAATGCTTAGCAATGAATTGAGCTAAACATGCTTTCATTTTACCGCCTTGTGATAATCCACTGCTTTCTCGATGTATATTGTTTTAGTATTGCCTCAATCTGTAGTAAATGAAAATCTTGGTGGTGGGGGTGGGGGGGAGACCTAAGAATGTGTTCTGGGATACTGGTCAACCCCTGATCTGTTCATTTCACTTGTCCCCCCTGCAAGAGAGGACAATAATATGTTCCAGTCTCGTGATAATCTGGTCCAGTAACTGTTATGCGTGTATAAATGAACTGCGGCAAAATAATAGTAGATGCAATACAGCAACAAAACTATTACTTGCCTTGTTCACGCTGTTTTCTTCCTTGGCAGAGCAAACTAGCAAGAGTGGAGTGGGGGATGACTGAGCATGAGTCAATTTCACTTATTGTAGGTTTTGACATTCTTAATTGTCATACAATTGTAAAAAAATAAGTGAACCGCTGTCGAGTAACACTGCTGCTTTGCTAGAATGGGGGACATTTGGAAAAACAACAACAACTTTTTAACTCATTCCCTGCCAATGCCGTCCAAAGACGTCATTCACAGTCCATCAATTCACTTATTGTAGTTTTTGACAATCTTAATTGTCATACAATTGTTAAAAATAAGTGAACCGCTGTCGAGTAACACTGCTGCTTTGCTAGAATGGGGGACATTTGGAAAAACAACAACAACTTTTTAACTCATTCCCTGCCAATGCCGTCCAAAGACGTCATTCACAGTCCATCAATTCCCTGCCAATGCCATCTAAAGATTTCAATGGCGTTTTTTTTAACGTGGATGGTCTTGTGCAGTTTGTGTGTGATCGTCAAGTCTCTGGATAACTGCAATGAGGATTGGCGCCCTGTAGAGGGCAACAATGCCTTGAGACAATGAGAAGAGGCAAACATAATGGCGGAAAAGAGAGAAGACAAAACGAAACAAATCTAAAAAAATAAATACAAAAAAAAAAAGCTTTCGGTACTAGAAATTTATTGCGCCAAGGCAAGAAAAATATTCCTGCGACCGACAGGAGTGACGCCTTAGATCATGTGGGGGAATAAACGATGACGCTCCGAGCCGATCGCTTTGTTGCAAAGCTATCTCGCAAAAGGTCTGGCTATATGGAGACATCCTCCCGGCCGCTTGCCAGCTGATCGTCTCCCGAACAGGATTTGAGTAAATGGGATCCGGAATCGTCATGAGTGAACTCCGTCTGGATAGCCAGCCGAGCTTCATCACGAGCTTCCCCCGACGAAGACGAAGGTAACTTGTTTGCAGCTCACGTTGGCTGCATTTAGCGAGCAAACGCGCTCCTTCAACCCTTGTGACATAAAAACCTAATTTAGTCCCACTAGTTCACATTACAATGCTAATGCAATGCTAATGCTAATTTTCAGCCGATACCGATCACACCGATCAGATCGGTGTAAATTCTATTCGCTGGTAATGGTATGTATTTTTTTCAAATTTACAGATTATGCAACCAGCAGACCTTCGACTCCCATTCCAGTACGCAGTGCAACCAAAAAAGGTAATTGAGAGCTTTCCCCCCCCTCCACGTCCCACGACAGCAATTTCAACAATGTGTTTTTATAGTAATATAGGTATATTTCTAAACTGCACAGGTTGTGCTTCAAGCAGAAGTAGACTGGTTTCAAGGAGAATGACAACCACACAAGATCCCATTTACTGCGACCGAAGATATATATATATATATATATATATATATATATATGTGTGTGTACTTGTAAATAAATATTTCTGTCAAAAGTACTTTCTCAGTGTTGTTTTATGTTCAGTTGTTTGAGATTGTTGAGAAGAAAAAGCCCCCTTTAAGAAATTATGAGTAAAATTGCATTCATGACATTAAAGTATTTACTTAGCGATGATATTTCAACAATGCACAATACAATCTTTTTTTTTTTAGTTATGTAAAGGCATTGATCCCCAAACTTTTCAGCGTCACTGACATTTTTGGTTGTTTATACCACAGAGATAAATAACCACGGTATATACTGTACAATATCTATGATTTACACATACCAACCGTATGCAGTATTCCGACAAGCGTTATGACAGTCAGGACACAGTGCCGTAAAGTGTCATGGTGTTGGTAAACGTCTTACTTCTATGATGGATCAGAATGAAAATCAGAATCATGTTTATTTGCCAAGTATGTCCAAAAAACACACAAGGAATTTGTTGGAGCCGCTCCAGTACGACAACAGACAGTCAAATTGACAGAGAATGCCTTTGAGACATAAATACATTGAGAAAACAACAGTCACTGAGCAATAAAGGGTTAATAGTTATCTGGTAATGCCGGTAAATCTTTTTTATTTCATTTTTTATTTTTTTGGCCAATTGTGCAAAAAGATGCAGAATCCTCTTGCACTGAGAGCAGTTCGAATGACTAATATTGCGATAGTCCGGTGCAATGACCATTGTGCAAAGGGCGCCGAGACTTCAAGCGCGTTGTGCGATAATCTGGGACAATGTTGATTGTGCAAATGTTGCAGATACTCCTCAGTCAGTGTGCAAATGGAGCAGATGCTACTCTGGCATGAGTGGCCGGTATCGGTCAACAACAGATATGCAAATAGTGCAGCGTGGCGAGACTACTACAGTGAGTGCACGAGTAATATATAGTTGGCCCCACAGAAATGTGACAACAAACTCAAGCCAAAAAATTGCCAGCATGTTGTAATGGAATTGTAGGTTAGGTGTTTAAGAGGTTGATGGCAAGCGGGAAGAAGCTGTTGGAATGTCTGCTAGTTCTAGTTTGCATTGATCGGTAGCGTCCACCTGAGGGAAGGAGCCGGAAGAGCTGGTGGCCAGGATGTGGAGGGTCCAAGAGGATTTTGCACGCTCTCACAGCTGTTCATGCTAATATTAGCTTCTAACTAGCCTGATAGCACACCAAGATGATCTTTGTCAGAAATTTGAATCAGCTAGAACGTGCTTGCCTATTTTAGATGCTCATGCATGACTGTCGCTTTGCCATGAAAGGCACGTTCTGTCTCGCAGGTTTTGCATCGCATTCCTCTTCACTATTTTTGGTAAAATGTAAAATTGCTCGCGCCAGTTAGCCGTAGTTTTTCCGGGTACGTCACATGTCTAACCTGGATGATCAAATACTGCACGTGTGTCACCAGAAAGATGCTGATGAGCACTGCTGCGTATGTGTCTCATGGCCATAAGGCAGACAACAGGTGAACATGTCGAGCAGAGAGAGGATTCAATCACTTCTGAGAAAAAAAAAAGAAAGATTAACAAAAAAAACAACGACGTTGACTATTAAAATAATTTTCAATGGTTTTGATAGTCGACGTAGTCGTAAGACCTGTGACTGGTCGGCTAATCTTGGCAGTCCTACTCTGAACGTGTTCAAACCCGTCTACTGTAAATTTGGTCTGTTTAACTTTGTCTCCAAAACATCAAACCTTGGCTGTCCCTCTGAAAAGCGCATGTGTAATGAATTCTATCCAACCCAGTCACTCCTAAAGAGAACTCTCAACATCTTCAATTCCATCAACTCCAGTTCTGCTTCCTGTTGTCTCTTCAGTTCCACTATCTCTTAAGCCGTACATCATGGGCAGCCTCACCACGGCTTTATAAACATTTCCCTTCATCTTAGCAGAGACTCTTCAATCGCATAACCTTCCCAACACTTTCCTCCACCCATTCCAATCTGCTTGGATGCGTTTCTTCACCTCCTGACCACACTCACCATTGCTCTGGACCAGGGATAGGCAACTGAAATGCCATTGCGTCATGGCGGTTTAGTTATGCCTAGATCAGACGACAGCATTTTAGCCCCGATATTGGCGCGATTAGCTGTTGCGGTCGATTTCCCAAATCAGGCCCGACATATTACGTCAGGAATGACAAAACTTCTTGAAGTGTGACATAATCCGATAGCCCTACGACGTCAAAATGAAAAGTCCAGCATGTTTTTTGGGATACCTTCCATGTAGTGTGACATCAATGACAACTCTCCGACAGCGCACCTTGACCTCGACCAATAAGGATTGCGTATTGTGACCAGTAGTTATGACTTCCCCCGGAGGGCCGCTACAGCTGTGAACCCATATAAATGAAAGATTACCTCATATACTGTAATTACATACAGTATACACAACACATTGATCAATAGCCAGTTTTGAAATCAGAAGCCTATAAAAAAAATTTTTTTTTCAACTATTATATTTCTTTCCAAAGGGGGATTGGTAACAAAAAATGCTTGCACATTTCTCAATGGCATTACACCTGAACACAATGAGCAATTTTGATTTGGTTTCGCGGGCCACATGAAATGATGTGGCGGGCCGGATCTGGCCCCCGGGCCACCAGTTTGACACTGGCGCTTTAGAGCATAACTGGACAGAACGGCAGGTTGTTTACATACAAACGTTAGTGCTAGGACTAGCTTGCTAGGCTACATAACGTTTTGTTGTCTGCCTGCGAGTCGTATTGTACTAAAAGTACTTCAACATATCTCAAGCTCTTCTTGAATGGACAGCCCACTCTTGATCACCGGTAACGACACCATGCTTTTCCTCTTTTTGTTTGGTCCGCGGGTCCTATTCTGCCCATCACTCAAGTTTTTTTTTTGTTGTTGTTTTTTTTTTTGGGTCATTTATACGTATAGACTCTTATTTTGAAACTCATGCTTTTATTTTGACGCACGTGCAATAGAAGCGGAAGCGCTGTTAGTCATGTGACGTGACCTGCACGAAGCTGAGCGAGAGAAAAAAGTTCTGGATGCAAATTTAAAAAGATTTCTAAATAGGATGGTTTATAAAAGGTACATACAATTTATGCATGTACCGTGCTCTCTAAGTTGCAATTGTAAATGAAAACACTGATTGATAATATTGTTGAAAATACACCTTTTTATGACATTTGAGATTTGCCCCATTTGATTTGAAACAAGATTGGCAACAAGATAACAATTGATAAATGTGAATATTATTTCTAATATTATTATCAATGTGGATATGCTGGTCCTGCCCACTTTGAGATGAAATTGGGTGGGATGTGGCCCGCGAACTAAAAGGAGTTTGACACCCCTGCTTGACATTTTTCTTTTTGTTTTATGTTGTGGATGCAAAATGTTTCATTATTGTCACTTTTTTTTGTCTTCTTTCCTTGAATGTAGTGAACTTTGACCTAGTACAGTTTATTTATTGATATATTTATTTTTTGTAAAGGTGTTGTACGCATTAGTAAGTAAAATATAAAGGTATGTTCACTGTTGTCTTCTTTCTAAAGCCTGCTGGGAGGACAACAACGTTGGAGCTGACAGACAGGCGGACTTCTGATTCACCTGACGTCACCGAGATTTGTGTTAAAAATGGTGAAAAATGAATTCCCTTCACTTCCACTTAAACTAACTCGGGTTTCCCCCCCATACACGAAAAAAAGAAACTCATCCCAAAGGAGACAAATTTAGCTTTTGACAGACACGGACATTTCTATCGTATCAGTTTACACCGTGTGTCTGCATTCTGATAATATACTAATACATGCATGGATCTGTGATTTTAGTATTTTAAACTTGATTCGGCGTCGTCAGACATGTTTTTGTTTGGAAGAGAAATTGTAACTTACAAAAGGTAAGTACATCATGAGTCAGAAACGGAAGGAGAAAATCTGTCGTAGTTCGTCTGGGATGTAGCGTTAATTCAACTGAGCTGCTGTACCGGTATTAGAATTTCTATAACACTTATTATAATCCAACGTACAGTTTCACAAATTTTCATTCCTTGTCGGTGCGAATGACCATCAAATTGTACTTAAACAGTCATTCAATATTATTTTTGTTTAATCAAGCATTTTTCTGATTTATGGTCACATTGTGTCATTTCAGATATCTTATTGGTAACTGTTTTTACCTATCAATTTTACCCACCTTCGAACATTGAGCAGGGTACTAGACAACATTTATGCAATTATAGTAGCATTAACATTTTAGGTAATGCATCAGCAGTGTTTTTCTCATGGATGATTTTTCTTCACAGCTGTAAAGAGGAAGAAAAGGAAGATGGGACTCTACAACTTTGTCCCAAAAAAGAAGGCAAAGCCCCTGAAACACCCGGTAAAGGTAAGTTCGTGTACACCGATGAATAGTATAAGGCTTTTGTGTCCTAAAAAGGGTTATTCTTCTCAAATTTTGTTCACGAGGTAGAAACCGCACTACCCATATTTGTTTCCAGGAATGTTTTGAGGTGTGATCAATCGAACTCCACATGATTGGCAGTACTCGTTTGATTCAAATTTCAACCCATCCCTACGCTGATGCAAAACGTTGAAAATTGTATTTCAGTCTCTTAATTCTGATAAACTCGATAAAAGTAACTTTGCATAACCAGGTTTAGCTGTTTTATTTCACAAATTGGTATGAATTAATTGCTCGTCGCATAAGGGCACTCAATGAGACAAAAGGAGTGGCCGTAACAGTCAATTAATTTCCTATGGCACTTATCAGGTTTTGGGTCTCAGGGAGCTGAAGCCGATCGATCCCAGGTTACAGCGGAAGTGCTCGGCAGTCAATCATAGGGCACATACAGTATCGAGACAGACATATCGTTGCTCTGTGGGAAGTGAAGAAATATTGTTTACATGGAAGTCAGGCAAGTGGCACTTTTACGCCGTCGGAGGCCTGTTCAGTCATTCTAACTATATTAATTGTGGTAAATGGATGACACTTGTATAGCGCTTTATCTACACTATCACAGTGTCCACGGCGCTTTACAAAATAAATACAATACTGTGCGCTTTCCCACAATACCGCAATAATTACTGCATCGTGAGATTAATACCGTGATAAAAGCGAACCAAGATCTAGCAAACATTTGAGTGCGCTTGACCGAACAAGCCAAGCTCAAGTTTCTCACGGGGAAGTAAAAATGTTAGGGCACTTGCCCGAACCATGCTATATTGAATCGTAATCCCACTGAATCAAACTCAATATAATTGTTCCACTTTAAAATCGTGTGTGGCTGACCTGTAAAGGTGACTGCAAGAGCACGGCGCAGAACGCTCACTGAGGTAAAAGAAGAACCATAGAGTGTCAGATGAACACTCAGAAATCACTGGGATGTGCCAACATCTCTGTTCACAAAGCTATCATATGTAAAATATTAAACAGGAATGGGGTTCATGTCGAACACCAAGAAGGAAGCTGTTGCTGTCTAAAAAAAAAAACAAAAAAAACATTGCTGCATGTTTGAAGTTTGCTAAAGAGCGCTTTGATGTTCCACAGCACTACAGGCCAAATATTCTGTGGACACATGAAACCAAAGTTCGAATTATTTGGGAGGAACCCACAATGCCATGTGTGTGTGTGGGGGGGGGGAGGGTAAATGGCACAGCACACCAAAGTCAAAAGCGTTGTGGAAGGAGCATCATGGTATGGGCGTGATTTTCTACTTCAGGGCCTGGACAGCTCTCTGTCCTCAACGGAAATATGTTTATTACACCGGCAGGCATGCAAGCAGAGATTCAGAGTTCGAGGTGCACGAACAGTGCTGCACCTCTTGAGCTGGGGCGGTGGGGACGATGCTTTCCTCGAAGGCACCTCAACAGTAGCCAGCAAGCAGACGAGCATCTCTCCAACAACTAGTTGCAATTTCATTTTTTTTTTTTTTTTTACATTTTAGTCCATAGTGGGACGCAAACCCGTGCCCTCTGACTCCAAAACTCAAGTCCTTACAGACTAAACTACTGCTGCGCCAATGTGAGCATGAATGGTTGTCTGTCTGTATACAGTATGTGCCTAGAGTGGAGTATTGCCTTTTACCCAAAGTCACCTGAGATAGGCTCCACTTACTTGTGACACTGAATAGGATTTGGAGTAGAAAATGGATGGATGAATATTGTATATATCTATATATATATTTTTTTTTTTTAACCCAAGATGCAAATCAACATATGTTTCCAATCGGAAATATGATTCTCAGAACGCCGTCCAGATGAGCTGTGTTGGAGTAGATGGGATTATATCTGAGATTAAAAACTATGGAGAAGGCTCAAGTCCAAGAAGTGAATCTTTCAGGGAAGCACAATTTGGCGAAGCAAGCCACGTTGAATACGCAGAGCTGAATTTGGACTGTCTTGATCTAAAAGGCCAGGAGGAGCTACTTTTACCACACTCCACAGGTAACTCCTACATCTCACTGACGAATGACATTTTTTCCCACAATTCCACAAACACTTTTCTACCCGTTGAAACTGTATCTCTGCATTTTGAACAGCAGTCGCTGAGGTGACAGAATCAGACTTTGCCGAAGAGTTGCCATTGTGCTGCTGTCGTATCGAGACTCCTCCCTGCGGAGGCAGATTGTCTGAACAGGATAAGACCTGTATGGCGATGGAGAACACAAATGGAATGGTAAAAACACAACTTTAGAGAAACCCTTTGGGGTCTCTGGGGTGATATTTCCATCCTGCCCAAAACTAATCATTGATTACTGTCGTGAATCCATCCACACCTTATTCAATTCTATACCATTATATTTTACGATTTAATTGAATTAGCTATACCACAGATCATTTACAAAGGGCGCAATAACACACCCAGCCACAAGTCTTCAAAGGCTATTTGTCATGAGAGAGAGTTGATCTTGCCCAAGATGGGACCATGCATCTCACTGGAGACTGTTTTTCAACTTAATATTTCCTTTAAGGTAAAACTTTCTGAGTAAAGAAACATTTTAACGCACACTTTTTATTATTCTTTTTTTACAAATCTTTTTGTTCAAAACAAAACTCGTGAAAATCGCTGAAAAATTCACTGAGGTAGGATTTCTTTTTTTTTAATTTAGTCTTTGTAGTATTACTTTTTAAATGTGCTCATGTCCAAAAGTCTCAATAGAAATGAGACTGCACATTGGTTCCTTACAGAGGACACCTATCTCCCTGGAGCCCCCGATCTTCACTACAGGGGTTGGTCTCTGCTCACGAGAGAAGGTTAGTAAAGTACAGTGACTCGGTGGCAGAGTGCAGGGAAAGTGGATGGAAATGGGAGCAAGAGGATTTGTTGGCGTGCAAACATCACATCCACTCAAAGACCTGAGACTGTGGCGAGCCAGATTCCATAGAGGAGCAAGAGAAATATCAAAGGAGGCAGGAAAGGCAAGCTTCTGGCTCTGGCTGGGGAGGCTCGACAAGACATGGAGAGCAGATATAAGCCGAAGGTTAGCGACAAGGTGTGGCATGGGGAACGCCATGTTCACTGCCCCGCCACCAAGAGATGTTGCAGGATAAGGGGCAAGGGTCAAGGAGTGGTGATCCCCTGCTGATGACCCTGTCGCTCCTTGTAACGATGGCTGAGAGTCTCAATTTCGCTATGGGGCGGCACCAGCCCAGGAGGCGCAGTTTCTGTTTACTCCCACAACTTACAAAAGGAAGCGGAACAAGAAAAGGACGACTCCGATCGGCTTTTGACACGAACATTGCTGCCGTATTAGATCGGAGAAATACGCGCACAGCCGATCACCGAAATCGTTGGGAAATTTATAACGATCTTCGATCTCGATCATGTAATCGCCAAGCCCAAAAAAAAAAACAAAAAAATTAAAATTACTTTTGTCTTTCTTTTTTTTTTTAAACTCTAAATCTGATAATACAGATATTGACATACTCAAAATGACTATTGTCCCATTTCAGGCAACTTCATCAAGTTTCCTAAGCTGAAGATGGTTGAATTTTCTCAGTCCTATTACAATACCAAAACCCATGACATGCATGTCAACTGTTTACTTTGTTTACCCCTGCAGAGAATTTGTATTTTGAAGGTGTAGGTTACATTTGAATGTAATATTTCTTTAAAAAAAAAATCAATTTTTATATACACACACAAGTACTTGAACTCCTCCACTTGAGGCAGGATCTCTGCTCTGACCTGGAGAGGGCACTCTTCCCTTTTCTGGTTGAGGACCATGGTCTCAGATTTGGAGGTGTTGATTCTCAGCCCAAACGGGTAATCGCAACCTCAAAGATAGGACAGCTCTGCTTCCTCAGCTTCACGAAACTCCTGCCTTGCACGGGATTTTGCCTCAGCGGGCACCAAAGCTGCATTCCACTTGGTCTACCAGTACCCATCTCGGCTTCCTCCAGAGTCCCAAAGGTGTAGGTAGGCTACCCTTTCGCCTGCCTTGTGTGACGTTACCACCGTTCAGCTGGCGCTTTTACACCTCAAACTCATCCATAAAGATGCCATCTCTCTCAGCATCACTGTAGCATCATTCAGGTGTGCAAAAGTATTTGTCCCTTCATCGAAAAAGATCCACAGTTGTGCAATGTAGCGTGTCTCACAGTCCAGACCTTAAATTGCTAAATGACATCATGGATCTGTCGTCTTAGCTGTTGCACGTCTGCTTTGTCACCCTGGTTGAAATACCTGTAGAACCGTTTTGAGGGTTGCTCCCAATTCATCCAAATGAGCCATTTGAGACCGATCCATAGTAATACTAAAATTCATATTGTGCAAGGAACATGCAATCTTTATTTTACAAGATAATATTTGAGTATATTTTAACTTCCAACAGTTTGGGGTCATGAATGACATTTTATTCTTTTTCCAGCTGAATCGTTGTCAGAGACTCGTGATGAAGCATGAAATGATGAGACCTTCCACCGCGGTCCATTTGCTGGTTCTGTGTGAGAGGCACAGGGCCAGCATGGTTAAACACCAGTGCTGCCCTGGCTGTGGGCTCTTCTGTAGTGCGGTGAGGGGAATCCCAAGCATCACACTTCCACTATCGCTGCCTCACATCGCAACTCAAAAATATGGAATATATTTCACATGAATATTTTGATGTTGGTCCTGCTGATACCTCCTCCTTTGCTGATTTTTCCCTTAGGGTACCTTCATGGAGTGCCAGCCCTATGGTAGCATTTCCCATCGCTTTCACAAGGACTGTGCCTCTATTTTGAAGGATCATAGGTTTTGCCCCCATTGTGGAGAGGATGCCAGTGGGGCAAAAGAGGTCACAGTACACACACCCTCCCTCCAAAGATCAAACACAGGGCCATCACTTCCCGCTGTACCACCAAGACCTGTTACACAGATACTCAAGGCTAAAAAGACGTGCGAGCCACAAAGGAGTAGAGAGCTGAATTTCAGCAGGTAAGATAAGAAATTTATTTATTTATTTGTAATCATCTAATACAATGAACAATACAAAATACAAAGGACACGAAGAGCTCACTTCCTTTGTATATGTTCGATTGCTACAGTGGCACTGCAGGCGGAATGCCGAATGAATCACTAGAGAGTATACTGATGGGACTAGATGATGATGAAAAGTAAGGTTACATTTGAAATCCTTCTTGGTTGTGGAAATAAGCGCTGCATTGGAAAGTAGCTTGCACTTCAACATAAATAATTTGACCTTTTTTTTTTTTTTTTTTTTTTTTTTGTAGCCTGAAACCAACAAAAGTCAATTACCCTACCAGGCAGCTATACATTTCTGCAAAAGAAGGAGAGCTCCAGAGGGTCATTCATCTCTTGGGTAACTTAAATGTTTCTTTTGTCCCTTGTCTTATAAGCGACACAAACTGCTTTGAGTTAACAAAGTGTACTTTTCGCGCCATTATGAATACTGTCACCGACCAACTTTGTCTACTGCAGTTGATGGAAAGGATCCCAACTTTCTGATGGATGCCCAAAACAAACGCACACCCCTACATGCTGCTGCTACTGAAGGGCATAAGGAAATTTGCCATATGCTAATCCAGGTGAGGCAAAGTTTCAAAGCTTTACTCAGTTTGCAAAATCCATCAGTCGACAATTTGAGAAACATTATTTTGCCTTTGCTTCGGATTACTAAATAGGGCATCTTTTGAATGCAGTTATTCCCCCACCCCCCAAATCTATTTAGAAATGTATTATTTTCACGACCATAGGGCGCACCGTATTAAAAGGCGCAGTCTCAGTTACGGGGTCTATTTCTGTATTTAACACGTACATAAGGCGCACTGCATTATTGGGCGCAGGCATGGTAAAACATGCCCTCGCTTAAAACATACGGTAGCGTGCACGCACGCTAAAACAATGTTTTTAAAAAGGCAGCGGGAGCAAAACGGAATTCGGTTGTACTTTATTGAAGTGTTTAACAATGTACTCACGCTATTTTTTTGATCAATCCTCATCCACAAACCCATTAAAGTCCTCGTCTTCTGTATCCAACATGAGCAGTTGGGCAAGTTCTCCATCAGACACGCCAGGTTCCCTCTCGTCATTGTCGGAGTCGGTCTCGTTGCCGTGCGGCTCCTCAGAAATGATGCCGGCTTTTACGGAAGCTCGAACAACAGTGCAAGCAGACACGTTAGCCCGAGCATCCACAATCCAGTCACAAATTTTGAGGGTGGATGCGTTATCTGGCTGTCCCTCTGATGAGTTCATTTCAATAGCTATCCAACCTGGTCACTCCTAGAGAGAACCTCAACATCTTTATTTCAGCCGCTTCAGCTTCTACCGCCGCTCTTGTAGGTCGACCTATGTTCCTGCCTCTTCTGGAAGAAAGTGTTCACAACAACGATTTCCATCCTTTTTGCCTAGTCTACCACCATCTGTCCCTCCAAGTAACTTTCCTGGATGCCAACCTTACCCATCACTTCTTCATCACCCCTGTTTCCTTCACAAACATGTCCATTATAATATGCACCAATCACGACTCTCTCTCTCTCTGTCTCGGATGCTCAGAATTAATTCGTCTAGCGCCTTCCAGAATTTCTCTTTCACCTCTAGGTCACACCCTTCCTGTGGGGCATAGCCACTAATCACATTATACATAACACCCTCAATTTCAAGTTTCAGGCTCATCACTTGATCTGATACCTTTTTCATCTCCAAGACACTCTTAGCTAACGCTTCCTTTAAAATAACCCCTACTCTATTTCTCTTCCCATCTACACCCTGGTAAAATAATTTGAACCCTGCCCCTAAACTTCTCGCCTGACTGCCTTTCCACCTGGTCTCCTGGACACACAATGTATCAACCTTTCTCCTAATCATCATGTCAACCAACTCCCGAGCTTTTCCTGTCATAGTCCCAACATTTGAAGTCCCCACATTCAGTTCTAGGCTCTGTGCTTTCCTCTTCCCTTTCTGCCTAAGAACCCACTTTCCACCTCTCCTTCGTCTTTGACCCACAGTAGCTGAATTTCTACCGGCGCCGGTGGCAGACGTTAACCCGGGCCACGACCGAGCCGGTATGGAATTCTTTGGATGAACGCTCATATTTGCAAATATTGAAGCCGGATGCCCTTCCTGGCGCAACCTTCTGCATTTATCCGGCTCGGGACCGGCCTACAGTTTGCACTGGCCGGTGTCCCCCATAGGGCTGCATTTATGTGGCATGCTCTTAACCTGGAATTGTCTGCCATTCGTTTGTCTGGATTCTGTGCTCACTGACCTAAAGGGTACAGCAAAAGAAATGCCTGTGGTTTGATTTCGAGGCACCGACGACAATGTTTTAGATGATGACTTTGCTTGTTTGTTAGTTTTTCTGCTTTGTGCACCTCAATTTTCCGTGGTCCGGCTCAAATGTGTTAATTTTGTGTCCTTGGAAATTAATTACAAAGTTTTGTAGAAGTAATTGATAAGTTGAAGAGAAAAACTGCTGCTAAAGAAGTGTACAAACTATGTTAATACATGTTGAGGTTATGAGCTACAGTATGTGTGTGTTTGTAGGCTGGAGCCAACCTGGAAATGTTTGATGAAGAGCAGAGAACACCCCTGATGGCAGCTTGTGAAAATAACCATTTAGAGACTGTAAAGTACCTGATTCGGGCTGGAGCAGCTATTAACCACAAGGTTAGTTCTTACACAAATAAACACGCACACACACACACACATGCACACACAAGCAGACACACACTCTAGAGGATGGTTGTTGACTTAATTTTCATCCTGAGCCACATCAGCATTTTGGTTATGCTCAACTGACCATTTTTAGCAGTAAGACTGTAACTAGTACTGTATGTCAAATGAAATCTTATGATGATTAACATAAATGGACATCAGTTTCCCTTGCCCGGAACGGGGGTCACCGGGGCCCTCCTCTGGAGCCAGGCCTGGACGTGGGGCTCGAAGGCGAGTGCCTGGTGGCCGGGCCTGCACCTATGGGGCCTGGCCGGGCACAACCCAAAAGGGTAATGTGGGTCCCCCTTCCCATGGGCTCACCACCTGTGGGAGGGGCCATACGGGTCTGGTGCAGTGTGAACTGAGCGGTGGCCAAAGGCAGGGCTTGGCTGTTGGCTATTACCGGCTACATAAGCCGGCTCTAGGGACGTAGAACGTCACCTCTCTAGCGGGGAAAGAGCCTGAGCTAGTGTGTGAGGTCGAGAAGTTCCGACTAGATATCGTCGGGCTTGCTTCCACATACGGCTTGGGCTCTGGTATCAGTCCTCTCGAGAGGGGTTGGACTCTCTTCCACTCTGGAGTTGCCCACGGTGAGAGGAGCCGAGCATGTGTGTTTATACTTATTGCCCCCTGTCTCGGTGCCTGTACATTGTGCTTCACCCCGGTGGACGAGAGGGTGTCGTGTCCTCCCTCCGCCTTCGGGTGGGGGGACGGTTCCTGACTGACAGCAGTTAAGAGTACCCGCCCTTTTTGGTGTCTTTGGAGGGAGTGCTGGGGAGCGTGCCCGCTGGGGTCTCCGTTGTTCTGCTGGGGGACTTCAATGCTCACGTGGGTAATGACAGTGAGACCTGGAAGGGCGTGATTGGGAGGAACGGCCCCCCCGATCAGAACCCATGCGGTGTTTTGTTATTGGACTATTGTGCCCCTTACGGTTTGTGCATAATGAACAGTAGGTTCAAGCATAAGGGTGTTCATACATGCACTTGGCAACTTTGTGGTCGTGTCATCGGACTTGCAGTCGCATGTCTTGGACACTCGGGTGAATAGAGGAGCGGAGCTGTCAACTGATGGTGTGTTGGCTCCGATGGTGGGGGAAGATGCCGCTCTGAAATGGCAGGCCCAAACGTATTGTGAGGGTCTGCAGGGAACATCTGGCAGAATCCCCTGTCAGAAGAAGTTTCAAATCCCACCTCCGGCAGAGCTTCACCCAAGTCCCGGGGGAGGCGGGGGACATTGAGTCCGAGTGGACCATGTTCTGCGCCTCCATAGCTGAGGCGGCCGACCAGAGCTGTGGCCGAAAGGGGGTCGGTGCCTGTCGTGGTGGCAACCCCTGAACCTGTAGGTGGACACCAGCGGTAAAGGATGCTGTCAAGATGAAGAAGGAGCCCTTCGGCCACTTTTGGCCTGTGGGTCTCCTGAGGCAGCTGAATAGCCGAAGCGGAATACAGCTTTGGTGGCCACTGAGGCAGAAACTCGCGTGTGGGAGGAGTTCGGAGAGCCCATGGAAAATGACTTCTGGACTGCTTTGAGGAAATTCTGGTCCACCATCCGGCGTATCAGGAGAGGGTAGCAGTGCACCAGCAACACTGTGTTTAGTGGGGATGGGGCGCTGCTGACCTAGACTCGGGACGTTGTGAGTCGGTAGGGAAAATACTTCGAAGACCTACTCACTTCCAACAAGACGCCTTCCGAAAGGCTCTGGATGTTGTGTTGCTCTCCTGGTAGACACACCTCTGCAACATCGTGGACATCGGGGACAGTGCCTCTGGATTTGCAGGCTGGGATGGTGGGGGGACCGGAGTATCTTCTCTCATCCAGTGATTCCCAATCAGTGTGCCGTGGCACATTAGTCTGCCATGAGCAATCTTCAGGTGTGGAGGGAAAATTATCAAATTTTACTCAACTGCTCAATAAAAGTATTCATTCACAAGAAATAATGTATCTTTGTTCCTCTATTCATGTCAGTGAGGCATAGTGACAGATGGAAAAAATAAATGCTCTTCTATTAGATGGCACGAAGTATATAGAGTAATTACTGTGTACCTACTTTTTGTGACATTATTGTTTGTTGGTGTGCCTTGAGATTTTCCAATTGTAAAATATGGGCCTTCGCTCCATAAAGATTGGAAATCACTGCTCTTGTCAGGTCATGTTTTATAATCAGTCAGGTCAAACCAACATTACAACATGAAAGAAATAATGGGAGCTAACTTACTGTAGTTGAATTACTTGATTGTAATTAAATGACCTCACTTACCACGAAACTTTCGAGCATGATTCAACAGAAGGCCAGCATGTTTACGCACAACCGTTATTGCTAGCACTAGCTTGCTAGTCTACAAAACGTGTTGTTGTCTGCTCGCGAGCGTTATTGTATTAAAAGTACGTGAACATACCTAAAGCAAGCCTTAAATGAACGTAAACTCCCGAGCACCGGTGACCACCAGCACACGTGTTTCCCCATTTTGTTTTTATAATACACACATTGCGACGTAACGAGTGTATCCGGTCCCATTTGAGTTGACAAGATAAAGCCCAGTGATCATCAAAGACGGGATGCGGTGGCATCTGTATCCAAGATTTTATTGCAGTAGTCTGACGTAGTGCAATCGTGAAAGACCAAATTTGTCTTGTTGTCTGTCCCACACCGCTGACATTTATTTTTTTTTTTTTACTCTTGGTCATCAGATATTTACAGTACTACGTCAAAAGACAAGGGTAAAAATAAACTAGCTTTTGAATTCAAATATACTGTACACGATGGCGACGAGGAGTAAATCTCTTTTGTGGATCATTGATCGGATCGGCGAATTGCGACATTAAAGCCGATCAGCATAAAATGTTAATTATCGGCCGATACCGATCAGGCCGATCAGATCGGTGTAAAGTCTACTTTGTATCGGTCCGTGGTGGTGAAGGAGGAGGGAAGCCGAAAGGTGAAGCTCTCAATTTACTGGTCGATCTACGTTCCTACCCTCACCTATGGTCACGAGCAAAAGACCAAGATCCCGGATACAAGCGGCCAAAATGAGTTTCCTCCGCAGGGTGTCCGGGCTCTCCCTTAGAGATAGGGTGAGAAGCAAAACCGGTTTGATTGGATTTTGAAAAATAATTGGATTGGATTTTGAAAAATAACCTTTCCAAGGTGTTGAAAGTAGCCCCAGTCAAAGTGGTTGTTATAACCATGTTCAATAGATTTGTCTTTTTTCTGATCAAATGTCCTTCCACTTCTCCCATTTTGTTTAATGCCAATCTTACTTTCACCTTAGGATGTAATGGGTTTCACCTGCCTGCATCTGGCATCGAAACTGGGACATTATGACATTGTGCAACATCTGCTCTCCAGGACATCCAAGTACATCAACTGCCAGGTAGAAACATTGTACTGCCATTTAGTAACCACTGAGCAATAACCAGTAACCACTTGATAATACTCAGCTCTCTCTTCTATTGAGCGTACATCTCAACGGTAATTAGTGATATTTGTGTACGAGTGTGTATGTGGTTTACATGAGTAGTGGAACATGTGCATGAGCAGGATGAAGGTGGATGGACTCCCATCACCTGGGCAATAGAGCACAAGCACAAGGAGGTGTTCTACCTCTTGCAGGTCAAAGGGGCGGACGTCAACATCAGAGACAAGGTAATTTGAGACACCGTTGATATTTGCAGTTCTTCCACACTTCTCTCACATGTCAAATACCCTATCACAGTGACTTATTCAAAATGATAGATTTACACAAAATGGACGGTTACCTATTACGTTCCCTTCTCGAAACATTTTCTGTTAGCTTTCAAGAGCCAGTTAAGCACAGCGACTACAACCTCAACTGTACAAAATCACACAGATGCGGCAGTATGTTAAGGTTTTTTTTTTTTCTTTTTTAATCCTAAGTGCAATACTCAAATATAAATAACACTGAAGACTATTACTCTATTATAATAGGGAATAATTGTGTGTTTTTGATCTTTTATTTTTATCTTCAACGCTGCTAATCATGAGTAGTTGCCAAAATAATTTTCATTGTTCCTGTACAGTGACCATTATGTTCTTTTTAAAACTCAAGCGATGGCAAATACGTCGCTTCCTCGGTTTGTGGGTAGCTCGACCTCACTTACACTTGACCAAAATGAGTTTTTCTTTTTCCCCCCCTTCATGCTCTTGATGAACAACATGATGGCTGCAGCAGAATTAACCCAGAAGTCGACAGAAACATTTTGTCGGGCAATTTGAAGTAATTGATTCGGAGTTTCTCAAGATAATAACCTAAAAACACACTGTCAAAACGACAAAGTTCATTTGGGGGGAAAAGGGAAAGTTTTAGTTTTTTCAAATCAATCTCCAGAGTTAAACCCTATTGTGCATGTGTTTTAGATGCTAAAGATGAGACTAAAGGGAATAACAAAACAAACAACAACTGAAAGAGGCAGTGGCGGAAGCCTGTAAAAGCATCACAAAAGATGTCAATGGGTCACTAGTTGTATGCAAAAACTAAAAGATTTGCATCTAAATATTTCGTCATCTAGTCAAATGAGCAGTGCAGAAAACGTGCAAAGAATGAGTTCAGTTTCACTTCAGTTTAGTTCAGAATTGTTGAGATATACCGTTAAAACTCTTTTCACCATCTCAGTTGAACAGATTAATTTGAGGTTGGGCTAAAAACAAGTCAAAAGTATGGACTTGGTCTTGGGTATACTTTCTGGGTATGAGTTGGCCCTCCTCCATTATGTAAGTACTGAGTGCTTTTATTCCATCAGGGGCTATCCGTTTGCAATTGCTACTAGTTACTTTGTCTACACTGGCTTAAAAGAACAACAAAAAAATGAATACAACAACAAAATACAGCAACACGGTACGCAAAAATCAATAATAGATTAGTTAAAAGCAAACCGGTTATAATGGATATGCCTGTTTAAAATATTGAAATCGGAGCCCAGGTTGAACAATATAAAATTAATACCACAGTCACAATAAAATACAGCGACACAGTAGAATCAATAAGAATCAATAAGTAGAATCAATAATAGATTTGTTAAATCCAAACCAGTTACAGTGGATGTGCCTGTTAAAATATTGAAATCGGAGCCCAGACAAAAAAAAAGAACCTAAAAGGTAAAGTATGGACTACAGTCCAGTGTTCCCTCGTTTTTCTCGGTTAGTGGGGACCAGAACCCCCCGCGAAAGGTGAAAAGCCGCTAAGTAGGTTTGCATTTCATAAACTCGATCTTGTAAATCTTTCCCTCAATAAGGCAGTGATGCATAAAATATATGTTAGATAAGATAAAAAAAAAAACCCAAAAAAACCAAAGGGAACGTGTGGAAATTATAAAAATATATAACGTAATGCATAGAGGTTGGGTTAGCCAGGTCTTTTGTTCCTCATGCAACATCCTGCTGCAGCAAAACAAAACTAATTGGCGGCTAAAAAGAGGTTACCACCCCAGCACTGCAATGTTCTCGGTCAGTTACCGTCGGATGCTCAGGAAGTTGTGAGCTGCCATGGTGAAGCAGCCACACGTTGTCCTCCCAACATCCTCCTCTTCTCACGGCCTACATGAAGTCTGGCCAACATTCAAGGGGAAAACCTGTTTGAAGTTTGGATTTGAAATACATCTTTTGTTATACCAGTCCGAGAGCTTTTCTGGCACACTTCGTGCATTATTTCACTTACAACCCCAATTCCAATGAAGTTGGGAGGTTGTGTTAAACATAAATAAAAACAGAATACAATGATTTGCAAATCATGTTCGACCTATATTTAATGGAATACAGTACAAGGACAAGATATTTAATGTTCAAACTGATCAACTTTATTGTTTTTAGCAAATAATCTTTAACTTAGAATTTTATGGCTGCAACACGTTCCAAAAAAGCTGAGACAGGGTCGTGTTTACCACTGTGTTACATCACCTTTTCTTTTAACAACATTCAATAAACGTTTGGGAACTGAGGACACGAATTGTTGAAGCTTGGTCGGTGGAATTCTTTCCCATTCTTGCTCGATGTACAACTTCGGCTGTTCAACACTCCGGGGTCTCCGTTGTCGCATTTTACGCTTCATAATGCGCCACACATTTTCAATGGGAGACAGGTCTGGACTGCAGGCAGTCCAGTCTTGTACCCGCACTCTTTTACTACAAAGCCACACTGTTGTAATACGTCCAGAATGTGGTTTGGCATTGTCTTGCTGAAATAAGCAAGGGCTTCCATGGAAAAAGATGTTGCTTGGATGACAGCACATGTTTCTCCAAAACCTGCATGTACCTTTCAGCATGAATGGTGCCTTCACAGATGTGTAAGTTACCCATGCCATTGGCACGAACACAGCCCCATACCATCACAGATGCTGGCTTTTGAAGTTTGCATCCATAACACTCCGAATGGTTCTTTTCCTCTTTGGCCCGGAGGACGCGACGTCCACCATTTCCAAAAACAATTTGAAATGTAGACCCGTCGGACCACAGAACACTTTTCCACTTTGCATCGGTCCATCTTAGATGAGCTCGGGCCCAGAGTCGTCGGCGGCGTTTCTGGGTGTTCTTGATAAATGGCTTTTGCTTTGCATAGTAGAGTTTCAAGTTGCACTTACGGATGTAGCGCCGAACTGTATTTACTGACATTGGTTTTCTGAAGTGTTCCTGAGCCCACGTGGTGATCTCCTTTACACTTCGATGTCGGTTTTTAATGCAGTGCCGCCTGAGGGATCGAAGGTCACGGGCATTCAATGTTGGTTTTCGGCCTTGCCGCTTCCATGCAGTGACTTCTCCAGATTCTCTGAACCTTTTGATGATATTATGGACCGGAGATGATGAAATCCCTAAATTCCTTGCAATTGTACGTTGAGGAACATTGTCCTTCAACTGTTCGACTATTTTCTCACGCACTTGTTCACAAAGAGGTGAACCACGCCCCTTGTGAATGACTGAGCAATTCAGGGAAGCTCCTTTTCTCCTCAATCATGGTACCCACCTGTTCCCAATGAGCGTGCTCACCTGTGGGATGTTCCAAACACGTGTTGGATGAGCATTCCTCAACTTTCTCCGTCTTTATTGCCACCTTTCCCAGCTTTTTTGGAACATGTTGCAGCCATAAAATTCTAAGTTAATGATTATTTGCTAAAAACAATAAAGTTAATCAGTTTTAACATTAAATATCTTCCCTTTGTAGTGTATTCCATTAAATATTGGTTGCAAATCATTGTATTCTGTTTTATTTGTTTAACACAATGTCCCAACTTCATTGGAAGTGGGGTTGTAGATTGATTTGTATCTTACTCTGATTTTCATGGATAGATTATGTGATAGATGTGCATAATGTCCCTAATGCAGGAACAGAACATCTGCTTGCATTGGGCAGCTTTATCGGGGTGTGCTGATGTCACACAGGCTCTGTTGGATGCACAGTGTGACCAAAATGCTGTGAATGTTCACGGAGACCTGCCAATTCATGTGGCTGCCAGAGAAAACCATCTGGAGTGTGTGACGTGAGTATACTTACTTTATAGCTTTATTTGGGTATGTACAGTGCTGTGAAAAAGTATTGGCCTCCTTCTCAAATTCTTATATTTTTGCATAGCTTCCCCACTTTAATTTTTAAGGTCAAACAAATGTAAATCAGACATATATATATATATATAACCCACGTGAACTTAAAATGCTATTTTTAACTGATTTCACTTAAGGTAAAACTCAACGTCACCCGGCCCTGTGTGAAAAAGTAATTACCCCCATTGTTAAATCATGAAATAATCACAATTTTCACACCTAAGCCTGATTACCTCCAGACCCGTTCAATCAAGAAATTACTTCAGCAGAATCTGTCCCGACAAAATCCAGTCGGAAAAAAAGATCCACGATCCAAAGAAATCGTTGAGAAATAAAGTAATTGACATCAGTCTGAAAAGGGTTACAAAAGCCATTTCTGAAGCTTTAGGATTCCAGTGAGCCACAGGGAGAGCCACAGGGAGAGCCATTAGCCAAAACATGGAACAGTGGTGAACCTTCCCAGGAGTGGTCGGCATACAAAGAGAACAGCAATGACTCATCCAGGAGGCCACAAAGGAACTTGGGACAACTTCTAAAGAACTGCAGGCCTCCCTTTGCCTCAGTTAAGGTCACAGTTCATGACACAACAAGAAGGAAGAGACTGGGCAAAAATGGCACCCATGGCAGAGTTCCAAGGCGAAAACTACTGCTGACCAAAAACAACATAGAGGCTAGTGTTACTCTTGCAAAAAAAAAAAAAAAAACATCTGAATGATTCTCAAGACTTTTAGGAGAATATTCTATGGACTGACGAGATGAACGTTAAGCTTTTTTGGAATGTGTTTGTCTTACATCTGGTGAAAATGTGGCACAGCATTTAAAAAAAACAACATCATACCAACGGTCAAACATGGTGGAGGTAGTGTGATGGTCTTGGGCTGCTTTGCTCCTTCAGCACTTGAACAACTTATTGTGATTAATGGAACCATGAGTTCTGCTCTGGAACAGAAAATCCTGAAGGAGAATGTTCAGCCATCACTTTGTGACTTCAAACTGAAGCGCACTTGGATTATGCAGCAGGATAACGATACAAAACACACCGGCATGTCAACTTCTGAATTCCTTAAAAAACAAAATGTTTTGGCTTGGCCTAGTCAAAGTCCAGACTTGAGTCCGATTGAAATGCACTGGCCGTTCATGCTCGAAAACCCTCCATATTTGCTGAATTAAAATAATTCTGCGAGGAGGAGTGGGTCAAATATCTCCACAGAGATGTGAACGACTCATTGCCAGTTCTAGAAAAAGCTTGATTTCAGTTGTTGCTGCTGAGGATGGCCCAACCAGTTATTAGGTTTAGGGGGCCATTACATTTTCCACACAGGGACAGGTTAACTTTGACCAGTTTCTTTTCCTTCATAAATGAAATCACCATTTCAAAAGAGCATTTTATGTTCACTTGGGTTATATTTGTCTGATATTTGCATGTATTTGATTATCTTAATCAAAGTGGGGAAACTATACAAAAATATATTAATTTGAGGGGCACTGTTTTCCCCAAACTGGACCTGACATTTAGGTTAAGCGGGAAATAATTATGTGAGGACTGTATTGGAAGTTATTTGTATTTAGGAAATACAACAACTTCCTCTCAGGTGAATGCAACAAAGAGGAGCCAACTCATTTTGGTATTGGATTGATATTTTCACACAGGCATTTTGTGCATTACAGATTGAAAGCATCAAAATCTGTATCGTTCTTAGATTCCAGTTTCATTTGCAGGTTGTTTTTGTGTAATGGAGTTAACCTGAATCAGAAGAACAGGGAAGGACAAACCGCTTTAGACTGTTGCATTAAGGGCTCAAAGGTATGGGTGGCCCTTCACGCAAGCAAAAAGCTGATTGATACAAGGAGGAACTGGGATTGTCTTGGCGAGCAGGTGCTCATAAGGTAGGTAGATGTGTGTGCATGTGGAAATGAAAAAAAAAAATGATGATATGACCTTGATTGTATTTTGACTCTGCAGTCAAATGGTTCACAAAATCCACACGGTTTTTGTGGTCCCAGTTTTCGGTTGAGATAATGGGAGTCATCACACACCTGCCACCGTGGAAGGTGCTTCTTCCGTCCCGCTTCTCCTCACTAGAGTCACGGGTGTGCTGGAGCCTATCCCAGCTATCTTTGGCCGAGAGGTGGGGTACACCCTGAACGGGTCGCCACCCAGTCGCAGGGCATATATGAACAACCAACCATTCACACTCACACCTACGGGCAATTTAGAGTCTTCAATAAACCTACCATGCATGATTTTTGGGATGTGGGAGGAAAGTGGAGTACCCGGAGAAAACCCACGCAGGCACGGGTGAACATGCAAACTCCATACAGGTGAGGCCGGATTTGAACCCGGGTCCTCAGAACTGTGAGGCAGATGTGCTAAGCAGTCATCCCCATGACAAACATGATTATGCACTTGCTGGGGAAGTCCTATTTCGCAAGCACAAAGTTCAAACATTTCTTGTAGTGGTGAGAGGTGTGTTTTCACACATCTCAGGCAGCATGATGTTGATTAGCCACCATTTCCGAAGTGTTTTTAAGCAAATTGTTCGAACTGCTCCACTGCTTAGTGGCCAAATAATAAAAATAACGAAGCTGTTGAACTCTGGATGAGTTAAAACAATAGCAGTTCATCTTAGGTAGCCAGATATCCATCTATTTTCTACCGCTTACCCGCAGTCGGGTCGCGGGGGCAGTAGCTTTAGCAGGGACGCCCAGACTTCCCTCTCCCCAGCCACTTCATCCAGCTCTTTCGGTGGGATCCCGAGGCGTTCCCAGGCAAGTCGAGCGACGTGGTCTCTCTAGCGTGTCCTGGGTCGTCCTCGAGGTCTCCTCCCGGTGGGACGTGCCCGGAACACCTCACCGGGGAGGCGTCCGGGAGGCATCCGAATCAGATGCCCCAGCCACCTCATCTGGCTCCTCTCGATGCGGAGGAGCAGCGGCTCTACTCTGAGATCCTCCCGGATGACCGAGCTTCTCGCCCTATCTCTGAGGGAGAGCCCGGACCCCCTGCGGAGGAAACTCATTTCGGCCGCTTGTATCCGGGATCTTGTTCTTTCGGTCCCGACCCACAGCTCGTGACCGTAGGTGAGGGTAGGAACGTAGATCGACCGGTAAATTGAGAGCTTCGCCTTTCGGCTAACTAGCTGAAACAAAAATGTCAGTTCAGCCCTACCTCAAAAAGTACAGAAAGCACATGGGTTACAAACATTTTTAAAAGATGCGGCCGGTTGGCAGAAGAAGAAGATGGGTGTGACCTCTCTGCCATTATTACAGGTCTGCTTTTAAATGGGGCTGAGCCTCTGATGCCACCAATCGGGAGCCGATGTCCGTCCACCAACCAACCCAGATTCTCATAAATTCTCATAAATTTTGATCTGAAACGGCTATTTTCTCTCTCTCTTTCTGTTAAAGTACACTGTAAACCCCCGCAATTCACGGGGGTTTGGGGCCAAGCCCTGCCACGAATAGCGAGTAATTGACCCCCTCCCCTAAAAATGTATTGTTAGGTATATATTAGATTGTTTAAACCCGAAATACACCACAAACTATGAGCTCAAAACACTCCACTATCATTTCAAATTCAGGATAGTTCAATTGTTTTTTCTAAAGCAAGCCATTGTGCGTGTGTGTGCTTCTGCATCGCCTTCACAACCTGCAAAAATACCAACTGTCAAGCAATAAGACCTCCATTGTTTGTTAGTTTGAACCTTTTAATTGCCACTCAGCAGAGGGAAAAAAAAAACCCCACATTCATGCAGAAAAGACTGTAACTTGTGTTAACAACCCAGGCTTAAACTCAACAACATACAGAGGTCTCTCAATGAAGACGTATCGCTTCAACATACAGTACTTCATTGGCACCAATTACTGCTTTCCTCTTAGCAAGGGCATTGGCGCCGTCTTGCGCCAATTTATGGCATGACAGAAAGATCACAAAAATAGACCAAGAGCTTCTTTTTTCAGCTGAGGCGAGGTTCCACAGAGAAGGATGTGAATTGCTGAATAGCACATTGTGATTAGGCGGGAGTTAACAGTATTCACCATAAAATGTACTTGTACACTGTTCATTTGTAAGTGGATGTAAAATAAAAATTAGCCAGTGATCAAATAAATATGTGAATTATATGCATAATTTACCAAATGTACCGTTTTTGTTTGGCTGAAGTTGTGGAGTTTCCATTCGGATGCAGATTAAATGTGAATAGTATCACATGTATTTTCTTAATGATATAACCTGTAACCTGCTTAACTTTTTGTCTCTGTTAGGGACATTTCTCGTGGGTATGAGGCAGTTCCAATAAACTGCGTGAATGCTGTTGACAACGAGCCATATCCTGGAAACTTTAAATACATACCAGACAACTGTGTCACTTCCCCAGTGAACATTGACAAGGACATAACTCACCTTCAGGTAAGAGTTCAGCACTAAATAATCCGAAACAGAATCCTCTTTATTTGCCAAGTATGTCCAAAAAAACACACAAGGAATTTGTCTCCGGGAGTTGGAGCCACTCGAGTACGACGACAGACAGTCAATTGACAGAGAACACTTTGGAGACATAAAGACATCGACAGAAAACAGTCACTGAGCAATAAAGGGTTGCTAGTTATCTGTAATGCCGGTATATTTTATTATTTTTTTTTTTTTTTGACAATTGTGCAAAAGATGCAGAGTCCTCTAACACTTAGAGCAGTTCGAATGACTAATATTGCAGTAGTCCGGTGCAATGACCATTGTGCAAAGGGCGCCGAGACTTCAAGCGAGTAGCGCGATAATCTGGGACAATGTTGATTGTGCAAATGTTGCAGATACTCCTCAGTCAGTGTGCAAATGGAGCAGATGCTACTCTGGCATGAGTGGCCAGTATCGGTCAACAACAACAGATATGCAAATAGTGCAGCGTGGCGAGACTACTACAGTGAGTGCACGAGTAATACATAATTGGCCCTACAGAAATGTGACAATGAACTCAAGTCAAAAAATTGCCAGCATGTTTTAATGGAATTGTAGGTCAGGTGTTTAAGAAGTTGATCGCAAGAGGGAAGAAGCTGTTGGAATGTCTACTAGTTCTAGTTTGCATTGATCAGTAGCGCCCACCTGAGGGAAGGAGCCGGAAGAGCCGGTGACCGGGGTGCGGAGGTTCCGAGAGGATTTTGCACGCTCTTGTCTTAGCTCTGGCAGCGTGCAAGTCCTCAAGCGTGGGTAGGGGGGTACCGACAATCCTTTCAGCCGTTTTGATTGTCCGTTGCAGTCGGAGTTTGCCCTTTTTTGTAGCAGCACCAAACCAGACTGTGATGGAAGAACACAGGACTGATTCGATGACCGCTGTGTAGAACTGCCTCAGCAGCTCCCGTGGCAGGCCGTGCTTTCTCAGAAGCCGCAGGAAGTACATCCTCTGCTGGGCCTTTTTGAGGACGGAGTTGATGTTGGTCGCCCACTTCAGGACCTGAGAGATTGTAATTCCCAGGAACTTGAAGGTCTCGACGGTTGACACAAGGCAGCTGGACAACGTGAGGGGCAGCTGTGGCGAAGGATGCCTCCTGAAGTCCACGAACATCTCTACAGTCTTGAGCGTGTTCGGCTCCAGGTTGTGTCGGCCGCACCACAAGCTCCAGCCGCTCCGCTTCCTGTCGATATGCAGACTCGTCACCGTCCTTGATGAGACCGATGACAGTGGTGTCATCTGCAAAGTTGAGGAGTTTGACAGACGGGTGCGCTAAGGTGCAGTCGTTCGTGTAGAGAGAGAAGAGCAGCGGAGAGAGGACACAACCTTGAGGCGCCCCAGTGCTGATGCTGCGTGTGGGTGAGGTGGCCTCCCCCATGCTCACCTGCTGTGTCCTGCCCGTCAGGAAGCTGTAAATCCACTGGCAGATGGCAGGTGAGACGCTGAGCTGGAGAAGCTTGGATGAAAGGAGTTTAGGGATGATGGTGTTGAACACTGAGCTGAAGTCCACGAACAGGATCCTCGCGTAGGTCCCTGCACTGTCGAGGTGTTCAAGGATGAAGTGCAGTCCCTTCATGATGATGATGGGACTGCAATTGGTTGTTGTTGTTGCCTCAATTGGTTGTTTTGAGATGGAGACGCCATACACATTAATTAACATGCTGCTGTTGCAGAATTTATATACAGACTATATCGAAACAGTTGCGAGTAAATTCTGACACAAATCATCTCGGCAATCCAGATTGAAAATTTTACTTAATACGTAATATTCTGCGCAGAATGTACGCGACTTGTGACAATATTTTGAACCATTACGTTTTTTCTTTATCATTATGGGTTATTTGGGGGGCATGTTCACGTGACATACCATATTTGTTTGGATATTTGTGCCGAATGGTGCAACTCATGGTAATGCCTGATCTATGGTCAGAGTGATGGAATCGTGGATGCAAGCAAAGTCCCTTATTCTCAGATCACCCATGAGACGAAGGAAACAAACATACAATTACATTGTTTCTATTGTTCATATAATAGCTCTTTAATTGTTTCATTTAGCACTGCAGTTGCACAGATGACTGCTCATCCAGCACCTGCACCTGTGGTCAGCTCAGTCTGCAATGTTGGTATGATAGTGTAAGTATGACACGTAAAAGGTTTCCTCGGTTTTATAGTGTACATCCTTCTGCGATTATATCAACAGTAGCAATTATTAAAAGAAAAAAAAACTAACTTCTGTGTATATGCAGGAGGGCCGCCTGTTGCCGGACTTTTGTCAACAGGATCCACCAGTGCTTTTCGAGTGTAACCATGCCTGCTCATGCTGGAGGACGTGCAAGAATCGAGTTGTTCAAAATGGATTGAGGTAAGACTGTCTAAAATGCTTTCTAGCAATTGGCTTGTGGAGGGGAAGGTATTGACGGTCGTTTGCCAACGTTGAATTTTGAGAACTGTTTTTCAAGATCTGTAGCGTATATGTTCCAAGGTATACTTTTATTGTCAATTCAAAAACATATACAGAGGATTGAAATTACGGTACTCAAGGGCCTGCGGCGCGACAAAAGACAGTACCAAAAATATCAAAATAAAAATCTAAATAAATAAAGCTATAGTATATACAGAATAAAAAGTATGACTTAAATGTGCAAATATCATAGAACAGGTGACGTGTGCAACATAGTCAAGGTTAGAGTGCCAAGCCACATAAGACGTATATAAATTAGATGACAAAATCAACCAATGCTGCTAAAGTGAATGATGCGACCCTGACTCGTGTGTGTGTGTGTGTGTGTGTGTGGACGCACATGTATTGATGTGTGTGTGTTCATGTGCATGTTTGTGAGGTGTCAGAATTCAGGAGGGCAGAGAACAGAAAAGGTAGAGGGGGCAGAGCGCGCAGAGAGTTCAGATTCCTGGCAGCCTGAATAAAACTGTCTTTGAGTCAGCTAGTCCTGGCCCGCAGACTATGCAGTTTCCTCCCTGATTGCAGCAGACTGAAGAGGCTGTGTGACGGATTGGTGGCATCCCCCGCTATGCGGCGGGTTTTGCGGGTGAGGCGGGTGCTGTAAATGTCCTGCATGGAGGGATGAGAGGTTGCAATGATCTTCTCGGCTGCCCTCACTATGCGATGAAGAGTCTTGCGGCAGGGTGCGGTGCATGCTCAAAGCACTTCATCAGGATGGGAGCGAATGCTACCGGACTGTAGTCATTGAGGCAGAAGGTAGATAACGACTTCGGGACCGGATGATGGTGGTGGCTTTGAAGCACGTGGGGATAACACCCTGACTCAAGGAGGTGTTAAAGATGTCTGTGAAGACATCTGTGAGTTCAACTGTACAGTCCCTCAGAACTCGACCAGGTTTGTTTTCTGGGTTAGGTGTGTTTTAGGTGTGTTGATCCTGTCGAGAGATATTTTCACGTTGTGAGTGTCAGCACTTAGTCACCAGAAGGGGTTGGAGTCTTGTGTACAGGGGTGCTGTTGTGTGCCTCAAAGCGAGCAAAGAAGTCATTTAGCTGGGAGGTGGAGCTGTCACAGTTCTGTGGTGAGAGTTTATAGTCCGCAATGGTCTGAATACCGTGCCACAGACTCCTGGTGTAACTGCTGTCACTGAAGCGGAGGACGATCTTACTGGAGTACTCCCTCTTGGCCTCCCTGATGCCACGGAACAGATTGGCCCTGGCTGTCCTCAGGCCCTCCTCATCCCCAGATCCACGGGTGCCGAGGGGGTTGTCATTTCCCCTTGTTGGAAAGTCAATGTTTGAGTAGAGTTTTGGAAACAAAACCTTGGAGTCAGCATTGTTGAAGTCCCCAGCTAGGATGAGGAAAGCATCTGGGTGGGCCGTCAGCTGTTCATTATGATGGTATAGCTCATTTAGCGTGTCACTCCTGTTATTGCTGGAGATTGGAGGAATATAGACAGCCACAAGCAATATGGCAGTGAATTCCCTCGGTAAATAAAATGGCCGGCACTTCAGAGCCATGCATACTTGATCGACGCGAAAACTTTGAAGCCTTGGATCAATGAGCCGGTTCGATGCCTTTTGCCGGTGCGTGATCAAAGCATGAACTCGCGCAATCTGCTCGTTGCATCGCAACCGCCAACACACAGACAGCGGTGGATACGCACACTGATGAGCACTTTTAACAGAACCAGAGTAAAAGTGATTAGAAATGTCCTTTTCACTGTTAGAACATTAGTCAACTTATTAGCAATTTCACAATTTAAGTTCATTAATTCTCTTCCGATTTTCCGAGGTCAGATCGCGGGGGCAGCAGTTTAAGCAGAGAAGCACAGAGTTCCCTAATCCCAGGCATCCAGTTCTTCTGGGAGGATCCCGAGGCGTTCCCAGGCCAGCTTGGAGACATAGTCTCTCCAGCATGTCCTGGTAAATAGCCAGTGTAAATAGTGTAAAAAGCCAGACAAAACGCTTTTGTAGATTTCAAAATGTATTCCGCTGCTACCATCATGAGTTACATCATCAATAAAGACTAGTGAGCCCGTTCCAGAAGCAGCCATGCAAGCCCAAGCAATGACATTACCTCCACCATGCTTCACAGATGAGCTTGTGTGTTATGTGCTTGTGGATCATAAGCAGATCCTTTCTTTCTGCATACTTTGGCCTTTCCATCACTTCGGTAGAGGTTAATCTTGGTCTCATCAGTCCAGAAAACTTTTCCAAAACCTTTGTGGCTCATATCTGTATGACTTTGCAAAATCAAATCTGACCTTCTGATTATTTTTTTCTGATGAGTGGTTTGGATCTTGTCGTATGGCGTGTATATTTCTTCTCTCAAAGTCTTCTTCGAACAGTGGATTGTGATACCATCCCCCCTGCTCTGTGGAGGTTGGCAAACTATTTTGTCTGGCAATTTAAAGAAAAATGCATGCAAACTATTCGAGAGAAGCTTCATCATGCAACAAGACAATGACCCAAAACGCACAACAAAGGACTTCATCAGGGGGGAAAAAAGTGGACTGGAAAAGTCAATCACCGGACCTTAACCCAATAGAGCATGCATTTTACCGCCTGAAGGGAGAACCCCCCAGAAACAAACAAGAACTGCAGTAAAGGCCTGGAAAAGCATTTCAAATAAAAAATGCAACAGTCTGGTGAAGTCAATGGGTTGCAGGCTTGATGCAGTAATTGCAAGTAAGGGTTATGCCACCAAATATTAAATGTTATTCACTTTGTTAATTTAATCGTCTGTTCCAATACCTTTGCTCACTTGAAAAGTGGGTGAATTCAAACAAAAGGTGCTCGGTCCTGAGTTGTTGAACACATCTAGATGTAAATACCATGAAATGAAAGCTGGAATTCTGAACATTTGTTTCATATTCATCTTTTGATCGGAAACGCAAATGTCTTCTATATACAACAAAAACAAAGGAATTTACCTTGCCGTTCCAATTCCTTTGGAAGGGACTGTGTCTCACACGGCGGCTGACATAAGTACAGTCGGCAATAAAGTATTTAGTCAGCCACCAATTGTGCAAGTTCTCCCACTTAAAAAGATGAGAGAGTCCTGTAATTTTCATCATGGGTATACTTGCTACTGATGGGTGACAAAATGAGAAGAAAAAAAATCCAGAAAATCACAGTTTGATTTTTAATGAATTTGTTAGCAAATTATGGTGAAAAATAAGTATTTGGTCACCTACAAACAAGCAAGATTTCTGGCTCTCACAGACCTCTAACTTCTTTAAGAGGCTCCTCTGTCTGTATTAATGGCACCTGCTTGAACTCGTTATCAGTATAAAAGAGACCTGTCCACAGCCTCAAGCAGTCAAACTCCACGATGGCCAAGACCAAAGAGCTGTCAAAGGACACCAGGAACAAAATTGTAGACCTGCACCAGGCCGGGAAGACTGAATCTTCAATAGGTATGCAGTTTGGTGTGACGAAATGATGTGTGGGAGGAATTATTAGGAAACGGAAGACAAACAAGACCACTGATGATCTCCGTCGATCTGGGGCTCCACGCAAGATCTCACCCCGTGGGGTCATAATGATCACAAGAACGGTGAGCAAAAATCCAAGAATCATACGGGGGGACCTCGTGAATGACCTGCAGAGAGCTGGGACCAAAGTAACAAAAGCTACCATCAGTAACACACGTCCAGTACACGTCCAGGCCTGTCTGAAGTTAGCTAGAAAGCATTTGGATGACCCAGAAGAGGATTGTGAGACTGTCATATGGTCAGATGAAACCAAATAGAACCTTTTGGGAAAAACTCAACTTGTCGTGTTTGGAGGAGAAAGAATGCTGAGTTGCAGCCAAAGAACACCATACCTACTGTGAAACATGGGGGTGGAAACATCATGCTGTGGGGCTGTTTTTCTTCAAAAGGACCAGGACGACTGATCCGTGTAAAGGAACGAATGAATGGGGCCACGTGGTGTGAGATTTTGAGTTAAAACCTCCTTCCACCAGCAAGGGCATTGAAGATGAAATGTGGCTGGGTCTCTCAGCATGACAATGATCCCAAACACACCGCCCGGGCAACGAAGGAGTGGCTTCGTAAGAAGCATTTCAAGGTCCTGGAGTGGCCCAGGCAGTCTCCAGATCTCAACCCCATAGAAATTCTTTGGAGGGAGTTGAAAATCTGTGTTGCCCAGCGACAGCCCCAAAACATCACTGCTCTAGAGGAGATCTGCATGAAGAATGGGTCAAAATACCAGCAACAGTGTGTGAAAACCTTGTGAAGACTTATAGAAAACGTTTGACCTCTGTCATTGCCAACAAAGGGCATATAACAAAGTATTGAGATGAACTTTTGTTTTGAGGTATACCTATGATGAAAATTCCAGGCCTCTCTCATACTTTTAAGTGGGAGAACTTGCACAATTGGTGGCTGACTATATACTTTATTGCCACACTGTGTGTGTGTGTGTGTGTGTGTGTGTATATATATATATATATATATATATATATATATATATATATATATATATATATATATATATATAAAAACATGATCTTTTTTCTACGTTCTTTGTATGTATGGATTACTTGGGTCGTTCCCAACATCTGGTGAAATTTTCAGGTCAATAGCACCTTTGGAAGTATGTTTAGTGAGAAAAATGGTGACATGTTAAATACTTATTTCATCCGCTGTACATGTGTATATTTATTTTTTTCATTAGGTTTCATATCACAGTCGACACATCACGACCATCAATGTGAAAGATTGCACCCGCATTCATGTCACAAAAACTGAGATGCTCATTCCGTGGTGTGATGTTTCTCACATGATACATTTTGACCCCCTTAAACATGAATTCATTGTGCTCGTGAGAGGAGCTCAGAGCATGCATGTAATAGAAGTGAGAGTTATATTGTCCTTATTGGATATCTAATAAAATGCCTCCTGTCGTGGAATAATACAGTATGAACTTAAGAATCATTTTCAGTGGGTTTTGCATGTGACTGCTCCCTGATAATGTTGAATTAAAAATGGTTGAATGATGAAATTATGTGACTTTTTTGTTCCTAGGATCCGACTCCAGCTCTTCAGAACCGAGAAAATGGGCTGGGGAGTGAGAGTCATGCAGGATGTCTCTCAAGGGACATTTCTTTGCGAGTGAGGAAAATCTTTCAAAATTACCACAATGAATGTGGTGTCCTAATTTTTAAAATGCATATAAAGTGCCCTTTCCAATTTTTCTAGGTACGTCGGTGAGCTCATCACTGACACAGAAGCCAATAAAAGAGAGAATGACTCTTTCCTCTTTACACTTGACAATAAGGTAGGTTGACAATGGTTCCACTTTCCAACTACACAATTTTGTCATACCATGAGTACCCCCTGACTCATAGGCAGGCATGTGTACACACAGAGATTAGAGGGGGCTTGGGTCCCTGCTCTTTTTCCAGGGTTGAGTTTTTTTTTGTTTTTTTTTTACATAAATAAGTTTCTCTCTTACAGATACAGCACTGCTTTGATGCAACTTCACTGTCAAATAAATATAAATAATAAAATGGGATACCAAATACAGCCCCAATTCCAATGAAGTTGGGACGTTGTGTTAAACATAAATAAAAACAGAACACAATGATTTGCAAATCATGTTCAACCTATATTTAATTGACTACACTACAAAGACAATATAGTTAATGTTTAAACTGATAAACTTTATTGTTTTTAGCAAATAATCATGAACTTAGAATTTTATAGCTGCAACACGTTCCAAAAAAGCTGGGACAGGGTCGTGTTTACCACTGTGTTACATCACCTTTTCTTTTCACAACATTCAATAAATGTTTGGGAACTGAGGACACGAATTGTTGAAGGTGGAATTCTTTCCCATTCTTGCTTGATGTACAGCTGCAGCTGTTCAATAGTCCGGGGTCTCCGTTGTCGTATTTTACGCTTCATAATGCGGCACACATTTTCAATGGGAGACAGGTCTGGACTGCAGGCAGGCCAGTCTAGTACCCACACTCTTTTACGACGAAGCCACGCTGTTGTAACACGTGCAGAATGTGGTTTGGGATTGTCTTGCTGAAATAAGCAGCGGCGTCAATGAAAAAGACATTGCTTGGATGGCAGCATATGTTTCCAAAACCTGTATGTAACTTTCAGCATTAATGGTGCCTTCACAGATGTGTGAGTTACCCATGCCATTGGCACTAACACAGCCCCATACCATCACAGATACTGGCTTTTGAACCTTGCGTCCATAACAGTCCGGATGGTTCTTTTCCTCTTTGGCCCAGAGGACGCGACGTCCAAAATTTCCCGAAACAATTTGAAATGTGGACTCATTGGACCAGACAACACTTTTCCACTTTGCATCAGTCCATCTTAGATCAGCTTAGGCCTAGAGAAGCCGGCGCCGTTTCTGGGTGTTGTTGATAAATGGCTTTTTACTGACATTGGTTTTCTGAAGTGTTCTTGAGCCCATGTGGTGATATCCTTTTTACATTGATGTCGGTTTTTGATGCAGTGCCGCCTGAGGGATGGAAGGTCACGGGCATTCAATGTTGGTTTTCGGCCTTGGCGCTTACATGCAGTAATTTCTCCAGATTCTCTGAACCTTTTGATGATATGGACCGTAGATGATGAAATCCCCAAAATTCCTTGCAATTATACATTGAGGAACATTGTCCTTACGCTGTTCGACTATTTTCTCATGTACTTTCTCACAAAGAGGTGAACCTCGCCCCATCTTTGCTTGTGAATGACTGAGCAATTCAGGGAAGCTCCTTTTCTACCCAATCATGGCACCCACCTGTTCCCAATGAGCCTGCTCACCTGTGGGATGTTCCAAACACGTGTTTGATGAGCATTCCTCAACTTTCTCAGTCTTTTTTGCCACCTGTCCCAGCTTTTTTGGAACGTGCTGCAGCCATAAGATTCTAAGTTAATGATTAGTTGCTAAAAACAAGAAAGTTTATCAGTTTGAAGATGAAATATCAGAATCATCTTTATTTGCCAAGTATGTCCAAAAAACACACAAGGAATTTGTCTCCGGTAGTTGGAGCCGCTGTAGTACGACAACAGTCAGTCAATTGACAGAGAACACTTTTGAGACATAAAGACATTGACAAAAAAAAACATCATTGAGCAGTCAAGGGTTGCTAGTTATCTGGTAATGCCGGTACATTATTATTATTTGTTTACAATTGTGCAAAAAGATGCAGAGTCCTCTCGCACTTAGAGCAGTTCGAATGACTAATATTGCAATAGTCCGGTGCAATGACCATCGTGCAAAGAGCACCGAGACTTCAAGGAGTGTATGCGGTTTAAAGTGACGAGTAGCGCGATCATCTGGGACAATGTTGATTGTGCCAATGTTGCAGATACGCCTCAGTCAGTGTGCAAATGGATCAGATGCTACTCTGGCATGAGTGGCCAGTATTGGTCAACAACAACAGATATGCAAATAGTGCAGCGTGGCGAGACTACTACAGTGAGTGCACGAGTAATACATAATTGGCCCCACAGAAATGTGACAACGAACTCAAGCCAAAAAATTGCCAGCGTGTTGTAATGGAATTGTAGGTTAGCTGTTTAAGAAGTTGATCGCAAGAGGGAAGAAGCTGTTGGAATGTCTGCTAGTTCTAGTTTGCATTGATCGGTAATATCTTGTCTTTGTAATGTATTCAATTAAATATAGGTTGCACATGATTTGCAAATCATTGTATTCTGTTTTGATTAGTTTAACACAGCGTCACAACTTCATTGGAATTAGTGTTGTAGATGGTTGGGAGATGATGCTCAATGTGCTATATATATATATATATATATATATATATATATATATATATATATATATATATATATATATATATATATATATATATATTATATATTGTGCACATATATAGTTCTGCTATATATTTGCAAATCATGTTCAACCTATATTTAAATCATGTTCAACCTATATTTAATTTAATACACTACAAAGACAAGATATTTAATGTTCAAACTGATAAACTTTGTTTTTAGCAAATAATCATTAACTTGGAATTTTATGGCTGCAACACTTTCCAAAAAAAGCTGGCACAGGTGGCAAAAAAGATTGAGAAAGTTGAGGAATGCTCATCAAACACCTGTTTGGAACATCCCACAGGTGAACAGGCTCATTGGGAACAGGTGGGTACCATTATTGGGTAGAAAAGGAGCTTCCCAGAATTGCTCAGTCATTCACAAGCAAAGATGGGGCGAGGTGTTCACCTCTTTGTGAGCAAATGCATGAGAAAATAGTCGAACAGTTTAAGGACAATGTTCCTCATCGTACAATTGCAAGGAATTTAGGTATTTAATCATCTACGGTCCATAATATCTATGCAAAGCAAAAGCCATTTATCAACAACACCCAGAAACGGTGCCGGCTTCTCTGGCCCCCGAGCTCATCTAAGATGGACTGATGCAAAGTGGAAACGTGTTCTGTGTTCCCACAAGTCCACATTTCAAATAGTTTTATGAAATTGTGGACGTCGTGTCCTCCGGGCCAAAGAGGAAAAGAACCATCCGGACTGTTATGGACGCAAAGTTCAAAAGCCATCATCTATGATGGTATAGGGCTGTGTTAGTGCCAATGGCATGGGTAACTTACACATCTGTGAAGGCACCATTAATGCTGAAAGGTACATACAGGTTTTGGAGAAACATATGCTGCCATCCAAGCAACGTCAAACCCAGCAAACAGCGTGCGAGTATTGTTGAAGTTCTTACTGATGATTTCAGAAGTGTTGCCGTCTAGGCCTGACGAACTATCGTTTTAAAATTACAAAGACTATGTCTGTAGAGGTCGTAGTCAATTTGTAGTTGTTTTTCTCCACTTATGTTCTATTTTCCTGCACTTTGATTGACAGGTCTTTACCATCATTGTGCTCCTCCACAGTGTTCCCAGTTGCCTCAAGATTGTCTTAGTTTTAATAGTCATTTAATAATGACATTTGAGATTTTCAAGGTGAAATTATCCAAAAGTTCATCAACTGTCTCCGCATTCACAGTTTGTGGCACAGCTATGGTCTCCATAAACTTAGTGGCGGTACTCTCATTTATGTACCTTTTTCTTCATAGACATAGAGGTTGTCTGAACGTTTGGGATAATTTGTAATTCAAAGAATACACAAAAATGGTCAGAAATAGCCATATCCTAATGTCAACTGATAGAATTTCAACATCCTTACAGATGACCAGGTCCAAGATGTGATCTTGAGTGTGTGTTGGACTCTTAATATGTTCAGAGAGGTCAAATGTGTCCAGTATAGCATAGAGTTCTTTCGATCCCCCCTCCCAGATTTGCAGATAATATTCTTCATGGGTGAAGTTGGGCCTTTCGCATCTTAGTGGACGTAGGTTTCAGGCGAGGGTTGTTGGGAGGAAGATCGTGGCGTGGTGTCCGTTGGATTCCAATATTGACTAGGTTTTACACAATTAGGATTTTTTGGGGGCCGATTAGCGATTTAAAAAACAAAACAAAAAAGCGATAACCGATCCGATCACAAGATGGAGCAAAGTGTCTATTTAAATGACCTGTTCATTTACTGTATGTACTTGTGTACGTAATTGCTCAAAAAATTATATTTCCATACATACATTTAATTTATGCCAGTGTGGCATAGTGACAGACAGAACAAATGAATAGGTCTTCATGACTGGAAGATGGCAGGAAGTACATAAAGTAATTAATGTATCTACTTTTTGTGACATTTTTGTTTGTTGGTGTGCCGTGAGATGTTTCAATTGTAAAATATGTGCCTTGGCGCCATAAAGGTTGGAAATCACTGCTCTAGTCAGGTCAAACCAACATTAAAACATGACAGAAATAATGGGTGATAACTTGCTGTTATAAAATTACTTCACCCACACCGAAGCCTTAGAGCATGATTCGACAGAAGGGCAGCATGTTTACGCACAACCGTTAGTGCTAGCACTAGCTTGTAAGCCTACATAACGTTTGGTTGCCTGCTTGCGAGCCGTATCGTATTAAAAGTACGTGAACATACCTCAAGCAAGCCTGAAACGAACGTCCTCTCATGAGCACCAGTGACCACCAATGCACGTTTCCCCCCGTTTTGTTCTTAGAATACAGTTGGCACGCTTGTTGTCGTCGCCACGGTAACGAGTGTATCTGCTCGCAGTTGAGTTGACAAGATGAAGCCCAATGATCGTAAAAAAAACAGATGCGGTGGTATCGGAATACAAGATTTTGTTGCAGTAGTCTGACATAGTGCAATCGTGAAAGGGCAAATTTGTCTTGTTGTCTGTCTCAGATGTGTTGTCTGTCCCACACCGCCGACATGTTTATTTATTTATTTTTTTAAATAAATTTGTTGGCCGTCAGATGTTTGCAGTATTACGTCAAAAGACACGCGACAAGGCAAAAAATAAACTAGCTTTTGGATTTAAATATACTGAGCACGATGGCAACGCGAAGTAAATGTCGATCAGAATTTTGAAGTACATTTTGGCGGCATATGTCTGTACGGAAGGTGGCTTGTGCCGGAGATATGTGTCGGCCGATTTTTGAAGGTGATTTAGCGGGTAAGATTATTTATTTGTTTATTTATTTATTTTCACAGCCCTAATTGAGATCAAGTAAAGATTGTTGTCTTTGTCATCCTACGCAGGTAGATGACATCCACTGCATCGATGCAAGACTTTTTGGTAACATCGGCCGCTTCATTAACCATCTTTGTGAGCCCAACCTGTTGGCCGTGAAGGTATTCACCATGCACCAGGATTTACGGTTCCCAAGGATTGCTTTCTTCTCCAGCAGAACCATTAAAGCTGGAGACCAGATCGGGTCAGTGATATAACTGTCTGTTGATCCCTACTGACCTGGTACTGTGTGCAGTCTTGAAATAGTGCTGAAATGAACTATGTGAAATGTTTTTCATCTATTTTGAATTGTTTGCTCTTTAGCTCTTAGGTAGGGACTGTTGAAATAATGAGAGCATCACATATTTCATTAACTCTCCATCAGGTTTGACTATGGTGATCACTACTGGATGGTGAAGAGTAAATACTTTAGCTGTGAGTGTGGCTCACCCATGTGTCGCTACTACTCTGGAAGATAGACGTCGATGACCACATTGAAGTACAGCCGGAGATTCTCCACTCACTTTCTCTATATACGACATGTACTATCACATTATTAAACACTTTTTTCCCCCCACATTCAGCTGTGTATTTGACTTTTCAGTTACAAACAAAAAAACACCCAGACTCACCCCTCATTATTCTTGGCGACTTTAACAAAGCTAAACTCAACTACGAACTCCCTAAATACAAGCAGCACATTGACCGTCCTACCAGGGACCACTGCTATACTACGCTAAATAACGCATACTGTGCTATACCTCGTGCAGCTCTGGGCTCGTCTGATCACTGCTTAATTCACTTAATACCGACATACAGGCAAAAACGTAAAAGCCTACGAAGCCTACGGTGAAAACTGTGACGAAGTGGACCAATGAAGCAAAGATGGAACTTCAAAGCTGTTTGGATGATTCTGATTCTGACTGGAGTGTCTTTGAAAATTCAGCGAGCAGCCTGGATGAATATATTTCGCACTTTCAACAACAACAAGCCGTGGTTCACTGCCAAACTTAAGCAGCTTCGCCAAGCTAAGGAGGACGCATATCAAAGCGGGGACAGGGCTCTGTATAATCGAGCTAGAAACCTGCTGACTAAAGAAATTAACATTGCAAAGAGGAACTATGCAGCAAAGTTGGAAAAGCAGATTCCGCTAACGACTCTAAATCAGCCTGGCATGCATTACAATCTTACCCCTCCTGTGTGGACCATCCTCAAACACGAGGTGAGACGCATCTTCAAACAACAAGATCAACAAAGCGGCAGGCCCAGACCTTGTGTCCCATCCTGCCTCAAAAGTCTGCGCGGACCAGCTCACTCCAGTCTTCGCACAGATCTTCAATAGATCTCTGCAACTGTGTTAAGTACCATCCTGTTTCAAACGCTCCACCATCATCCCAGTCTCCAAGAAACCTGCAATCTCTGGTCTCAATGACTACAGGCCTGTCGCCCTGACATCTGTGGTCATGAAGTCCTTTGAACGCCTCGTGCCGGACAGCCTCAAGATCGTCACATGTCCCCTGCTGGACCCCCTGCATTTTGCCTTCCGAGCAAACTCAGCATCATTTTGCAAAATTGTCCCCAAAAAAATTGTATCAGCATTACCACATATGTTTTTGTCTCAAAAGTATTCCCTGTCAATTGACTGTTGTTGTAGTTGAGCAGCTCCAACTACTGGAGACAAATTCCTTCTGTATTTTTGACATACTTGGCAAATGAAGATGATTCTGATCCTGACATACAAGTTTTATTACAGTGCTCAAGTAAAAAAAAAAAAAAAAAAAAAAGACTTTTAATGTAGAAATTAGGCAGGAATTGGCCATCTTAAAAGTACTTTCCCAAGAGTTTATTGAATCTAATGTATGAGTACTAAAGTAAATTGACCTTTCTACCATATTAGGATTTATTGAGATGTGCCTGCACATCATATGTGAAGCAAAACGAGACAACGACCGGCAGAAACATCAAAGCAGGAATTCGAGCAGCAACGCAATTGACTATTGCCGTCGCATGGGAGTGACGTAATCACGTCTGCCAAGCGTTTCTCCTTCCCGCCTGAGGAGCGAGTCTTTCCGTAACATGGCGTCAGCTTTACTCGCACTCATGTTGACAATATCTGCGGAGCTTCTACAAGTGCTGTCATACAACCATAGCAAGGTAATGAGTTCAACATTCGGTTTTATTTCAGCTTTCGTACAAGTGTCACTCTTTTTTTTTTTTTTTTTTTACGTGACCGTCTGTGTTTACAAAAGTTGGACACTAGCCGCCATATTGGATGTGGAAAAAAACAACAAAATCAAAATCTTTCCACTCAAAACCGAATCTCATGGGAAACTAAGCCACAGTTGTTCGAAGCTAATCTGCGTCGGATTTGGTCTAATGGATTGGTCATTCAAAACCAAAAAACGGACTCTGAACTCTTGATTAGATTATGTCATACAATACTGGTTTTAATCGAGATTAAACCCTCACTTTGTGTTGTTCAAAGGTTTTTAGTAGGATTGGGCTAACTTTTGATACCCCAAAATCAGCATTATTCTGATCCCAGCAGTTAGGTGGCTTCGGGGTGGTTTTCAGGAACAAAATGGGATTTAAATTAACTTCTAACTGGTCAAATGAATAACATTTATCATTTATTTATTTCCCCCGACTGATTTTCAAACCATACAGTTGAAAATTATAGACTAGTTCACACTACAGACAGAGTACAATTAAAGTAGAAATTAAATAAACTTCTCAAAAGCTATCAAAATCAAGCAATGAAGTAGTCAATTAACACGAATTGGAAATGTAATATTTACATACACACATACACTGCTGCACTTCTGCATTTGTTAGTTTTTTTTCTTCCTGTTTTGCAAGCATTGCATTATTAATAATGGATCATTGAAACATTTAGCGATTCAGAATCAATCATTTCTGCCACCACAAATACAACCCAGTTTACAGAGTATCATTGTGGAATGGTTGTACAACCAAGGCCAGACCACGAGGCTAAAAAGTCATTTAAATGAAAAACATTATTTCGCTTGTAAATGTAAAATAAGTAAAGCTCAATTGTAGAATTTAGTGCATTCAAGTGAAGAAATGTACTGTTGTTTTATTAGACAGGAAAACATGGATTCCAGACTCAGCCTTCTCTCGAAGAGAAGTATTTCACCCAGACCCTCGACCACTTCAACTTGAATTCCATGGGGAATGGGACATACCTTCAGCGATACCTGATCACTGGTGAATTTTGACCAATGACGTTACAAACAACTCAGAAGGATTTGATCTTGATTTCTGTCTTGTTTCCCTCTGTAGATAAATACTGGAAGATTGGATATGGTCCAATTTTTTTCTACACCGGCAATGAGGGGGACATTTGGCAATTTGCCCTTAACTCTGGATTTCTTTTGGAACTGGCTGCTCTGCAGGAAGCCTTGGTCATATTTGCTGAACATGTAAGAAGTGGTACATTATTCATTCGTTGTGTGACGAAAGCTAAAAAATAGTAAATGCGTTCACCCACAACCATATATGCACGTGACAAGCATATGTAAGATTTGACCAACTTTGGAGGGGGGGTGGGCGGGTGGGGAGGAATTAAACTAACCTATATCCTTAAATCACTGAGTATCATAAATCTATGACACAAACTGCTTCAGCGCTCTCAATGAGTCAGAGGTATCAAAACCATGAACTCATTTTGTTGACCTTTACTAGGTTTTGATCAAATATACAATAGTTTTGCTGAAAAATAATGGCTGTTTATCATGTATCAGCGCCTCCGAAAAAATTGTCACTTCACGGCCTTAATTGGAGATGAGGCACACCCTCATAAGAACTCATCTTCTGCTCTGACATTTGTTTACCCCGGACCGCTACAATGACACACAATTCTGCTGTGCTCCAGTGCCTTGACACATTATTCCTCGTCATTCCATCAAACTTGAAAGTGTTCAGCTTGTTCTCCTTCTCACAGAGGTACTATGGCAAGTCTCTCCCCTTTGGAAATGACTCGTTCAACATCCCTGAGGTCGGCCTGTTGACAGTGGAGCAGGCACTTGCAGATTATGCCGTCATGATCAGCGTGTTGAAACGTCAGATGGCGGCCGCGGATTGTCCTGTCGTCGTTTTTGGCGGAAGGTAAGGTTAGCCTATATCGCGGTTCCCTTATTGCAGATTCAGTGCATCACAGATTTGTTTGGATGATCACTATAGTGCAGCTACTCCCCTGCGCATCTTTGGTTCAGTGAGCATTGGTGGCTATATGATTTTAACGTGGTCGCAATGACTCACATCAGGTCAAGTAGTCTCTTTTACTTTGGAGAAATTAGAAACCTTACGAAGGAATTTCAACTCGCCGTGTTTTGCGCGTAGAGGGGACTGCACAGTTGACAGCGAGAGAGAGGCAAGCGTGGAAAAAGGCGCTATTTCCGACATTGCAGCCACTTGCACAGTATAATGATACCCAGTATCAAAGATTCTAAAAAAAAAAGTAAATTTTGATTAAGACTCTCAGAGAGGCTTGAATTTAACGTGGTTATAGTTTGCAGTGGTGTTACCTGTGAATTGAATGTCTGTGTAGCAAAAACATGTCAGTGACAAGAATTTCTTCAAATATTCACAATTTGTGTTTTTGACGTTCCGTTTTCTACCCAACCGTTTTCGAACCTTTGTAGAAGCCTCAAAGTCGAATCTAACATGCATCTGTCTCATCATTTTCTCCAGTTATGGTGGAATGCTGTCTGTCTATATGAGAATAAAGTATCCAAACCTTGTGGCTGGAGCTCTTGCTGCTAGTGCTCCCATACTGTCAACTGCTGGGCTGGGCGAGCCTACGCAGTTTTTTAGAGATGTCACTGCTGTAAGTTGGATAAATACGCTCTTTTGTTTTGTGTGTGGCGGCACGGTTGGGCGACTGGTTCGAGCGTCCGCCTCACAGTTCTGAGGACCGGGGGTTCAATCCCCGGCCCCGCCTGTGTGGAGTTTGCATGTTCTCCCCGTGGCTTTTCTCCGGTTTCTTCTCACATCCCCAAAACATGCATGGTAGGTGAATTGAAAACTCTAAATTAATAGTCGTTTGTTTCCATGTGCCTTGCGATTGGCTGGCGACCAGTTCAGGGCTATGTACTGTTTGCAGACTATTAATATGACAAGCAACTCCCAGTATTTTGTAAACATTGCTTTTGTTTATTTTTGTTCAACAGGATTTTGAGAACATTTCTCCAGAATGCAGATGTGCTGTAGAAGGAGCTTTTCATCAGCTGAAGGAATTATGTGAATCGCAAGGTAAATTGCGTGATTTGTTCCCTGGCTCATTCTCATAAAAACGGGTCATTCTGAATTTGCTGTTTTAGGCTTTAAATGCAAAATTCTATATTTTTTTTCTCTTGTTAACTTTATTAGATTACAGTAAAATTCAGTCCGCGTTCTCCCTGTGTAAGCGTCCATCATCTGCTCAGGACATCCACCACCTAAATGGCTTGCTGAGGAACGCATTTACGCTGATGGCCATGTTAGATTATCCTTACAGCACTCATTTCATGGGCAACTTGCCTGCCAATCCTGTGAAGGTAGGGCTTTGAGATTGTTATACATGGTGTTAGGGTTGTGATAATTGATTTCTTTTTTTCTGAACAAAATTGGCTACAATGTTTCTCCACCATGTCAGGAAAAGCCTACTAGAACGTCTGAACTTTGGGGTTCATCAGAAGCACTTTCAATGGAGAAAGTTGTGTGCTGACCTCCATTTAAGTCATTCACTGCCAGTCCTCCGCGTTAACATCGATATTTGAATTCAACACTCGTCAATGGCAGTGAATTAAGACGAGTTTGAATGCGATTAATTCTGAACACAACCACATCCCCTGTTGTAAGAGGGTGCACACATCCATCCATTTTCTACCGCTTATCAGAGGTCGGGTCACGGGGGCAGTCGCTTCGGCAGGGACGCCCAGACGTCCCTCCCCCCAGCCACTTCATCCAGCTCTTCCGGTGGGATCCCGAGGCGTTCCCAGGCCAGGCGAAAGACGTAGTCTCTTCAGCGTGTCCTGGGTTGTCCCCGGGGTCTCCTCCCGGTGGGAACAGGGATGTATAGCCTCTTAATTCCACTGTATTGGCACTGACTGATCTACTGATGTACGAGAGACCTCAAGTAAAAATATATGTTCAAATTTTTGTCAGGTTGGTTGTGAAACCATGCTCCGTGGAGGTGATCTGCTCGCTAACCTGAGGGATACTGCAGGTACGGTGATGACCAATACATCTGTCTGATTATTCTTATATATATTTCACCATGAATACGGATGTGCTCAGGAAGCAAATTAGCATCGATTCTTACAAGTATTTACACTCTCCATATTGAGTTCTGTCTGTTGACCCTGTGGGAATGTCAAGTCCTTGCGGGCTTAGCCGCTGTCGCCAAATAAGACAAATGGTGGGAATAACGACTATGTTAGCAATTGGGTTTAGACTGTTGCGAGTAACCTGTTACAAAGTAACGAAATTACTAGGGGTCTAACGGGTCATTCATTATATCGATGTATCGGTTTATATTTCTACGATCCAATTGGATTCATCTGTCTTTGGCTCGTTAGTCTTCCGGACAAAAATATATCGATTTAAATCATTTTAAAAGGTAATAAATCGATTGTACCGATGCTAGGAAATAACGCGTTGGATGTACGCACGGCAGACTTTATACGGATGCGCATGTGTGTGTGTTCTTTAGCACTTTTAATGATAAAGACGGAAAGCGTTACTCCATTAACATTTCCTGTCCGTGACGTCGCAAAGGATCATGGGAGTATCAAACTAGTTTTTTTTTTTTTTTTTTTTTTGTCGCTCGATACTTTTATTTGTCAATTCTTGTTTGTTTATTTCCTGCGCGAGACGACGACTTCGACTTCCGCATTGGGCGCTGTTTTTGCGCCAATCCAATGTAAGCGCTCGTGACGTTAAAGTCTAGTTCACCAATCAAACGACACAAGAAAGTCACATGGCCTCACGCGACGTCTTCTATTGGGCTTCCCGGGCATAGGTATTGACACTCGGTAAGCCAGCCCAGGTGACCGTCGCGCTGAAGGAATGTTGTTGTTACCATGAAGGCAACGGCACGGTACTCATTTAGACGGACACAAACACCAGCTTTCATGTATTGTAGTATTTGTCTGGCACTGTCTGCCCAAACGTGGACGTTTCAGCTCACTTGTAACTTTAGAAAACAGTGTGCAGTGAATTGCAGATGTTTTGTTGTAGTTTTGACTGCATACACGCGCGCGCGCGCTCACACAGCAACATCAGAATTTGCACATTCGCATTTTTTTTGTAATTAATTAATTTTTTTATTGATGTTCATGCGGTGGCTAAAAAAAATCCGAAGTTACTCATTATTTACTCAGTACTTCAGTAATTATTTTACTGTGTACCTTTTAGTCTTATGTAATTTTTTGGGAGGACGACTTTTTCCTTTTACTTGAGTCACATTATAGTCAAGTAACAGTACTCTTACTTGAGTACAACATTTGGCTACTCTACCCACCCCTGGAGCGGACATCCTCTATTGCTACTCTTACGTTGAAGCAAAATTTTTTTTTCTTGTGAAGGCTTACAGAAAACGTTTGACCTCTGTCATGGCCAACAAAGGGTATATAACAAAGTATTGAGATGAACTTTTGTTATTGACCAAATACTTATTTTCCACCATAATTTGATAATACATTCTTTACAAATCAGGCTGTGATTTTCTTATTTACCCCCCCCCCCCCCTCATTTTGTCTCTCATAGGTGAGTTATACCTATGATGAAAATTACAGGCCTTTGTCATCGTTTTAAGTGGGAGAACTTGCACAATTGGTGGCTGACGAAATACTTTTTTGCCCCACTGTATTATGTGAAATGCCGTTATGAGCCAAAAGAAAGGTTTTGAACAAACATAACCTCTAAAAAGGTTCCGTTAAGATTTGGGAAATTGTTTCAGACTTCACTGTTGCGTCAAGATGCCAAACAGAAAAGGGGGGAATTCTTTTCAAGTTCAGTACTTTATTCATTTCTTCACAGAACTTTCTCCTTTTATTTAGAAAATGAGAGAATATTCCACAGTTGTGCTCATATGTTTGATTACCGGGGCAGAATTTGTAAGATGTGTACAATTCTTAATTATGCTCTAATCTCATTATATCAGTGGCATAAAAAAAACATCAATACTATAGTTTCTCTTGAACGTTTTGGGGAAAAATATATTCTAAAAATGTTGCTATCATGGCAGCCCCTAAACACAATATATTGAGAGAGAGCAATGGATAACACAAAAATATTGTACAAACAGTTTAAAAGATGAAAGCGTAACAACCGTAATAAAAATCTGTAATATAGCAGGAGCGGGAAGCGAGAACCACAATGTCGCGGAGGATTACTGTGTCTGAAGTTGCAGGGACTCAAATGTTCCAGGGCTGGGACTAAATGTTTCCATGACACGTCCATCCAGGGACTCACGGTGCTCTATGGACCTGTGTCTCAGGTGGACTCTCAAACCCTACAAATGTTTTTACTGCATTCCAAAAAAACAAAAATTCAGGCAGTCGTCATTTCATTCCTAATCAAAGTAGAGTTTGAAAATAGTTGCAAATGTTAAAGTGCATTACAGTGGTGGTACAGTGTACGGTTTGTGTTAAAAATGCTTGAACTGCTTTTATTCAGACCTGTCTATGTTTTACTCTACAGCGATTGTGTACAACTCAACTGGGTTGCTGACCTGTTTCGATCTGTACAGTTTGTACGTGGAGTGTGCTGATCCCACTGGCTGCGGACTCGGCTTTGACAGCGTGGCCTGGGACTACCAGGTATTCCAATCAATCGCGGTGCAATATTTGGATTTGGATTGCAGAGACCCAATTTTCCATCATCCAGTCATCCACCGTGCCGCCAATTTGAAAACAAACAAATGGAAATGTATTGAACGTATTTGAAAAGTTAAACTGTGCGGTTCTCTGTTCAGTTTCTTGCGGGGGGCTGGATTGGGGAGGATTGCGTGGTTTGGATGGGGAGGGTCCGGGTTATGGCCATCCATCTTCTTGGCGTCCCGCGGCTTGGACTGCGGTGGGCATTTGGCTCGGGGTTCTTTATGGCCAGTTTCAGTGTCGGACCTGTGGGCTGGGCCGCGGTGTGTGTGTGGGGTGGCCCGGTTGACTGGGCACTCATTGGTTGGTGTTTCAGCTGGAAGGTTGGGTTAGCGTTGTTAAGGTGGTTATTTGGGGCTGTTTCATTGCGTCGGGTGGTTTGAATGTGCGGGTTTTGGCTTGGCTTCCTGTTCTGGGCTTGTGGGCTTTTGTTTTGGGGGGTGCGCGCCGGGGCTCGGCATTTTGGTGCGGTGGGTGGCTTCGCACGTTATTTTTAAAATTTGTACTTATTTTTAATGTATTTATTTTATATTTTTATTTTATTTTGAAATTAGATATGAGCGTTGCATGGGTCTGTAGTGCTACACCCTGTGAGGGAAGGACAGGACAAGATAGAACAGGAGGAGAAGCATGCAGGATAAGGGTCGTGAAACCGGCTGTGCATATTTTAAATTTGCATATTCATGAGTGATTTGTCGCAATAAGTGAGTGGCCCCACACCCATATAAAATCTCGCCTTGGGTGCCACACTGGCTTGGGCCTGAAACTCTGTGTGTTGGTATGTACTCGATTTCTGTATGTTGGGCACTGTATGGGCAATTTTGTCTTCAATGTGAACATGAAAGTTTTCATTGTGGGAAGAAGCCACAACACCAGCAGAAAACCAATGCAAGTGCAGGGACAACATGCAGGGACACTCCACACAGGAGGATCAGATCCAAGATTGGATCCCAGAACCCATGACTAGGAGGCAGACATGTTAGGCACATGCTCCACCCAGACAGCAAGAGGCCACCCAAATGCTTAAGGACCTGGGACAGTTGTGTATGAATCCATCACCATCTGTCCTTCCAAATTTGTTTCCTTCACACCAAACCCGTAGATCACCTCCACCACCCCCTCTCCTCCCTTCACAAACAGGCCCATTGAGATCTGCTCCAATCTACACTCTTTCCCTTCTAGTACTACTCTTTTACCTCATCCAACTCATTCCAGAACTTCAACTCTTATCCTACTTGTGGGACATAACCACTGACAAAATGTATCACCAAACCATTTTAGTTTCACAACCATCACCCTGTCTTGACTCTTGTTTCACCTTGATAACATTCTTTGCAGACTATCCCTTCAACGAGTCACCCCTATGACATTCCTCTTCCTTTTTCAGACCATAAAAAGTTTTGACCCTTCTATGATGTTTCTTGCCTTGCTGCCCTTCCATCTGGTCTCCTGCATACATGAAATGTCAACCCATCTTCTCTGCATCATATCAGCTGGCTCTCTACCTTTGCCTGTCATTGTGCCTACATTTACCATTCCAACTGTTCAACACTCCTACCTCCTCCTCTTCGTCTTTGACCAACAGTAGCCGAATTTCCTCCAGCACCTAGTAGGTCAACAGCACTGCTGGTAGCGATTGTTAAACCGGGCCCTGCTGGACCGATCCAAAATGGAAGTCCAAGTTTGTGATTTGCATATCTGGTTTGTACTATTGTTTTATGTGGAATGCCCTTCCTGATGCAACCCTCGCCATTTAACAGGGTTTGGGACCAGCACTAGAAATACACTGACTTGTGACAACTAATGGCTGGTTTACATTTTAGATTACATATTGTTCTGTATGTGACTTCAAAAATTATAGTTTTCTACATTCATTTATGTTGCAGGCATGCACAGAAATAAATCTCTGCTACGAGAGCAACAACATCACAGACATGTTTCCAGCAATGACCTTCACTGAGCGAGAACGCCTGCGGTACTGCTCCAAACGCTGGGGTGTGATCCCGCGACCAGGTTGGCTCAAAATTCAGTTCTGGGGTGATGGTGAGTGCTGAAAGATACACGTTATTTAGTATTCATGCCTAACTTGGTAAAATTGAGGAAATAAAATTGTTTTCATGTTTAAATTATAAGCCGTTGTGTAGGCTTTGAGGAAGAAAAATGTATTCCATTTTGCAATAAGGCTTGTAATATAACAAAATGTGGAAAAAGTGAAGTGCTCTAAAAACAATTAGGATTCACTGTCACACAGTATACAGTTTGTCTATATACAGTCGACAGTAATCTCACTATATTGCAGTTCACTTATTGTGGAGTCAGCGCATCTCAGATTTAAAATTTTTTTTATTGATCAGTGTAGTGCAGTTGCTTGCACATCTCTGGTACAGTTAACATTATTGACAGTTTCTAATGTGGCTGCAAGAACTCACATAAGGGCAACTGGGCTCTTTTTACAGAAAAAAAACCCCTTTCTTAGCAACTTCAGCCAATTCATTTGGTAAGTCACCAAGTTGCTTAGTGATTCAGTGAACATCACCGAAATGTCACTGTTAACACACTAGCCACAGTCAGTTGCAGGAAATCAGTCCATGTAAGATGGACTGATGCAAAGTGGAAAAGTGTTCTGTGGTCCGACCAGTCCACATTTAAAATTGTTTTTGGAAATTGTGGACGTTGTGTCCTCCCGGCCGAAGAGGAAAAGAAGCATCCGGACTTCAAAGTTCAAAAGTCAGCATCTGTGATGGTATTTGGGCCCCCGGTTAGTGCCAATGGCATGGGTAACTTACACATCTGTGAAGGCACCATTAATGCTGAAAGGCACATACAGGTTTTGGAGAAACATGCTGCCATCCAAGCAATGTCTTTTTCATGGACGCCCCTGCTTATTTCAGCAAGACAATGCCAAACCACATTCTGCATGTGTTACAGCAGCGTGGCTTGGTACTAAACGAGTGCGAGTACTATACTGGCCTGCCTGCGGTCCAGACCTGTCTACCATTGAAAATGTGTGGCACATTATGAAGCGTAAAATACGACAAAAGAGACCGCGGACTGTTGAACAGCTGAAGCTGTACATTGAGCAAGAATGGGAAAGAATTCCACCTACAAAGCTTCAACAATTAGTGTCCTCAGTTCCCAAACGTTTATTGAATGTTGTTAAAAGAAAAGGTGATGTAACGCCGGGGGTATTTTACTGTAATACTTTCCGTACCCACTGTAGCTAATGCAAACACTCAAAATATGGACATGAACAAATGCAAGTAAAGAGCAACAATTAGCTTGATTTCTGTACCACTACAAAGCTGTAGTTAAAACGACCACTGCAAAGAATTCTGTGAAGCAGCAGAATCTGTCGGCCCGAGTTCCCATGATGCTTTGCCCTTCCTACACCGTGTGATGCACAGTGCCTACTGGTTTAGCCATGAAATTTAGCACGTCCGCAAGGGTTGATGTTCATGTCCCTCAAGCAGAGCACACAATATAGTTTTCACACACAAGCCATGGATGGACTCTATTTGTGATCTAGTCTCTACTTCTGTTCAGCCCTTTCCAGGGCTAGCAACATCATTTTCTCCAATGGTGATCTGGACCCATGGGCAAATGGAGGAGTAAGTGCTGAAAAAATGAGAGACTTAGGTGTATTTTACAGGCAAAGCTTCAGTCGTGTTTTCTTTCAGGTGCGGAAGTCTTTGAGTTCATCATTGATAGCCATCAACATTGCTGGCGGAGCCCATCATCTCGATTTAAGGTACGGCGTGCTGCTGCCTTCTCGACTTCAAAATCATGCTTCAAAAAAATGTTAACATCACATTTATGAATCATCATATGCAGAGGGTCGAATGATGCCGATCCGGCATCAGTAATTGAAGCCAGGAAGACTGAGGCAGACCTCATCACACAGTGGGTGGAGTTGGAGAGGAAACAAATACAACAATTGCCCTGATAGTGTTCGTTTTGCTTTTTTGTGTCCACATTTCTGACTGAGATTTTCAGTATCTGTTTACATGCTGCATTACGGTGTCATGTATGTGGCTGGCATTACCTCTGATTTCAAATGGACAAAAAGAATTCCCCTGTAATAGCCACTTTTTTCTTTTTGTTTTGTTTTATTTGCTGCTTATTTTCTTTCTAATTCTATTCATTAAAGCCTTTAGAAAAAAAAAAAGAACGTCTCAATTTCTTTTGTGATTAAAAGGTTAAATATCAGCGATACCAACATATTTGAATCCCTGAAAGGTTATTTCAGCTAAATAAAAACTAGAGGTTCGATGAATATTGCAAATAGCATTGGTGCAAGCACACGTCCTCGTCTGCTTCCTCTTTGTCGAGTAAAACTTTGTGATGTGACCCTATTCGTGGTGACCGTTGCTTTCGGCGAGTTGCATAATGTTGCTATCCAATGTAGAAATGAATCTCCAAAGCCAAATTTGCAAAGGACTGCAAACGGGAAAGCCCAGTTAACTTTATCGAAAGCTTTCTCGGTGTCAAGTGACGTGATGATTGCATTTAGGTTTTTACGCTATGACATGCTTATTAAATTTAATAGACGTCTGACATTATTCGTGGAACTTCTACCTTTAATGAAGCCTGCCTGGCCGTAGTCGATTATCGACGGGAGTACCTTTTCAAGTCTCGCTGTGAGGGCTTTCGAAATAATCTTGATATGTCCAATAATTAGCCTGGAGAGTGGGGTCTTTGCCTGACTTTACTAGTAATTTCATCGAAGCTGTGTTCATGTGACTACTTATTTGACCTTTATTGTTTATCTCCTTGACTGTTCTGAAAAATGAACAGAAATGTATAATGAATTCAACGAAGATTCCGTCCGGGCCAGGCGTTCGTTCCGATTGCATATTTTTTAATGCATTATGTAATTCTGCGATGGTTGAAGGACCATCAATACTGTCTTTAATTTCTGTATTTAATGGAGGAATGTTTAGGTCTTTAATAAGAGTTTCAATTTCTTTGTGATCGGAGTTGTTCTTTTGAACAAGATGCGTATAAGCTGCCATGAACATTTTAAAATATTTTCTTTATTTCTAGCGGTGATTGTGTACAGCTGCCGTTTGAATCTTGAATTGCTGTAATTAATGTCTTTGTTGCACTGCCGTTGGTTCGCAAGACATTTATTATTGTACTCAAAGTTAGTGTATCAACTGTTGTAGAAAATCTGTTCTTTTTGATGTGTAATTGATGTTTTGCCTTTTGAAGTTTGTTTCTCAGCGTATGTCAAAATAATTGCATATTCTTCTGTGAGAGGTTGACATTTTTTCCTCAATTTCATTTTCTAATTTTTGTTCTTTTTTTTCCTTGTCTGAAGAGTATGACTTGATTCGACCTCTCATTACAGCTTTTCTCGGTTTCGGCTTTCTCGGATGTGTTTTGGAGGAAATTCTTTGAGCTGCCGAATCGTTTGAGAGAAAACAAAATCGATTCTTGAGAAAGAGCGGCGAACCGACGAGAAAAAAAAATGTGTATTCTCTTTGTGCGGTTCTTCAGCCGCCATATGTCAACAAGTCCAAAGTCGTCCATGTACTGCTCTAATATATTGGCACATTGTGGCTGATTGCTAATTTTGAGATTTGATTTAGCGTAAGGTTAAAGTCGCCTCCCCTGATAATTGTAGAATTGGATGACAAGTGTGGGGGAAAAAAAGGCTGGATTATCTTTATGAGGAGCGTATATATTGACAGTTGTGTAAAGTTGAATTATTGTAGCCTGTCTAATTATGTATCGGCCTTCTGGAACCGCTACTGTACTATTTATTGTACAAAGTGGTCTCTTATCAACTGGTATTATATTTGTCTACTGTTATAAGAGACCGAGATAGCTTGTGTGAAATTAGAGTCAATGAGGCAATAAGGTGCGTTTCTTGTAATAGGAGGAGGTCTGTTTTAAATTGTGATATATTCCATAAGCTGTTTCTGCGTTTGGTGATCTCTTGGCGAAAGCAAGTCAAGGGTAATTTAATTACTACAATTACGACAAAGCCAAAGTTTTCCATTCTTACACTGACATTGCTGAGTATTGCTTCTTCCTTACTGCATTCCCTACCCCTCCACAAATTGGTTGACTTGTAGCTTTAGCACGATTATGTATATTAACATTTTGAAAAAAAAAAAATCTTAAGTTCTGAAAATATTGCCAAAGTTAAGGTAAAACAGCACAAACACTGATCAGTATGCAGATGTTCAGGAGGAACAGGTTTAACTCTCTTGTGCTACTTGTGTACAATATGCTATTAAGTCTCTTTGGCAGGAGTCATGTGGACCGGTGAATTCCAGAGCCTTTTTTTCTGTCCAGGTGCTCTTTGAGAATGTGGTAAAATCACTTCCTCCTATCCAGCAGGGTGGAGACGCTGCGTTGTCAACCTGTTTCGGTGAGTCTCACTTCCCTGTTCCACAGCAAAGGACAAACAACACAAGGCAACAAGAAAGTTGAATTCGGAAGTCAACTCTTCACACCAGAAGGTAAAAAGAAAGTCTTTATTTGTGGAATTAATATATTAACCCATCTTTGATTAATGTGTCCACTCTGTCAACTGTAGAGAGCACATGTTAATTTTGCACAGAGTGTCACATGGACTATTTCCTTGTTTATTCTGGAGAATAAGAGAGTGCTGCATCAGTTTGTTTTTCCCCAAATGTAAGTTATGTAACTTTAAAAAACACAAACAAGGACAGTGTGTGAATCTCTGATGATTGTGCCTATGACGTATGAATATATATCTATATCTACTACAACACATCTATAATTACGGTTTCCATTGCTGAGACTTTTATTTTGTTGTTTATGTTTCCGTAGTGATATCATATGCCGATACCATTTTTTCCATCCGACAGTTTCCATCAAGCAGGACTGGTTGATTGAATTCCTTTGTTCTGTGTAATTTTTATGTTGTACAGCAGGGGTCACCAATCTTTTTGAATCTGAGAGCTACGCCACGAACCGATCGCCAGCCAGTCGCAGGCCACATATAAGCAAACAGCGATTCGCACTCACATTCACATGCACAACTACGGGCAATTTAGAGTTGTCAATTAACCTACCATGCATGTTTTTGGGATGTGGGAGGAACCTGGAGTACCCGGAGAAAACCCATGCGGGCACGCGGGGAGAACATTCGAGTATCTTGGGGTCTTATTCATGAGTGAGGGAAGAATGGAACTGGAGATCGACAGGCAGATCGGTGCAGCGTCTGCAGTGATGCAGCTGTCCAGTCGGCCACCATGCCGCTCAATTTGCTCAAATTAGCCTTGATTATATTTATTTTTAATCATTATATTGTGTACCATGTGAAGGTACCATGAAGGTATCATGATCATGATTTCTCACAATAATTATCAACAATGATTTAAAAAGGGGGCGGAACGGAGGGCGACTGGTTAGCACATCTGCCTCACAGTACTGAGGACCGGGGTTCAAATCCCGGCCTCGCTTGTGTGGAGTTTGCCTGTTCTCCCCGTGCCTAGTGTGGGTTTTCTCCGGGCACTCTGCTTTCCTCCCACATCCCAAAAACATAAGTGGTAGGTTGATTGAAGACTCTAAATTGCCCGTAGGTGTATCAGTGTCTTGCTCAAAGACACCACAGCTGTGAGTCCAGGTTATGTTGGTCCGGATGGTCCGGTCGGGGTCTTGAACCAATTATGTCAAAAACATGCAAATAATTTGTCTCGGGAAGTTGGAGCCGCTCTAGTATGACAACAGACATACATTTTGACAAAAAAATACCTTTGAGACATAAAAACATAAAAACACACTACGAAGAGTCACTGAGCAATGAAAGGTTACCGGTCACGTGGTTGTGCTTATAATAATTATTTTTGTTGACAATTGTGCAAATGTTGCAGAGTCCTCTGGCAATTCAGAGCAGTTTGAAATGACTAATAGAGCAATAATCTGAAAGTGTGCTTTTCAACTCTGCAGTAGAAGGTGTTCAACTCATCAGCCAGTCCTTTATTGTTCTCCGCTTGGGGGGATGGTTGCTTGTAGTTGGTTGCAATTGTAATCCCCGCCATACTGACTGAGAGTCATTAAGGGCTGTTCAGTCCCTGTATGACCGGTGTCAGAGTCTGGTCTGCATTCTTGGCAGTCAGTTGAATGTTTCCAGTGAGGGTTAGACTGTGCCTAGGCTGTCCTTTGTCACTGTCATTCTGTTCATTACCTTCATGGACAAAGTTTCTAGCCGCAGCTGAGGTGTTGAATCGATCCGGTTTGGTGACGTCAGTATGTAATACTGACGTTCTCTGATGGCTGCATAAAGCAGCGATCTTCAGCTCTCATCGGAGTGGTTTGCAGCCGAGTGTGAAGCAGCTTGGATGAAAATCAGCACCTGATCTACGTTCCTACCCTAACCTATGGTCACGAGCTGCGGGTCGTGACCAAAAGAACAAGGTCGTAAATACAAGTGGCCGCAGGGTGTCCGGGCTCTCCCTTAGAGAGAGGGTGAAAACCTTGGTCATCTGGGAGGGGCTCAGACTCGAGCCACTGCCCCAGGGAGGGGCTGGGGAGAGGGAAGCCTGGGTTTACCTGCTTAAGCTGTTGCCACCCCAACCATGGATAAGCGGAAGTGAATGGATGGATGTTGAAACTGATTCCACTGGAATTTTGATGCTGAAATTTAGTCCTTGTTTGGTGAAGCTATTGTGAGGCAAAGCAGACATGGGCCCCACCGTTTTATATATGCACACCTGCAGACTATCAAACACCACTACTGTTCGATCTGTGATTAGATGAGAGTGTCGGGGGCTGGGAGATGAACGAGTTTAGGTGGAACATCCACTTAAACAGAAAACAACCTTCTGCCTTCCTTGAATGGATAACTAGTTTGACGTTTTTGCGTATGTTCACATCGACAATAAGCGTTTATCGTCACATTTAAAGAGATAATAAATGTCATACATCTTGTAGACCAGGGGTCACGAACCGTTTTGAAACTAAGAGCTACTTCTTGGGTATTGATTGGGAAGGGCTACCAGATTGATGCACTCAAATTACTTAATAATAATTACATTATTTGTGTTTATATAGCGCCAAATCACAACAGAAGTGGTCTCAGGGAACTTTACAGATGGAGCAGGTCTAAAAACAGACTCCTCACTTATTAAAATACCAACTGAACCCTACGTAGGCAAGCACTAAGCGACGGAGGCAAGGAAAAACTCCTCCAAATCAAACAGGTTTGTGAACAATATTTGAGGGAAATGGCCTCTTGTGTATGTAGACAAAAGTTTTAGATCTTGGAGTCCAGCTCACGAAAAATGGGAGCAAAAGTAAAAGTGTTGCGTATATATTTTTGTTAAGTGTACATTTCTGCTTTTACACAACTTCCCTGTCAAAAAAAAAAAAAAAAGAAAACTCCAACTAGCTGGTCGTGAGATGACGCTCAGTGGGCTATACTCTCCCGTTGGTGCGTATATCTGAATATTACGTGCCTTTCAAGATCTGCCGATTCGGCCATAATAACTTCTGTTATGTTATGTTCCATCTTTCATGCGCCATCACCCCCTGCACCTGTTTCCTATGGATCTGCATTTTGCCTTTCCGATTTGTTGGTCATTCTCCACCTTAGTGCGGTTCCTAGTTGAACTGCTAAACAGTTCTACTGCATGTTCTTGTCTCTTGGTTCCGAGCACCCTTTGACAACTAAAACTAAAAACTGCATCTCTTTCTCTTTGAGTCCAGCTCATGAAAAATGGGAGCAAAAACAAAAGTGTTGCATTTATATTTTTGTTCAGTCTATATGTAAGAGAGAGAATAACGATAAATACAATTTGAAACGGTAATACTAACTGCTTGAAATGTTATCACAGTTTCAGCGGCAAGCCATTTCATCACTATTGTAACTATATAAAGTAATTAAAGATCATTAAAATGTGTATTTTTATTTCTAACTTTTCAAAACTAGTCACGACCTTCACTAAGCCTATGAGGGGTTTAGTTTATGTCTACATGGTCGATTACATAAAATAGACTTGTTTCCTGTTTCCTGACAAAATATAATTCCAGGTATAGGATCCATTAAAAACATTAGTGTGCAACCGCTCACTTAATTTCGCCATCCATCCGCTGCTATACCAGTGCCCATCACTGCAATATATTAATTAAAGGATATAAGTGACCCTACCTCGGATCTGCGGAAGAAAATAGATGAATGGAAGTAGGGAATGTTAATGAATTGCTCTTTTTTCCCCCTCAACAGTCAGAATGCTTTATACAGAGTTACTGCAATTGTGGAATGAGTCAGTGCATGCAATGGATAACAAGGACTGGCAAGGAGCTCTGGAAAAGCTGGAACAGATCACTGAACCTACATCTCATACTCTCTTCAATGCTGCATCAGCACACCTGTGTCTGGGACAGCTGGATTCCGCCCTTAAGGTGAATTGCATGCTTTGATATATAAGGTCTAGTACGAGAAAACCTGATTAGCAGACATGTAAAGGAAAGCCACAGTGCTGTGGAAAACGTATTGGCCCCCTTCTCAAATTCTTATGTTTTAGCATCGGCTCGCCACTTTAATGTTTAAGATCATAAAACAAATGTAAATATCAGACAAAGATAACCCAAGTAAACATAAAATACAGTTTTTAAATTGTGATTTCATTTATCAAGGTGGGGAAAAAAGATTCAAAACTACCTGGTCCTCTGGGAAAAAGTAATCCCTCCACTTGTTAAAATCATTAATTAACGGTGGCTAATTACATTTTTTGGAAAGGTGGGTTCTTTTTCACTGACCACACCCAAGCCTGATTACCTCTAGACCTGTTCAGTCAAGAAATCACTGAAATACAACCTGTCTGACAAAATGAAGTTGGCCAAAATCTCTCAAAAAGCTGCAACAAAAATGCCACAATCCAAAGAAATTCAAGAACAGAGGAGGAATAAAGTATTTGCCATCTATCAGTATTGAAGGGGTTTCAAAGCCATTTCTAAAGCTTTAGGACTCCAGCGAACCCTGCTGAGAGCCATTATCCTCAAATGGAGAAAAGATGGAACAGTGGTGAACCTTCCCAGAGGTGGGCGGCCTACATAAATTACCTCAAGAACACAGAGACGACTCATCCAGGAGGTCCCAAAGGAACCCAGGACAACATCTAAATAACTGCAGACCTCCCTAGCCTCAGTCAAGGTGAGTGTTCATGGCTGACCAATGAGGAAGACACTGCGCAAAAATGGCATCCATGGCAGAGTTCCGAGGCAAAAAACACTGCTGACCAAAAAGAATATAAAAGCTCGTCTCACTTTTGCCAAAAAAAATAATTTAAAAAAAACATTTGAATGATGCGCAAGACTTTCAGAAGAATAATCTATGGACTGACAAGGAGAAATGTGAACTTTTTAGAATGTGCGCCTGGTTACGTCTGGCGAAAATGGAGCACAGCAATCATGGTGGCGGTAGTGTGTCTGGGGCTGCGTTAATTGTTCAGTACCTGGACGACTGGCTGTGATTGCTAGAACCTTGAATTCTGCCCTTTACCAGAAAATCCTGAATAACAATGGCAATCACTTTGTGACATCAACCTAAAGCACACTTCGGTTCTGTAGCAGCACAACAATTCAAAACACACCAGCAACTCAACTTCTGGATGGTTTAAGGGCCTAGTCAAAGTCCAGACTTGAATCAGATTGAAAGGCATGACCTTAAAAAGGCTGTTCATGGTCGAAAACCCTCCATTATTGTTGAATTAAAACAATTCTGCAAGGAAGAGTGGGCCAAAATATCTCCACAGAGATGAAAAACTCATTTTCAGTTAAGTTATTGCTGCTGAAGGTGGGCCAACCAGTTATTAGGTTTAGGGGGCAATTACTTTTTCATACTGGGCCAGATAACAAGGAATAGTTTTTTTTTCTTACTCAATAAAATCACCAATTAAAAACAGCATTTTATGTTAACTTGGGCTATCTTTGTCTTATAGTTACATTTGTTTCATGATATTAAATACTAAAGTGGAGAAACTATGCAACAACAACAACAAAAAAACGTTTTCACGTCACTGTATATGCTGTATAGGACATCTCGCCATGATGTCACACGTACTTCTAGGTGGCGAAAGTCTTAGCCTGAACCTAAGAAGGGCTCCTATCAACTGATCCACCTTCTGCATATCCGGAATCTGGTTGTGGGACTAGCAGCTAGAGCATAGAAGCCCAGACTTCCCTCTCCCCAGCCACTTCATCTAGCGCCTCTTGATGTGAAGGAGTAGTGGGGCTACACTGAACCCTCCAGGATGATTGACCTTCTCCTCTTCAGAAGCCCTGAATAGTTGGAATATATTCTCCGGTACCCCTTTTTAAAAAGGTCAGTCATGACCCATTCCCTTGGCTGAAGATGTTGGGGTCTACCTTCTCATCATCCACATTGCACCCCAACATAAAGGTCCTGAGCCGGGGGGCAGTAAGTATCCCTGCACCTGCTTGGTGCCTCTCACCAGGAGAAAATCTAGAGTGGAAGAGAGTAAAACCCATCTCAATAGGACTGGTACCAGAGCCCAAGCTGTGCGTTGAGACTATATTTAGTAAGAACTTATTGAACTCGCACACCAGCTCAGGCTCCTTCCCTGCCAGAGAGGGAATGTTCCACATCCCTATAGCCAGCTTAGCCAGTGATCGCCCCGCCGAGGTCACAACCAAGTTCGCTAGGTACCCAACCCTCTTGGCCCCTCCCACAGGTAGTTTGCCAGTGGAGATGAAGACACACTTTACCTCTTTGGGCTGTGCCCAGCTGGGCCCCATGGTTAAAGGGAAGGCCACCAGGCGCTCGTCATCGAGCCCTACCTCCTGGCCTGGGTCCAGAGGGGGGCCCCGTCTACCCGCAATAAATGTTTTCATCATAGGGGTTTTCTGAGCTGTGCTTTATCTAGTCCTAGGACCTGTTTGCCCTGGTTGACCCTGCCAGGGGCATAAAGCCCCAGAAAACCTACCGTACCTCCTAGGAACACTGAGACATACAAACCCCTCCATCATGATAAGGTGACAGCTCAGGGAGGAGCAGTGGCTCCCTAGTTTGCCTTTATTTGCTGGTAGATAATCATAATGTCATTTTTAGTATTTTGTCTGCATAGACTGGTAAAAAATGATCAAGGGTAGATACTGATCTGTGCCTGACAGTTGCAGACTGTTTGTTACTCCTTGTCCAACCATAATGGTGGTACGAAAACAAAACAATGATACAAACAATGTCACAATAGTATATAATGGATTGTAGATATATATTAAATATATTAAATTAAAATTAAAAAAAATAATTCACTGTTTGATGGATAGGTCTGCAGGGTACATGAATAAAAAAAAAATACCTAACATGTTTTTCACCTGTGTCTTGTTCTATCTGATTAGGCTTTAGATCTCACAATTGTCAAGGATCAACGTCTCTCCGTTGCATTCTTCCAGAGAGCAGCAGTAATGATTCAGCTTGACAGGTAGTACAAAAACTACAATTACATATCCACTTTGTTAATAGGTTTGGTGATTAAATGTATGTGTGGGTGTTTCGCCATAACCAGTTTGTTTTATTTTCCCCAGTCGGCAATGTATTTGTTTATTTCATGATTATATCCCCAAAATTTAACTCCCCACAAAGTGCATACTTTTTTAATTTTTTTGCATTGATTGTGAATGAAGAAATAGTTCAAGGATCTCCTCAGTCCCACAGATACAGCCTTCAAATAAGAAGCAGAGATTTGGGACATCCATCACTCAGGCAAAGGATGCATTACTCGCCGTGCAAAGAAATAGGCTCTGGGCAGTGTTGCCAATTTAGTGACTTTGTCACTAGATTTAACTACTTTTCTGAACCCCTCCAGCGACTATTTTCCAAAAAAGCGACGAGGGACACATCTGGCGACTTTTGATTTATTTTTTGTTGTTTTTCTATTCATCCCTTGCTTTTTCTTTTCTATAGGATTGCCTGCTGTAGTATGTTTACGTTTTTTAATTACGCCTACTGTGTACTAGAATTTCCTATGGGGTCACTAAAGTATCTACTGTACCTAACCTGCAAGTCTCCTCATGACTCCCACAACGTGACTGGGGGAAGGAATTGATTGATGACTGAACAATGGAAGATGATCACCACCACAGAACATTTAATGTGAAACTAAAGGGAATTTGGGACAAATACATCCATCCATCCATTTTCTGAGCCGCTTCTCCTCACTAGGGTCGCGGGCGTGCTGGAGCCTATCCCAGCTATCATCGGGCAGGAGGCGGGGTACACCCTGAACTGGTTCCCAGCCAATCGCAGGGCACATACAAACAAACAACCATTCGCACTCACATTCACACCTACGGGCAATTTAGAGTTGTCAATTATCCGAGCATGCATGTTTTTGGGATGTGGGAGGAAACCGAAGTATCCCGGAGAAAACCCACGCAGGCACGGGGAAGACATGCAAACTCCATACAGGGATTGAACCCCGCTCCTCAGAACTGTGAGGCAGACGCTCTAACCAGTCGGCCGCCGGGACAAATACAAAGGGAGTTAATTACGTAATAAAAGATGAATACATAACACAGCAGAACACAGAGTGAATGGGTGAACTCGTGAGATGAGCTTGAATGAACTGATGTGTGTTGAGAGAGAATAACGTTGGGACTCGTAAGATCGTTAAACTAACCCGAAGCTACAATGCACCAATTTGTACTTATTCTGGTGGGTGCTGCAATGTTTACTTACTATTCATGGATCACGTGTTCGCTCATTCAGAGGCGCTCTTTCTCAGTGGTCTCAAATGGGAACTAGGCAGTTGAGACATCAGGGTAAAGGATGAACAAAGGCAGAAAAACTGAAAAGGACTACAAAAATGAAAATTGATGTAACTTTTCCTGCCGTTGCACCTGCGGGCAGGCCTTTTCCGCTTGCTAACTTGCGGGTGGACCAGAGGTTTCTGTAATCACCTGGCAAGGCAAAAAGAGCTGGGAAAACAATCTTAGCGCTGGACCGAGTCTTTCTTTTGATCCGGTCAGCTGCGTGGCGACCACAAAGGAAAAAGGGGGAGTGGGGGCGGAGCCCAGAGAGTCAGATAGACGAGATTGCAGAAGCAGGACCGGGAACAAGAGAGAGAGGACAAAGGAAAGGGGTCAGTCAGCCTTTATACCTCTGAGTCGCGGGAGAATGAGATTACACCCCCAACTCGGATTTCTTTTCTGATTTTTTTTTGTTTTTAAGTATGGGGGCCACGCCCTAATCACAGGTGGACTCCACGCATTTTCAAAAAGGATTCACAACTTTGAAACTGTCTGAAGCAGATATTAAGTATACCAAAGAAGCTTGTTTCAATCTTAGTTCTGACATGTCAAATAATATTGCTCAACCCAACGTTATTTCATACTTTTGGCTTAAAAACTGTTGTACAGTCCTAATGAACAGACTCATCGCCAAAATTGCAGAATCAACATAAATGACACAAAAATCAAGGCGCACATTCAGGGTACTCATGCAGGTCTGCACACATTCACACGGGTTTTTTCTTAATATCATTGTTCATTCTCGACACAAATATTATAGGGTCACAAAGTGCTCCATCTTGCAGTGTTTTCGGTCACTACTGGCGGGTGACCGTGTTCTGTCAATGAGGAGTGACCCCTCGTTCTCACCAGATGCCTGGTCCTTGTCAATTTGCTGAGAGGGCATTTTGACTGCAGATCAAAAGGGGAATTGTTCTGTGGTGCACAGTCATCACTCATTATTCTTGTTTAAGTGTCCTTGTGAGTCAAGACAGACATTCTGCCGGCCTGTGGGCCCCATCCTAGGAATGCTGGGGGTCTTGCTGAGTGGATTTGCAAAAGCAAGGCAGGCCAGTTTTTTTGTTGTCTTTGTGTTGAGAGTTGATATCCGTTACAGTGTCCTTACTTTTTGTGCTTATAATATTTTTTTCAGCCTTTTCCATATTTCACAGTAGATACAGTATTCTTTCTTTGTAAAAACAGCACAGACAAAATTGTTGCTACCTTTCCATTAAAGAAAGAAAACCTTACAATGGTCACTGAAATGAATTTGCCTAAATGCATTCTGACAAGCCACAAAGCTTCTGGCAGAATGTCCTTTTGGATAGATGATCCCTTTTTTTTTTTTATCTACTCATATCATCGTAGATAAAATTCAAAACCTGCCCAAGGTTGCTTGTTTTATAATGCTGAAATTTCTTATTGTTTTCCCTTGTCCTATCTCAATCCTCGGAATGTCCAGCAGCATTTTCAAATAAAACAATCTCAATACGAACTGTAATATATCAGACTCTCCTGTTGAATAGCGGGCAGAGTGGGGCTGGGTGCAATTAAATTATCTGCATCACCATCTGAATAAATGTTGTTCCTGGCAAATAATCTATGCTGCCAGTCTGCAGTTTCTTCAACTTTGCTAAACTTCACAGTCTATAGCCCGCTTTCTCTCAACTGAGAAGCTATAGTGCTCACCAAGAATAGCATACTAGTCACAAATCAATTCTCAAGCGCTAAAAGGGGAGCTAAAAAGGACTTCTTCTTGAAATGGAAATGATTTAAAATGTCCTTAATTCTGCATTGCATCGCTCTATTTGAAAGGCATTATGTTATATCGATTCATGAATCTATTCTCTATTCTTCTGCAGGTTGGAAGAGGCTCTGTCTGACTGTGTCTGGGCACAGAAACACTTGAGAGGAAATATGGTCATTGACTATAGACAACTTGGGCTGCGTTACAAGCTCTACAGCTGGCAGGTGTGACACGGGCCTGCACACGCAATTCTTACGAGAAAAATTTTCAGCTCAGAATGCATGCTCACTTAGCATTTACTAAATTTGCACTCAATTTACAAAAGCTTACATAAAATATGTTACAAAAGTCAAAATTTTCTCAGATGACGAGTCCACTCAGAACTGAGAAAAATATGTTATACAGCGGCTGAAAGAAATATTTAATCACGTCACCATTTTTCTCATTGAATATATTCCAAAGGTCCTATTGACGTGAAAATTTCACCAGATGTTGGTAACAACCCAAGTAATCCATACATACAAATAAAGGTGAACAAATAAGATCGGAAATTAAGTTGTGTGTAATAATGTGAAATGACACAGGGAAAAAGTATTGAACACGGCAACTGGTATTTATTTAATCCTTTGTACAAAAGCCTTTGTTTGCAATGACAGCTTCAAGACGCCTCCTGTATGGAGAAACTAGTCACATGCATTGCTCTGGTGTGATTTTGGCCCATTCCTCCACACAAGCAGTCTTCAAATCTTGCAGGTTCCGTGGGCTTCTTTTATGGACCTTACGTTTCAGTTCTTTTCATAAGATTTTCGATTAGATTCATGTCAGGTGATTGGCTGGGCCATTCTCGCAGCTTTATTTTTTTTCTTTGAAACCAATTGAGAGTTTCCTTGGCAGTATGTTTTGGATCATTACCCTGATGAAATCTCCCCCCTCCTTTCATTTTCATCATCCTCGAAGATGGCACCAGATTTTTGTCAAGAATGTCTCGATACATTTGTCCATTCATCCTTCCTTCAATAATGTGAAATTTACCATTACCATTTGCTGAAAAGCAGCCCCACACCATGATGTTCCCACCTCCGAACTTCACTGTTGGTATGGTGTTTTGAGGGGGATGTGCAGTGCCATTTCACCTCCAAACGTGCTGTGCATTATGGCATCCAAACAGTTCCATTTTGCTCTCATCCGACCAGACTGGATTCTTCGAGTATTTAACAGGCTTCTCCAAATGTTTTTCAGCAAACTTTAAACGAGCTGCAACATTCTTTTTTTCAGCAATGGGGTCTTGCGTTTTGAGCTTGCATATAGGCCATGGCGGCGCAGTGCATTACTCACAGTTTTCCTTGTGACAACATTACTTGCTAATTCCAGGTCTTTTTGAAGCTCTCCACTGGTGGTCTTTGGCTCTTGGACAACTTTTCTGATTATTCTTTGCACTCCTCTGTCAGAAATCGTGCGAGGAGCACCTTATTGAGGCAAATTAATGGTGGTATGATTGGCTTTCCACTTACATATTATGGCCCCAACCGTGCACACTGGAAGATTCAGAAGCTTAGATTCCAATGTCATCGTTATGTTTTGCAACAATTAAGTTTGTGACGACTTTGAGACAGCTCTCTGCTCGTACCCATCATGAAATATGTCTTGACTCACACCTTGGTAATGAGACCTTTTGTAGGCCATCAATTAGTACTAGATAGATTTTAGGTTTTGTCTTGGCTTTCCATGCCTTTCTTCATGTGTTCAATATTGTTTCCCTGTGTCATTTCCCTATTTTACACACAACTTAATTTCTGATCTTATTTGTTCTACTTTCTTTGTATGTTTGGATTACTTGGATTGTTCCCAACATCTGGTGAAATGTTCAGGTCAATAGCACCTTTGGAAGTATATTTACTCTAAAAAACGGTGACGTGTTAAATACTTATTTCAGCCGCTGTAAATCGAGTAAAAAGGATGTTGACTCCCGCTCTCTCCCACTCTTGCATAAATTGATCCCACTCTCTCCCAATCCCAAATGAGTGTTTAAAATAAAATCCAGTTCACTCTCACTCCCTCACAATCCTGAGTGTTTCAAAAAAATCCCCCCCAATCCCGAGTGTTTTAAAAGAAAAATCCCACTTAATCCCGAGTTTTTTTTGGGGAAAAAAATCCCACTTCCACAGAGATTGATCCCAATCCCGAACCAGAATTTTATAGAATCCCACACGCTTTCCTTCCCTTTTTTTTTTTTTTTTTTTAAACTCCCAGTCAATCCTGCTCTGTTTTTCTTCCATGTAATTTTTTTTATCATAAAACCTATTAGTGCCATAGTTTAGTTCGATGCTGGGGGGAAATGTTTAAATATTGATTGACATTAAAAATACAATAAAATATTACTGCATCATGGTTTCGCTCTCGTCAACTCTCGCCATCATGGGTTTCCACTCCCGTCCATTCCCCGACACTTTGTTTTCATAGTTCCCGCTCCCGCCCATTCCCGCTAACCTTCGCTCTCGCCCAATCCCGTAATTGATGGTGAAATTCACATCCGCGGGACCCACAGGACCCGGCTGGAATTGCAGAAAATGGTGGACTCAGACTGGCACTGCCTGAAGAAATTGACAGTGTGACAACCATAGATATGAACGGGTAGATACGCAACGCAATGTAGCCGCTCGGCAGCCATGTCAGGGAGGTCGACGTTCCCATACAAGGCAACGCATGCACACTGAAATTAAGTCGTAACTTGCACATTTCTCATCCAATTTCTTGAGGGTTACCGTTTTGTCAACACCAAATGATATGGTATCAAATAACGACTTTGAAAAAAAGCACTTTTTCACACAATGTACCGGCATCCTTGGTCTTTTGGTTGTCTCGCTGTCCACACACAGAATGGGCTGACGACTTTGACCTCCCTAGCTTAGCGTTGCCGTCTGCACGGAGCTCAAAATGGATGTTTCGTATCCACCAATACATATCTGTGGTGACAACGGCCTTTATTATGTTAAACGGGCCACAGTCATGTCTGCATTCATGCCACAGAAAAACAAAGGGTGAACAAGCCCAAAATATTGTTTAATGAAATTATAAATACCAGTCTCTTCAATAAAGGATTTGTTCAAAAGACATTTTGGAGTCAATTAATGATTGTTACAGTTTAACATAGGAAGGCGTCAGCCTAATCTTGAAATCTCTCCTAGGTGTTACATAATGCAGCAGCTGTGTACTGCCGAATGGACCAGTGGGAGCAAGCCAGAGATATTCTCTTGTCAGAAAGTCAAGGGGGGAATTTGGAGATGGCTTTGGATAGCATCCTGGTGAGTGTCACTAGTTTTCATGTGAAAGGGCAGTGGACTGATTCAAACCAAGAGTCATTTCAGCTCACAAATGTATTGGAACAGTGGTGGTGGGATGTCACAAAAAGTGTTTAATTATACCAGTGCACCACAGTGTTACTATTCAATTGAATTTAATTTATATCGCTCCAAATCACAACAGAAGTTGTCTAACCAGTCGGCCACCTTGCCGCCCCACTTTATCTTATCATTTGCAAATAAAAGTTATTGTATATCACAGCTATTTCATACTTTATTATTTTTTAAATCAATCCTTATTCTTTACAATGTAGTGCTGTAACACTCAAATCTCACCTCAGGGGATCAATAAAGGATTTTCTGATTGTAAAGATGGCTATGATGGAGTGAGACTTAAATCGGTTGGGGGAGGAGGGTGAAGCAAAGAGTGGAAAAAAAGTGCAAAGTAGCAGCAAAGTGGTCAGTGAAGGAACCAATTGTCATTTCTGAAATAATGATTGTTCGTTAATAGTGGCCACTACGGCAACTACTACTACTATATGTTATGCTACTGTTTGCTCATCCTAATAATAGTTATCGCGAGCTAGAAAACAGAGGTTATCCATTGAAGTAAGGATGTTTCTCTTTGAAAACAGAGAGAGGAAATTTTTGCGCCCCTCCTGGTGCCTGAGGGTGTGGTGTTTCGTCCCAGAAAAAAGGATGTGGAACAGCTCAAGCAGAGAGACTTCTTAGGAAAAGCAAAGGTATGCAGAGATGTTTAATTTCCCACAAAGAAATTCTGACCGCTTTCCATTCGAGGTGCAAAATGTTTTACAGTATATTCAATGCCTTTATTGTTTGTTTTGTTTATTATACACTCGCCTGTTTTGGAACGGTGAGGTTAATTGCTTTATTTTAGCAGCAGATCAACATTTCATCTTTTCTGTCTGGTACAGTATTTACATATGGATCTGATACACAACCTAGAATATTAGTGGTTTTTTTTGGTGGTTTTTTTTGTAGCAAAACAGAATAGCTCAGGGGTTACTTCCAACAAAGGAGTGTGGACATTCTATGATATTTATAGTTTAAATCATCAATGTAATGTGTGACACTCTTTAATAGGTTTGCTCACATGAAGAATGGGTGAATTCATTCAAAACGTTGTGCATCAGATCCAGATGAGGTTAAAACGAATGGATCTGCAGGAATTATAGCACATTCAAATTACAAAATAAATTAAGGAATTTTCAAACTAAAATATGTCACAGTTGCACCATATATAAAATAAAGTCAGACTTAAACTGTTGAAGGATGTGTGAGAATGCATATTCGCTGTACTGTATGTACTGTATATGAAAGTAAAAAGCACTAATTTATTTGTTTAATTTCTGTCAAAACAACAAAGTATGCAAAGTGGAAAGTGTCACAACTGATCAAAATTAAAATATAAGATACAAAAGAGGTATAAAAGTTTATTTTCCTTTCCACCTAAAGGTGATTTCCTCCATGATTCCAAATGATGATTTTGGGGGATTTGAACCTCTCCGGTTACAGGTAAGGGTGGAGTTACTCATTCATTTAAAAAAAAAAAAATATATATATATATATATATATATATATATATCAACCCTCATCACTGACTGTTATCATGTCCTCTCAACAGAAACCTGGTTATTATCAGCCCAAAGTGGATGGTGCTCAGTGAGTACTCTGACCATTGAAACAGAATTACATTATATGGACAAAGGTTTTAGGACACATCTCCAGTTAGGCATAGTGGTGTGTGAATTTGGGATATTTGTATACTCAGAACAGATGCATTCATCTCCCTTGGATGGAAGTATCACCCTCGAAGTAACCCACACACCTCTATTTGGTCAATAGACTTCTTTCTCAAACTTTGACTAAGAAACAACATTTTAAAGCTATATTTGTAATTCTCTGCTCTCTCTGGAATTGGTACAGTCAGCAAAAACATAGAGGGAGGGGAGAGCAGACAGCTAGAGCCCAGAGCCATAGCCACACACACCCACAACCACACCTATACTTGTATATAGTTGTGGGGACCACCCTTTCTGAAGGTTCTACAGAATTGAAAAAAATCAGGCAATATACCAGAGCAGCCGGAAACACGTGTCACTTTGAATTGCAAATAAGACAAAGGGAAAATTCTCTCACCTGACAAGGGACCGACTCCTGGGGACCTGTCAGGTTTTAGCCACGAGTGGGGCCCATGTATACACACACACACTGATGTTTCTGTCTTTCTGTGGACCGCTTCACACATTGTCAGGTTTAACTTCCTTTGTAGAGACCTTAAACACACTGTCAGGTTTACCTTATTCTTTAGAGACCTTAAACACAACGTCAGGTTTAACATACTTTGGAAATACCTTAAACACTTTCATTTTTAATTCACTTTGTAGAGAGCTCAAAACAGTATCAATCTCAAGACGTGTGGACAAATCTGCCCCAACACGTTTGATGTGGCCAAACGTCAAAAAAAGAGCCTGGATCAAAGGCCCATCCCTACCTCATTTCCATTTTTTTATTTATTTTTTTAAACTTTCTTGTACAACATTCTGATTACTTAGAGATGGTAAAATGTGGGGTTTCATTAGCTGTAAGCTAAAATCATCAAAATAGTAAATACAAATCATAAAATGGTTTTACTTTGTGTAGTGAATCTTTTTTTTTTTTCTTTATAAATTGAACGACAGAAATACATTAAGTTTTGTAATTTAAATTGATTGAGAACAACCTGTATTTGCCAATAACTTTTCACCTTAAGTGGTGATGCGATTAACATACCATTTAATGCCTAGCCAGGTTCTATTCCTGTGCCATTTTCTCCACGCAAAAGGCACTTGTCGCAGTCACTTTTTCATAGAACAGTCCATGATGTAATGAACAACATCATGTGTGTTTTAACAACAGCGATTTATGGGTTCCCACCAACGAGAAATGTAAACGTTTTTCTGAAGAGAGGTGATGCGATTATCTGCTGATACCGTCGCGATCAGATACCTCATTATTTATAAAAAAAAATAGTGCATCCAAATTGTCTCAATGGTCATTTTATTATTTATTTATTTGAATAAAACTATCCAAACATGATACCTTTTATATGGCTATAATTGCAGTGCGGCAGTGGTTTTTTGGTCACGTTAAGCCAGCTGCACACAATGTCAGACCAAATACATCATAGAGTCCCCTCCAAATGTATTGGAACCGCAAGGTCAATTCCTTTGTTTTTGTTGTATACTGAAGACTTTTGTGTTTCAGAGCAAAAGATGAATATGAGACCAAAGTTGAGGCGGGCACCGAGATCCAAAATCTGTAAATGTTGTCGCGTGACTTTAATGAGCGCTCCGCTTGACTGACGGAGCATTTCCTGCCGACACGCTGCTTATATAGAGGAAGGCGGACGTGACTGAGGACACGCCCCCAGTAGGTATATAGTTCCGGTATGTGCATCGGTTTGGCTAATGACCCCCGAAAATGGCACCTGTGAAGAGACATGCTTACGAAACTATTAGTTACGCGGAGGAACATGGGAATCGAGCAGCTGCGAGAGAATTCAAGATCAACGAATCCATGGTTCGCAAGTGGAGGAAGCAGGAGAACGAGCTTCGCCAAGTCAAGAAGACGAAGCTTCATTTTCGTCCATTTCCTAGTGCAACATTAATATCCTCCTGTGGGTCTGATGGCCAGTAGGAAAAGTAAGCAGAAAGCAGAATTTTTGAGACTTCCCCAGCTCTCCGTCTCTTGAACAAAATAACTTTTGTCAGTTCTGTGTATGTCATGAGGGACAATTCAGAGGATAGTTTGCTGAAAAGATCTTTTTGTAGAGTATCTAAATATGAATGAAGAGTGAACATCTTTGGTGAAGGGAAGTAACTGAAGTGTATTCCACTTGGACTCCTTCAATGTTCTATGTGATGAGGATGACATCAATTCGTTCCACCTGGTTTCATACACTCTACGGAATGTCCTTGCTTCTTTTGATGCACTCAAGTCACTTTGTACATTTGCATTGCTTTCCGCCAACATTGAAATATTTTTCAAGCTATATCCGACTTTCAGCGCCAGACTCGGGCATTTGTATGTATCATTACTTGTCCAGCCTGGACAACATGCATAAAATTGGCAGGTCGGATATGATCTTTTATTGTCTTGATGGGAGTATTTTCTCTAGAACATATGAGTAACCTTCCCAGCTCTCGCAATTTTTGTCAGATGTACTCGTGTTTGGCAACATCATGTCCGAGCCTGTTGTACAAATGTTCACCATACTCCAAAATACAGGGATCAGATTTCACAGCTTGATAAACATTGTCCTGAAGCATATTGATTAGCAGTTTCCAAAGCTCTCTCTTTACTCCAGGTGGTGGAGGTGAAGCAAATCCAGAGATGGCCTGAGCACGTGTTTTGCCAGGTTTCAGCGGACCACCAGGTTTGAATTTGCAGACATTCATGTGCTTCAAAAGGACCATTTTTAAAAAAAGAAGCCATGGCAATATGCATAATGAAGAAAAATGTGAGATTCAACCTTTGGTTGTTTGCGTGCCACAGGATTTCCAACACCAGAATTTAAAACATCAACGTTGTGGGCAAAGTCACCCTTGTTTCTTAAATATTCCATATGGATTTGTCTCTCCTTTGAGCTTTTTGGAAAGGACACAGCCTTTGCAACGTTGGGCTTGTCTTTATGTGCACGCTCCAGGTGTCTCAACATTTTTCTCACCCCCAACTTGCAATACAAACAATGTTGTTTTTTATGATAAATTCTTGATCCATCCATCCATCCATCCGTTTTCTGAGCCGCTTCTCCTCACTAGGGTCGCGGGCGTGCTGGAGCTATCCCAGCTGTCATCTGGCAGGAGGCGGGGTACGCCCTGAACGGGTTGCCAGCCAATCGCAGGGCACATACAAACAAACAACCATTCGCACTCACATTCACACCTACGGGCAATTTAGAGTCTCCAATTCATGCATGTTTTTGGGATGTGGGAGGAAACCGGAGTTCCCGGAGAAAACCCATGCTGGCAAGGGGAGAACATACAAATTCCACACAGGGGTGGCCGGGGATTGAACCCCGGTCCTCAGAACTGTGAGGCTGACGCTCTAACCAGTCGGACCACCGTGCCGTCAATTCTTGATCCATCTTTCTTTTTTTTTTTTTTTTTTTTTTTTTAAACAAACAGCAGGTATGGAATGTAAGTCAGACCCTCCAACCACAGTAGAAGCTCTGTCCGGTAGATGTTTCTTTGAGACAGGTGCTGAATCTTCCAACAGGGCTCCAGTGTCTCCCCCTCCACCCTCTTTTGCAGGGTTACCTGTACTTCTTTGGCAGGATACACTACTTAAACCTCTACGTCTCTTAACGGAGGGGCTATTTTTTCTGTCCCTCGCTCAACAGTTTTTTCTGTCCCTCGCTCAACAGATGGCTTCAAAGAGGTGTTTGCAAGTTCTTGCAGCGAGAGACACCTCTCTCTAACATCCACTATGTTCCCTGTGTTTGGAAATCTCGGCATCTTTCATTTCTGGTCACTTAAGAGGACGATACTGTTGCTTGTGTCTGTACCATCCGAAGAATCACAATCACTCTTCTTCACTGCCATCAGAGGTGTAACAAAACACGGGATCTGAATCAAATTCCACATGCGCTTTCATCTTCAGAAGAAAATCAAGAGTCCACATTCGTCATACACACTTGATTTAAAAACAAAAAAAAAAAAAGTTTGGCAAACGCGTAGTATTTTCTCAACATGGTGTGTTGCACACCTGTACGATCTTTGTTCTGAATCTTGGAATAGACTTTTTGTCCTGTTTAGTAACATCAGATTCAGAGAGCAAACTCCATGTCTATGATATCACCAAAAAATGTTTATTTACATTTGTGAGTTAAAAAAGGGGGCGGCACGGTAGTCGACTGGTTAGAGCGTCTGCCTCACAGTTCTGAGGTCCGGGGTTCAATCCCCGGCCCCCCCTGTGTGGAGTTTGCATGTTCTCCCCGTGCCTGCGTGGTTTTTTTCCGGGCACTCCGGTTTCCTCCCAATATATATATATATATATATATATATATATATATATATATATATATATATATATATATATTATATACACACACGTATACATAATAAAGACTTTTTGGTTTGTTTTACTACCGGTATAGTGCACAGAGACTCACAACTGAAAAAAAAAGACAGATATATGCACAGATATTAACATATCAATGCGCCTGCCTACAAATCATATTTTCATTCAAGGCTTACCCTGGTTCTGGGTGATTGGACAAGTGTGTAACCTGAACACTAAAGTGATTTTTATGGCTGCAAACAAGCGAATAAAGTGTCACAAGGTTGCTCTGAATCTCAATAGAAGACCTGATGGGCACTGTATAGTGCAAACCCGTTCAGTATTACAGGCCGTGTAATGCACTGTGTTTTGTTTACTTTATTAATTAAAGAGCCACATTTGTGACAGTAAATGAGGAGTATATTAGTTGGCAACTGTGGTATCCACAAGTATGGACAGACAAGTATAAGACATGTATAAGATACCAGCTGCAGTAAAGGACTGGTTGGTTCCCACGAAATCAGTAAAGACAGACTGCTTAGAAAAACATACAGGACACGAGTGCTGCACTGATCTAACTGCATTTTAACAGTCTGCACAGGAGCAAAATCTTCTTGACAAGGAAAACAATCAACAACATGAAAACGAAACAAACCGAGCCCATACCTGCATGATGACGGAGGAAGGTAACGCAGTGGTGTCTGCGGATGACAGTAACGCAGTGGTTTCGGCGGATTCAGCACGACAGTTCTCCCTGAAACGAAGATTCCTCGTTAATAACCAGGTCATCGACAGTTTTTAAAACAAAATAATAAGCAACATTCGAAACGAGAACAGCAGAAATATGCACATATAATCTCGATGCATTTGTCTCCAAATCATATTTTCCCTCAAAGCTTAACCTGGTTCTAGGTGGTGGGATGTGTGTAGCCTGTTCTAGCACTGGAACGATTGTTACAGCTGCAATTGAATTCAAGAATTGATGGGCACTGCAGCGTGCAAACATGTTCAATGTTGCAGACTGTGTGGAATGCATTGGGTTTTGTTGACTTCATGAATAAAAGTGCCACATTACTGACAGTAAATGTGGAGTATATTAGTTGGCAAACGTGGTATCCACAAGTACGGATCAAAGTGTCACAAGGTTGTTCTGTACTGTAGTAGAAGAACTGATGGGCACTGTAGAGTGCAGACATGTGCAATGTTGCAGACTGTATGTAATGCATTGGGTTTTGGTGACTTCATGAATGAAAGAGCCACACTACTGACAGTAAATGTAGAGTATATTAGTTGGCAACCATGGCACCCACAAGTACAGACATCAGACAAGTGCGTGTGTAAGATTCCAGCTCCAGTAAACGACTGGTTGGTTCCCACGAAATCAGTAAAACCAGACTGCTTAGAAACATGCTAGACACGAGTGCACCACTGATCTAACCTCATTTTAACAGTCTGCACAGGAGCAAAATCGTCTTGACGAGGAACAACTGGGGCCTGTTATAGCACTGGGGCGATTGTTACAGCTGCAAACAAATTATTATCAAAGTGTCACAAGGTTGGTCTGAACTGTAGTAGAAGAACTGATGGACACTGCACATGCAAATATGTTCAACGTTGCAGACTGTGTGTAATGCATTGGATTTTGTTGACTTCATGAATAAAAGTGCCACACTACTGACAGTAAATGGAGTATACTGGTTGGCAACCGTGGAACCCTCAAGTACAGACATCAGACAAGTGCAAATCCATACCTGCATGATGGCGGATGACGGTAACGCAGTGGTTTAGGCGGATTCAGCGCATGACAGTTCTCCCTGAAAGAAGAAAGAAAATAAGGCGTACGAAAATGGAAAAGAGGACATCGTGTGTGGTCGCTGGGCTAAGATAAATGAGCGTGTGAGCATTTAATGCGTTGGGTCAGAGCGAGAGAAGACGAAGTTGGGATTTTGTATGAAGCTAGTAATTTCCCCACAATTATTACGCACTACTGATGTACATCATAGTAAGGATTGCAGTGTCGACTCACGAATGCTGATCAGCTGGTCTTTGGGGTGGTCTTGCTCCGGACCTCAGGTGGAAATGAACAAGGTTCAGTTGAAGAAAAAACAGATGCACAAAAATAAAAAGAAATAGGAAGGGAAAGTTGTTGTCCCATTTGGGATGCGCTCATAACTTCCCTGGTTGACCTGGTGGCGGGCCGAGCTCTGGCCCTCAGAGGGCTGCGGGATCTGTCCGGGATGCCGGCAGTTGCTCGTCGAGGCCCCGCCGACCGATCGTGGCTAGGGAATGCGATCGGCGGCGCATGGTCGACTTCTTCGATCGTAAAACGCCACCGGCTTGGTTGTGACGGGCGTTCGCGCACGCAGTGGCACCCAGAGGTGCCCGAGCACAAAAAGGGAACAAAAACAAGCACAGCAGGAAAACAGACAGATAGGAGTGAGAATTCATGCTGGTGGCATACGTGATTCCGTTCTTTTGTTTGTCTAAGCGAAAGTGGAAAGAAGGAAACAAAATACAATACGCTTTGAACAATTAATGACAACAGATCAGAAGTACTTATCACGAAACAGTTGGCATTCGACGTATATCTTGTCGACAACTTCCCACGCTCGTTTGCCTTTCTCATGGTGGCTTTTCATCATTGGGTACAAGATTTTACGCCTCTCGTTGATTTCCTTGGGGAACTGGTTGGTCATTCCAAACGAAGTCCCTTTGAGCTCATGACCTTTTGATTTCACGAACACTTTTTGATGAAAGTGTTCAAACTTTGCAATGATGGGACGTGGTTGGTTTCCTGGACAAGGGGCTCCCAGTCGATGAACACGGTGAAAGGTAATCTTGTCAACTGTATCTTGCTGTATCTTCAGCGCAGACATCATGAACTTTTTAATCTGGGCCTTGGGGTCTTCCGGTGCGTTTTCTGGAATGCTTGAGAAAATGAGATTGTCGCGCATGCTTCGTGATTGAATGTCCATCGTAGTTTCCTTCATGATTTTATATTCCAGTCTAAGAGTTTTTAATTCCGCTGACGTTGACATCATGCTTGATCGGAGCGCAGTATTATCAAATCTAAATATCTAATTTCATTGACCTGTTGCTGTGTAAACTCCAATCTGTTTCTGAGTTCGGTGATCACTTGGCGATGCAAGTCAAATTGACAATTTCTTGTCGATTGAGAGGAGGAGACTAGTCTGTCTATGTCGAATCAAGTAAATCCTCATTCGAAGTCGAAGAATTCGCCTGGGATCCTCCATGACAGACGAGTTGGCATTGACGTAGCTGTGAGACTCTCAAGTGGTTTTCCGTGAGGTACCGATGTTAGCGAAGCTGGTGAAGGAAAATAGAAAAGAACAAAGCGACAATCCACTACCAGAAAAGGAAAAATGTTGTCTTGTAGTAGCTGCTTTTCCAGATCTATGCAAGGGATGCTGCAATGTTTTTCGTCTTTGGAAATCACGCAATCCCTCGCGTTGTCACAGCATACTTACAGTCCTCCTCAACGCTCCAATATCTATACCAAAGCTCCAAGCTGGGGCTTCAGGTGAGCAGAGGGGGTGTCCTTGGACATCAGCCTGGCAGAGTGCCAATTTGGTGGCAGAATGTTTAGTTTCTAAATTCATGCCCGCTCAGAACACGTCTGAAGACGTGTCTCACGTGATTTTGGTGAATTTGATTGGGGCACAGGCAGAAGGATACTAAGGTCCGCGGACATATTTAAATCATCAGCAGGCGTCACCAGCTCATTCTGTATAACCGCTCACATTGTCTGTTGCAACACCGGCCAAGAGCAGTGACAATACTTCACTTATGCACGGATCGCAAGGATTATCCATCGTCCTTTCTGCACAGTGATGTCTCCGTTGAGACTGTCATTGCGCCACATTTAAAGGGAATGAGAGGAGCCACTTTGATTGACAGTGAATGTAGTCGGCTGTATGTAAACAGCGGCGCAGCCCGCCCACTCGCAGAGCTGTGCTGGTCTACGATGATACCGACACTGTTGCGCTGTCTGCCACACCACATTTACGCCGTTTCATATTGACACTTGGGCTATTTGCCCATTTCTAGTGTAATTACTCCTGTAGTCATCATTGTATCTCTGTCACTGTGCATCATTTCCACAATTCAATTTGATCATTATTACTGAACTATTGCACACTACACAGTATATTACTAATGACTGTCTGTACTAGAGTAACTCCAGCTACCAGAGAAGAATTCCTTGTGTGTTTTAACATACAATACTTGGCTCATCAAGATCATACAGATTCTGATATAACTCAGGCAATGGACAGGAAGTCAGTGGAGAAGCATAAGTGAAATGTATGTGTGTGTTCTGATGTCTTGCCAATGCTCACAGCTTCAATCTCACGAAGAAGGCTCCAAAAGGTTCTTTATTGCACGAAAAAAAAAAAAATGGATGAGATGGTGATTTTGCTTGTACAACACTAAATTAGTATGGTTTATGCGATCTGCAGTCCTTTTAAGAATGTTTTTTTTATAATATGACTATTATTGGAACTGTATCAACAATTCTGCAAATAATCCTTCTGTGTTTTGGTTGACACAGCCAAAGGTATTTATTTAGCAATATTAAAATATTTGTGTTGTTCAGTGTTGTAGAGCACCATACTGAGAGCCAGTTGTCATATTTTGGTTACCTCATCCATGAGAATGTCAAACTATTTGGACCAGTTCTTAGCATGATACGTTAAAGTCAAGACTGATTATCTTTATAAAGGCAAAATTTGCAGGTGCATTGTGATTTACAAAGGGAAGATTTAACATACGTCCTTATATGCACTTTTTAAAAAATATATCATTTTAAAGTTTGACATTTTTTGAAAAAATTTTGTCCATTTAAGTCAAATATTACTTGCAGACAATACAATGTAAATTTATTATAATTTTTTTTTTTTTTTTACTACATGACAGGGAGTCTCGCTACATGTGTTTGGCAGTCCCTTACATGGCTCGAGGCCCAGGCCAGTTGACAGTGCCAGGAGGTTCCAAGGTATTTTTATTCGAAGATCAGGACAAGGATGGGATGGCAACTGTCATATATGATGGACAGGTAAGAGAAAGAGAAAATAATAACATAATATAAACAATAAAATAAAAAAGTTAAAGCTGTTCAGTTGATTTAAAATATTTTCTTTTCAGAGAGGACTTGTGCCAATGTCTTTGCTCAAGCCAGCAAATATCAAGATGACCAAAGGCAAAACTGAGAATGTAATTAATTTTTGTTCATGAAATAGTACACACTCATTTTCTGTGACTTCTGAGGTTCCACAGTCTTGTGCTCAGTTTAGCATTTTAATGACAGTATTTCCCTGATGCACAAATTTGTGATCCCTAATGACCCTGGATACGTTCTATCTCCTCCATTAGCATTTAAGAAAAAAAATATTCGAAGGACTGTGGGATTTTCAATGACTAGTGGTCATCCAGGATTTACAGACCCATAGTTATATTCGTAATTGCTATTTCTTCAATCCATACTGACAAGCAGGCATGGTCCAAGCACTGGAAGGCGCAAAACAATACCTTAAGGAATCTGTGCACATCAATGAGTTGGAGCCAAAAGGAGGCATACAAACAGCATCTAGTTCCAAGGCCAGGTCGTTTGCTGAAACTCACAGGGAGCAAAGTCTCAGTACTTTTTTTCCATGAAGAATACCAGCCTTTACTTTTGTCAGTTTAGACACGGTGAGACAAAATGCATACACATTTGAAGTACACTTGCTGTCGCAATACCAGGACTCCCTGGTCACGTGGTTAAGCAGGGCTCTGTACTGGGCGTTGAGATCTCTCAGTTCTGAGCTTGATCCAGGATGGATATTGTCCTAACTCCATGGACATTAGCATGAGAGCAATGGTGCCTCATTGAAGCTCAAAACTGAAATTTCTAGCCTATTAATTTGAAAAGACGGAAAGGTAGTGAGCATAAGTACAACCTCGTGCATGTATGGCCCGACCATGCATAGTATAATCCTCTGACTTGCTGCAAAACTCTAGGGGTGGGAGGCAGGGGTGTCTTATGGGGGTCAAAAGTGATGACTGATGAATTCTAAGGGCCCATGATCCTACAGTATGTAATTATAGGAGAATATTGACGTACCTCAAATCCCTGCTAGGCGATACAGTGGATGACTGGTTAGCACATCTGCCTCACAGTTCTGAGGACCTGGGTTCAAATCTGGCCTCGTCTGTGTGGAGTTTGCATGCTCTCCCGTGCCTGTGTGGGTTTTCTCCGGGTACTCCGGTATCCTCCCACATCCCAAAAACATGGATGGTAGGTTAATTGAAGACTCTAAATTGCCCATAGTTGTAAATGTGAGTGTGGATGGTTGTTTGTTTATACTGTATGTGCCCTGTGATTGGCTGGCAACCAGTTCAGGGTGTACCCCGCCTCTCGCCCAAAGATAGCTGGGATAGGCTCCAGCACGCCCGTTACCCTAGTGAGGATAAGAGGTACAGAAAATGAATGAATGAACGAAATCCCTGCTAACCAACCAGAAACTGAATTGCACTTTCACAGTTGCCACTAAGATAGCAAGTTGGCAGAGGCTCCAACACAGTGGTGAACTAAAATGCAATATATGAAAAGTGTGAGCTGGAAATGTGAGCGAAAACACTGTAGTCACAAGTCAGAAATTGTCAACAAGCAAAATTGCCACAACAATGACTGTTACGTATAATAGTAGACTCAAACAATTGCTACCTATGTTCTACAGCTATAACACAGACATTTGAATTGGGAGAGGGAGTAAATGCACAGTTGTAACCAACAAGCATGGAAATTATGTTACCATGTTCAGCCAGTACTTTAAACACACCGATACCATGAACGGGAGAAAACCTGCTGCCATCACCAGTTGGTACAACAATCGTTGAGTTAGGTAATTTATCAACCCTTGAAGAAATTATGATACAGTTGAAGTATTGTATGTTGTGGCCTTTCCCTGTATTGACCGGTCCCAAGAGCAAGAGGGGGGGGGGGGGGGGGGGAACACACAAAAATATAACCTATTCAAGGTCAACAGGGGTCAGAGGTCACTTGGTTAATAGAAATAGAGCTTAGTTGGAACAAATAGAACAAGTATAATTGTTGATTTTTTTGTTGTAGGATGAAAAGAACAGTTTTTGTAATCCCTTTGCTTTATTGATCTTTCAGACACTTCCTACTGGGATTCCCCTCCCTCCAGGACTAAAGCCACCCGCTCGTCCACAAAAATGGTCCCGTTCGGCAGCTCCTACTTTGGGTAAAATGAATCTCATCATGTGCTAGCCCTTGCATTGTGTTCTTTTTTAAGGTAATGATAGTGGGTACACACAGCCGACTAACATCCTAACATATGACTCAATACATATTTGATAATTGCAATTCTTTGCAAAGCCAAATTTAATTATCCTTTAAAATAATATGTAATCTTTAAATCGCTGTCCAAAAGTGTTAAAAATCCCACAGACACAGTCGTGCTCTTGTAAAGTGTTTGACAAAATTGTAATTAATATTTTAACGTATCCTATCCACTCTAAATGTTATGATCAGATTAGTGTTTCTTCGCACTGCAGCTATACAATGCATTTCGCAGGAGGACAGTTATCTTCAGATATAGCACCCCCGTCCTACTCGTCTGCCACCCATACTCAACTGCCACCCCCAGAACCTCCCAACTACACAGCCGATTCAGCCAGCAATAAGGTAAGTTATCCCTTATTGAGAAGCCACATACCAGCCACTGTAGACCGGTGTATTTTTAGTGCCGGTCCCAAGCCCGGGTAAATAGTGAGGGTCTGTTTGTGGCAGTCACCAAGCCAGGGTCAACCCTGCCTCCCGCCCAGAGTCAGCTAGCATAGGCCCCAGCACACCCGTGGCCCTAGTGTGGCTAAGCAGTATAGAAGAGTGATGGATAGATAATTATTTTAATCTATGTGAAGATACTAATTCTGTTAAGGATTTCTCACAATTTTCAAATATGATTTAATAAGGTAGGAAACAGACAAATATGTGTTTATATTTTCAAATGACTGCGATTGGCTGGCGCCCAATTCAGGGTCTACCCCGCCTCTCGCTGGGATCTTGCTGGAAGCCACCCTATTGAGGATAAATGGTTCGGAAAATGAAAGTATGGATGGATGGATTTTAAAATGATCACTTCTGCAACAATCCTACGAAATCACTGGTAAAATATTTTCAGAAGAGGATCACGGGCTACCCCTCCTTGAGACATCACCTTATCGTGGTGGAGGGGTTTGTGTGTCCCAATGATCCTAGGAGCTAAGTTGTCTGGGGCTTTATGCCTCTGGTAGGGTCACCCATGACAAACAGGTCCTAGGTGAGGGACGAGACAAAGCACGGCTCAAAGACCCCTTATGATGACGACAAACGATGGACTTGGTTTTCCCTTGCCCGGACGCGGGTCACCGGGGAGCAAGGCCTGGTGTGGTGGGGCTCGAAGGCGAGCGCCTGGTGGCCGGGCCTGCAACCATGGGGCCCGGCCGGGCACAGCCCGAAAGGGTAACGTGGGTCCCCCTTCCCATGGGCTCAACACCTATGGGAGGGGCCATTGGGGTCGGGTGGAGTGTGAGCTGGGCGGTGGCCGAAGGCAGGGACCTTGGCGATCCGATCCCTGGCTACAGAAGCTGGCTCTAGGGACGTGGAATGTCACCTCTCTGGCAGGGAAGGAGCCCGAGGTGGTGTGTGAGGTCGAGAAGTTCCGACTAGATATAGTGGGACTCGCCTCCACACACAGCTTGGGCTCTGGTACCAGTTCTCTCGAGAGGGGATGGACTCTTTTCCACTCTGGAGTTGCCCACGGTGAGAGGCGCCAAACGCCTGTACGTTGGGGTTCACCCCGGTAGACGAAAGGGTAGCCTGCCTCCGCCCTATGGGTGGGGTGACGGGTCCCGACTGTTGTTTGTGCCGATGCACCAAAAAGCAGTTCAGAGTACCCACCCTTTTTGGAGTCCTTGGAGGGGGTGCTGGAGGACTCCATCGTTCTGCTGGGGGACTTCAATGCTCACATGGGCAATGACAGTGAGAGCTGGAAGGGCGTGATTGGGAGGAACGCCACACCCCCCCGATCAGAACCCGAGTGGTGTTCTGTTATTGGACTCATCACGGATTGTCCATAACAAACACTGTGTTCAAGCATAAGGGTGTCCACGTGTGCACTTGGCACCAGGACACCCTAGGTCGCAGTTCGATGATCGACTTTGTGGTCGTGTCATCGGACTGGTGGCTGTCAACTGAACACCACCTGGTGGTGAGTTGGCTCCGATGGTGGGGGAAGATGCCGGTCCGACGTGGCAGGCCCAAACGTATTGTGAGGGTCTGCTGGGAACGTCTGGCGGAATCCCCTGTCAGAAGGAGTTTCAACTCCCACTTCAGACAGAACTTTGCTCGTGTTCCGGAGGAGGCGGGGGACATCGAGTCCGAGTGGACCATGTTCCGCGCCTCCATTGCTTAGGCGGCCGACCGGCGCTGTGGCCGTAAGGTGGTTGGTGCCTGTTGTGGTGGCAATCCCTTAACCCGTTGGTGGACACCAACGGTGAGGGATGCCGTCAAGCTGAAAAAGGAGTCCTATCGGGCTTTTTGTTGCAGGCACGTCCCACCGGGAGGAGAGCCCGGGGACGGCCCAGGACATGCTGGAGAGACTACGTCTTTCGGCTGGCCTGGGAACGCCTCGGGATCCCCCCAGAAGAGCTGGATGAAGTGGCTGGGGAGAGGGAAGTCTGGGCGTCCCTGCTAAAGCTAAAGCTAAGTGGTAGAAAATGGACAGATGGATGGATCACGGGCTACTCATGTGGTCTTTTGTGGCTCCCTGGTGCGTGCGAAGCACAATGTTTGTGACAACTGCTCTATGTTGTCCAGGGGAACTTGCAAATGATTGGGTTGCTACAGAAACTGTAATTATAGTAGAGACAATTAAGAAGGTGCTTGGTGAATCCTCTGGGCTGATTAAAAAACGATAAAGATACATATTTGGTGGTGGATCAAGGAGATTCAGGAAAGTGTACAGAAAAAGAGTTTGGCCAAGATCAAATGCAATGGAATATGGATATAACTAATTGGGGAGGTGGCAAAAACAAATAAAGTGTATAATGAGTTGTCTGAGAGGTTAGACATAAAGGAAGGAGAAAAGTAGTTGTACAGATTGGCCAGGCACAGGGAATGAGCAGGGAAAGATTTGCATCAGGTTAGTGTGATTACAGACTTGTACTGATAAGTGAGTAAATGGTGCTGATGAGGTGGAAGGAGTACTTGGAGGAGTAGATGAATGAGGAAAATGAAAGAGAGAGGAGAACAGGAAGAGGAAAGGCCCGAGTAGGAGCATGAGTGGAAAGGCTGCTGGTCCTACCGATCGAGGTATGCAAATGCAGAGGGGAGATGGCCGTGGATCGTTTAGCAAGGTTGCCGAGGAGTGGGGGGAAAGCGCAATTTTAACAAGAAAAAGGTTTTTTGTTTGTTTCCACATTTATAAATACAAAATGTCTAAAGTACAGTAAGTAGTAAGAAAGTAAAGTTTGCTCAATTCTTTATTAATCCGCCTTTTGGCAACGATAACAGCCTCAATGTCACGTATGGAGAGGAGCTGGACCCAAGAGCAGGCGGAGGCAGATGTAAAATGATGAACAGTTTATTGAGGAAAGGTAATGGCGGTGGTCCTAGGTGGGTTGGCAGGGGGTGGCGTGGACAGGTGGCAGGCAGTGGGGTGGACAGGCAGCTGGGTTGGCGGCAGGAATGACGTGGATCAGGAACACGGGGGGAAAACACTGAGAACAAGGAGACACAGGAGTCAAAAAAGGGAACGAGGAATAGAGTGACTCACGTGAGGTAAATGGGCCGTGGTACCGCTGGAAGTAACTGCAATACTTTGGCGAGGATTCCCTGGAACAGGCAGGCTTATTATATACCTGTGGTGAAGAAACTGATTGGAGACGGGTGCTGGAAACAGAGAGGGGAGCGCCCTCCCGGCTCCAATAATGGAACTGCAGGGCAGTATATGAGACTCAAGTCTTTTTAAATATGATGCCACAAGCTCAGCACACATATTATTTGGGCAGTTTTGCCTCTTTGCAGCACCTCTCAAGCGCCATCAGTTTGGATTTGGTGCTCGGCCTTTTTTTCCTGCGTACATTTCTGCATTCATCTTTCCTACAATCTTGTCTCGTCTTCCGGTTACTGTTGCTGAAAATCACCGCCACAGCATGATACTTCCACCACCATGAGTCATTGTTGGGATGGTATTGCTGCCTGGATTCTTCCAAACATGACGTCTGGCATTCATGTCAACCGTAGTTGGGGATAAGCGGTACGGAAAAGGGATGGACGGATGGACTTATCCGAGTAGTTCTAATTCAACAAGAGGTTTTACTTTTGTGTTTTCGTGAAGAAGAAACAAGACTTTGACACCGTTACTTTGAGCTACGTTCTGCTCACTGCTTTTATAATTATCGCTTATTGCTTGCACAATATGCCCACCTGTAGAAATTCACTTCCAGAACAATTTGTCCAAATTTTTCTGAATTTTCACATTTCCAAAATGTTGTCAAGAACATAACTGCGGGACAGTTTTTGCAGTACATTATGTAATTGGATAAAAAATAATTATGCATAGTGTTCAATTACACAACATCATCATTCATCTATAATTCTAATGGTTAATACATTTTGGCTTCAATATTTGTTTTTCATGTTTTTATTGCATCAACCGTTGTAATGACAGACGCAGTTACAGCCTTTTGACGTGCCATTGTCAGAAATATCTGTCGATGGATTATGTCGCCTTTTTCAACCTTGGTTTAAAAAAAAAAAAAAAAAAAAAAAAAAGAAAAGTTGATTAAGTCCGAGCACAGGTCTGTTTGGATCCTGAGGTGATAGCGACATCCAGGGACCAGTCCTAATTCTCCGGGTGGAGGCAGGACTCGTGGGTTGGTCCCGGATGATCAATCACTCCCAGGGTCCCCTGGTTTGGCAATCAATCATAGGATCCCAGCCTCGTTGCCACTTTTGTGTTGGATAGTCTTCTTTTTGCAGAATAATTAAGGAAGCAATCTTGTCTTTATGGCTTTTTTTTTTTTTTTTTTTTTTTTTTTTTATAAATACAAAGAGCTATTTGCATAATATTTACAGAGAGCGAGAGAGAGAATGAGGGTCTGACAAGCGGAAGTGAGGCGAGGAGAGGAGCAGAGCAGGCCAAGATCCTATCCGCCTGCTTTTCAAGGACACTCCGAGACAGAGTGGTTAAAAACACAGATTAAGAAGACCTGCGGGTCGTCGGATCCGGCACTTTTCCATGAGTACACACTAGCTAGTATAGCAGTGCAGGTGTCATGCAGACATAACAATAGCCTGCACACACACAAGATGGCTTTCTTTGCAAAGTTACACTGGAAGCATAACCGAGGAATCCATTAAAATGTTATATACACATTATATAACCGTTGTATAAGTAATTATTCCCAACGGTATTTATAGGGTACTTTTTTGGGATGAGGTTTTCTTTTTTTTTTTTTTATTGTTTTTTTGTTTTTTGTTTTTTTTCCCCCAGGATGACAACTCTGTCCAAGAAGCAGAAACCGACTCTGTGGTTGTAAAGGTTCACTACACGTACACTGTGGCACTGTCAGTACCCTCAACTATTTCATACCATGAACTGAAGGAAGACATTGCTCAACAATTGGACCAGCCAGCATCTTCTTTACGCCTCAGGTAACTGCCCTGTCTGTCCCCTTGAATTGTGATAATCGAAGCATAAGTTCGTTTGAACAAAATTAGGGTCGACTGGCTTGACTTCTTCTTTATGACGGCGGCGGGGGGGGGGTTGGCTTGACCGCAGTTGAAAGCCAGGGTCGAGGACGTTGAGGCGTGGACCGGTGACCCTGACCCCGTTGGGGTGGGCTCCGCGGGTGTGCATGTCGTCTCTCCGGCGGAGGTATCCTCTGCCGAAAGCCGTGAATTGGTGGAAGAGAAAGCAGAGGAAAGACATGCTGTTATTGGGAACGTTGAACGTAAGAATGACGTGTAAATTTGTAGAACAGAATAGCGCTCTCGATCGGATAGAAATGGCGCAGCCTCGTGATGTGAGACAGAAGCTGAAGGCTGCTGACAATGTAAACACTGTTGATCTCTGCATAACAGAGCAGGCTGGGCATGTTGATGGTACCCAGGCTATAGGGATGTAGACTGATGGGGACTCTGATGGTGCTTCAGTTAATGACAGTGTTTCCCAGAATAAAGATCTGTCCCCTTTTGAAGGACACTTTTGGCAAAGTGGTTGCGATACAGGAATTTTTGCGAGATATTAGAAAGTTTGAACAGACTGTGATTACCCCACAGAAGGTGGTAGGAACAGATTTGCTTGATGATTAAAAGAGATCTCGCCTGAGGAAGCATGTGATTGCTCCTCGAAAAATTCTAAGTGGTAAAAGGAAGAAGAAAATGAGAGTTGATCACCAAATTAAACATGGGATTACAACACTGTAATCTGTAATTGTTTAGATGTGCCCTGCGATCGGCTGGCGACCAGTTCGGGGTGTACCCCGCCTCCTGCCTAACGAGGACATCCTCAGAGACGCTGACTGAGCGGACTGGTGTCCACTCCATTTGAGTTCCCCGTGGTCTGGTGAAGGAGGTGTGGCACTCGCTGTCAGCAAAGCGTCGGGACTTTAAGTGGAACAGTGATCTGGCTTTCCAATGGAAAGAGGGGGCTGAATACATCTTTCCTCCTCTTGGCGTGGGTCCTGCTGTGGGGGAATGGAGAGAGCAGAGTGGACTCGTACTGCCCGTAAAAACTTAAGCTCCTGTGGTGGAAAGCAGCTGTATGGGAGTTATTTGAAGGTTCTGAACAGTGGGTCGTTCCTCACTGGAGTCAGAGAGTCGAGGTGGACAGCGGTGTTTTAACAATAATCTGGATGCTTTTTTTTTGGGAGATGCGGACGATTGGAAATGTTTTGTGCTCAGTAGGTGAGTATGGACCACAAAATGCATATTTGAGTTTTGTCACAAGGTATACGAAATAAAGTCTCTTGGAAAAAGTCAAAGTTCTTCTCCTCCTCCTTCCTCTTTGCCAAATCCATTTGAAAGTTTTTAGAGACATTTTATCTTCATTTTTCTGACACACCCATTCCCTCAAAATCTGCTCTTTCGCTCTCTCATTAGACATAAGAAGCATGGTTCTCGGCTACTGGTACCTCTGGAATGGGAATTAGAGGCAGGGAGGACCATACAAGAGGTCTCAGAGGCCGGCAGAACAACTCTGTGGTGCCAGGTGAGAAAACAACTTAGATATCCCAAAAATATGTTTTTATTTGTTTTACATCCCAGCCACCCGAAAGAAATGCAATAAAAATAAATAAAATGACATTATATCCAAAATGTAATGACGGCTGGACAGTCCTTGGAGCCTGCCGCTTGCGTAACACAGTTCAGAAAAGGAGGGCTCACCAATAGTAACTATGGATTAGGTCATTTGCATACAAGGTATGGTTTAACTTCATGCAAAAGTGTACAAATAAATCTTAATTGGAGATTGAAACATTTCTACTGATGCAGGGTCCGACATGAGCCAATTTGTGGTGGCCCCATCACAACATGTACTGGCCCCGTATATTCATGATGTAATATCATGAATAGGGAAATCCTGATTCATAAACACCATGATTCAAACTTTATTTATTCAACTACCGAACTCAACTTTAAACAACTTCAAAGAACAACCGGTAAATAAACTAGTAACAAGTTAAATTTTGACATATTAACCGAATTTGTAAAACAAACAAAGGAAAATAAATATGTTTATGGCTAAAAGTGTGCCAATGCTTTTAGCCACGACTGTATTGTCTATTATAGTTGTCTAAAAAAAAATAAACGGGCACAAATAATGAGTCAAAATGTATTGAATGTGAATCCTAACTGCCTCTGCACTCTTCTAATTCAGGTTGAAGATTCTCTGCGCAACCATACCATCCGATACCAAATGGTGGCACTATATGATTATTCTGCTCAGGGTCCTGAGGATTTGGAATTCAGTGAAGGGGATACCATTGACATCCTGGGTGAAGGTATGGTACAGCAGGTCAACATTGTTCTTGCAACATTTCATGGAGAAAAGTATGATCACACGTGGCCTTTGCACAGAGACGAACTGAAAAAACAAGAACTTAGAATGTTGCTAAAATGAAATTGAATTGAACAACCCCGATTCCAAGGAAGTTGGGACGCTGTGTTAAACATAAATCAAAACAGAATGCAATGATTTGCAAATCACGTTCAACCTATATTTAATTGAATACGCTACAAATACAAAATATTGAATGTTCAAACAGATCAACTTGATTGTTTTTATCATTAATTAAACATTTTATGGCTGCAACACGTTCCAAAAAAGCTGGGACAGGGTCATGTTTACCACTGGGTTACATCACCTTTTCTTTTAACAACATTCAAGAAACGTTTGGGAACTGAGGAGACTTAATTGTTGAAGCTTTGTCGGTGGAATTCTTTCCCATTCTTGCTCGATGTACAGCTTCAGCTGTTCAACAGTCCGGGGTCTCCGTTGTCGTATTTTACGCTTCATCATGCGCCACACATTTTCAATGGGAGACAGGTCTGTTCCGCAGGCAGGCCAGTCTAGTACCTGCACTCTTTTACGCTGTTGTAACACATGCAGTATGTGGTTTGGCATTGTCTTGCTGAAATAAGCAGGGGCGTCCATGAAAAAGACTTTGCTTGGATGGCAGCATATGTTTCTCCAAAACCTGTATGTACCTTTCAGCATTAATGGTGCCTTCACAGATGTGTAAGTGACCCATGTTATTGGCACGAACACAGCCCCATACCATCATAGATGCTGGCTTTTGAACTTTCCGTCCATAACAGTCCGGATGGTTCTTTTCCTCTTTGGCCCGGAGGACACGACGTCCACCATTTCCAAAAACAATTTAAAATGTGGACACAGAACACTTTTCCACTTTGCCGCACCGGCGGCGTTTCTGGGTGTTGTTGATAAATGGCTTTTGCTTTGCATAGTAGAGTTTCAAGTTGCACTTCTGGATGTAGCGCCGAACTGACATTGATTTTCTGAAGTGTTCCTGAGCCCATGTGATGATATCCTTTACACCTTGATGTCTGTTTTTTTATGCAGGTCACGAAGGTCACGGGCATTCAAATGTTGGTTTCCGGCCTTGCCGCTTCCATGCAGTGATTTCTCCAGATTCTCTGAACCTTTTGATGACATTATGCACCGTAGATGATGAAATCCCCAAATTCCTTGCAATTGTACATTGAGGAACGTTGTCCTTAAAACTGTTCAACTATTTTCTCACGCACTTGTTCACAAAGAGGTGAACCTCGCCCCATCTTTGCTTGTGAATGACTGAGCAATTCAGGGAAGCTCCTTTTCTCCTCAATCATGGCGCCCACCTGTTCCCAATCAGCCCGTTCACCTGTGGGATGTTCCAAACAGGTGTTCGATGAGCATTCCTCAACTTTCTTTTTTGCCACCTGTCCCAGCCTTTTTGGAACGTGTTGCAGCCATAAAATTCTAGGATAATGATTATTAACTAAAAACAATCAAGTTGATCAGTTTGACCATGAAATATCTTGTCTTTGTAGAGTATTCAATTAAATATAGATTGATGACATGATTTGCAAATCCTTGTATTCTGTTTTTATTTATGTTTAACACAACATCCCAACTTCATTGGAATTGGGGTTGTATTAAGATGTAGTGTATCACTGTCATCTTTAATTTTGGTTTCTCTTTCTATTGTCGTTATAGTGAACGAAGAATGGCTGGAGGGACACTGTGCAGGGAATATCGGCATCTTTCCCAGCAGCTTTGCCATGAGGGAAAATGAAAACTTTATGTAGATGTGAGAGTTTTGAAAACTGAGTTTTAGTGAACAATATTTCTGTGAGGTCCAATCTGTTTCGATGCAACCTTCAGTTAAGCCAAATTGCTAAACACCTTTTACATTACATTTTGCTTTTCATTGATAACACGAACGTTTTTTTTCAGAAAATTGTTGAAAACATAAATTGTGGTCGCAATATTATATTCCTTGAAGTTTTATAAAAACAATACTGGTCTCATGTTGGTAATTGAAAATGAAGCAGTAATGAAATTTTGAAAAAAATCAGCTTAGTTTACTTTACTTTACTTTTTTTACTTTTTTTAGTTTACTTCAAGAAAAATGAGACAAATCAAGTCATTTGCTTTCAGATGTCACTCTTAATCTCAACAGATTACACTGTATCTGTAAATTATTCCCAGTTTTTAATCTTTTCACATTTTGTCACGTTAAAAATTGAATAAATACCGCCCCAAAATCTTTTGGGTGAAATTGTTAATTTTTAGAAAAATAATTGAAAATACATGTACAATACATAGTGGACATAGCCACAGCCTTTCTTTAGCAATCTTTGTTTTATCAGACCAGAGAATTTGGTCTCTGAAAGTACTTCAGGTGTCTTTGGGTAAACTCCGGGCAGGCTTCTACCTCAGAGGGCCTGATTGATGGTTTGCTGCTGAGATGGTTGTCCTCTTAGAAGGTTCGACTCTTTCCGAATAGGAAAGCTCTGACAGAATGACAATCAGGTTCTTGATCACCTCTCAGACTAAAGCTCTTGGCCCCCAATTGTTGGTCGGACAGAACCTCTTCCAGTTATACTCTAGCTAATGGAAGAGAGTGGCGTCGTTAGGCCTATTTTAGGCCTAAAATGTTTGTTGAATGTGGCCGAATGTGGTGTATATATAGATGTGTGTGTGTGTGTGTGTGTGTGTATATATATATATATATATATATACACACACACACACACACATACGCACATATATAATCTGTATCTGGAATATATATAAACATATGTATATACAGTGGGTACGGAAATTATTTAGTCCCCTTAGATTTTTACTCTTTGTTAAATTGCAGCCATTTGCTAAAATCATTCCAGTAACAAAAAAATTTCCTGTTTAATGTACACACAGCACCCCATATTGACAGGAAAAAAACTTAATTTTTGATTTTTTTTTTTTGCTGATTTATTATAATGATGATGATGATTTTTACTTTAAAAAAGAAAAACTGAAATATCACACGACCATAAGCATTCAGACCCTTTGCTGTGACACTCATATATTTAACTCGGGTGCTGTCCGTTTCTTCTGATCATCCTTGAGATGGTTCTACACTTTCATTGGAGTCCTGCTGTGTTTGGTTATCTGCGATTGGCTGGCAACCAGTTCAGGGTGTACCCCGCCTCCTGCCCGATGATAGCTGGCTCCAGCACACCCGTGACCCTAGTGAGGAGAAGCGGCTCGGAAAATGGAATGGATGTGTTTGATTATACTGATTGGACTTGATTAGGAAAGCCACACACCTGTCGATATAAGACCTTACAGCTCACAGTTGCATGTCAGAGCAAATGAGAATCATGAGGTGAAAGGAACTGCCTGAAGAGCTCAGAGACAGAATTGTGGCGAGTCACAGCTCTGACCAAGGTTACAAAAAAAAAAATCTGCTGCACTTAAGGTTCCTAAGAGCAGAGTGGCCTCCATAATCCTTAAATGGAAGACGTTTGGGATGAGCAGAACCCTTCCTAAGGCTGGCTGTCCGGCCAAACTGAGCAGTTGGGGAAGAAGAGTCTTGGTGAGAGAGGGACAGAAAAACCCAAAGATCACTGTGGCTGAGGTCCAGAGATGCAGTCGGGAGATGGGAGAAAGTTCTAGAAAGTCAACCATCACTGCAGCCCTCCACCAGTCGGGGCTTTATGGCAGAGTGGCCCGACGGAAGCCTCTCCTCAGTGCAAGACACGTGAAAGCCCGCATGGAGTTTGCTAAAGACTCCAAGATGGTGAGAAATAAGATTCTCTGGTCTGATGAGACCCGGCTAGAACATTTTGGCCTTAATTCTAAGCGGTATGTGTGGAGAAGGCACTGCTCAGCACCTGTTCGATACAGTCCCAACAGTGAAGCATGGCGGTGGCAGCAGTATGCTGTGCGGGGGTGTTTTTCAACTGCAGGGACAGGACGACTGGTTCCAATTGAAGGAATTGATGAATGCGGCCAAGTACAGGGATATCCTGGACAAAAAAAAACGTCTCCAGCGTACTCAGGGCCTCAGACTGGGCCGAAGGTTCACCTTCCAACAAGACATTGATCCTAAGCAAACAGCTAAAATAACAAAGGAGTTGCTTCAGAACAACTCTGTGTGTGTGTGTGTGTGTCTATATATATATATATATATATATATATATATGTATATATATATATATAAAAATATGTATATGTTACTGACTGTAAGGTAGTGGTAGGGGAGAGTGTGGCTAGACAGCATAGGATGGTGGTGTGTAAGGTGACTGGTGGTGGGGAGGAAGATTAGGAAGACAAAGGCAGAGCAGAAAACCATGTGGTGGAAGCTGAGAAAGGAAGAGTGTTTTGCAGCTTTTCGGGAAGAGGTGAAACAGGTTCATGGTGGACAGGAGGCGCTTCCAGAAGACCGGACCACTGCAACCAAGGTGATAAGAGAGGCAGGCAGGAGAGTACTTGGTGTATCTTCTGGTAGGAAAATGGGAGAAGGAGACTTGGTGGTGGAACCTCACAGTACAGGACCTCATACAAGGAAAGAGGTTAGCTAAAAAGAAGGGGGGCACTGAGATGGCTGAAGAAAGGAGAAAGGAATACATGAGATGCGACGTAGGGCGAAGGTAGAGGTGGCAAAGGCCAAACAAGAGGCATATGATGACATGTATGCCAGGTCGGACATTAAAGAAGGAGAAAACGATCTATACGGGTTGGCCAGACAGTGGGATCGAGATGGGAAGGATGCGTAGCCGATTAGGGTAACGATAGAGAAATGTGTTGACTGGTGGCAGCGTCGTACTGGATAGATGGAAAGACAACTTTGAGGAGTTGATGAATGAGGAAAACCGAGAGAAAGAAGAGTAGAAGAGGCAAGTGTGCTGGACCAGGAAGTAGCAATGATTAGTAAGGGAAGTTAGAAAAGCATTAAAGAGGATGAAAAATGAAAAGGCAGTTGGACCTGATAACCACAAATGCATTATTTGCCCTGAGGGTGTTGATGGAGGAGTACAGAGAAGGTCAGAAGGAGGGACTGCATCAGGGATCAGCCCTGAGCCCCTTCCTCTTTGCAGTGGTGATGGATAGACTGACAGATGAGGTCAGACAAGAGTCCCCGTGGACCATGATGTTCGCAGATGACATTGTAATCTGCATTGAAAGCAGGGAGCAGGTGGAGGAACAGTTAGAAAGGTGGAGGCATGCACTGGAAAGGAGAGGAATGAAGATTCGGCGAGGTAAAACAGAATAGGTGGAAGAAGTGGCTGGGGTGAGGGAAGTCTGGGCTTCCCTGCTGAGGCTGCTGCCCCCGAGATCCGACCTCAGATAAGTGGAGGAAAACGGATGGATGGATATATATATATGGATAGATAAAACGGATATATATATATATATATATATATATACCCAGGACTGGTCGCCAGGCAATCACAGGGCACATAGAAACAAACAACCATTCCCACCTACGGACAATTTGGAGTGTTCAATCAAACTACCACGCATGTTTTTGGGGATGTGGGAGGAAACCGGAGTACCTGGGAGGAAAAAAAAAATCATCAATGACAGGCCCGTATCAAGAGTTGGCCCATGTGATTTCGAGGAGCGCACATGAAAACCACCTGCAGTACTTTTGATGACGAAACAGCTCAAAACAGCTTAAATGGAAGAGGAGGTGGAGGCAGGTGCCACAGTTGGCCGAGCTGTTTCAAAGGCGCTGAGAACCTCCACCTACCTTCCACTTGTCCAAGTGCGGCAAAGGAGGACAGCGACGAGAAGAAATGTGAAACCAGTTGTCTTGTTTGAGGTGTTTTTGTCAAAACTGAATCAACCGTCTGAGGAGAGGCCACTAGAAAAACTATGTGTTACATGTGTCTCAGCCACCGTAGTTTTTGCTGTTGCTGTAAATGTTTATTTTATCAGAACGAATTTTTTTGCAAAGGCATTTCAAAAGAAGACAGAACCACAAAAAAGAGAACGATACCTGTATTTTGTCATCTTTAATTCCCGCGATGCGCCTATCCTTTTTGTTAAGAGCATACACTGTGTTGCTTACATTTACGATGCACATCAAATGGGAGGGATGTTACAGTATGGATTTAATGATACCATTTATAGCAACTCAATTATTCATCAGGTATTTACAACAAGAATAGACATTTCAATCAGAAGCACAAGTACGATAGAATTACAACATATCCCAAGGAAATGGGCAACAACACAGAAAATAAAGGGAGACAGCACATTGATTGACAAAAACAAAGGGGAGATTGGTATCTATGCGCACCCAAATATGCCCAATATGGATTTTTCAATCAACAAAACATTTTAACTGAAGTATTTTCTAGTTTCGTCTTCGAGCTGGCAAATGTAATTAATTGGCTCCTGCTATTACCCAAACTAATGTCGACTCGACTAAAGCATCTACTTCAAGAGGAATTCAACACCTCCTCTAGTTTTTCCCGACACAGTTCATGTGATTGCATCAAATATAAGATGGTGGAATTCCATACCATTTGAACCTCATAATTCCTCGAGCTAAACTATTTCACATGTAGAAATAAACACACTGCACAATAAAGAAAACCGTCCAAATAAATACAATCTTGCTTAATAAACACTGACTAAACACAATTTACTATATTTATTGACAAAAAAAAAAAAGTTTGCAAGTGCTTTATATGAAATATAAGAGTATGAATATTCTTATATTTGTATAAACATCTGGGCGGAGGTGTAGGTGGGAAAACCGGCCGTTTGGGTGCTTTGGGGCGCGAAAGGAAATTCTCTTCATTGTTTTCTTTGCTCCTCAAGTCTTTTGAACGTTTTTGGAATGAAGTGTGAAAATTTCAGTTGATCCTGAAACATAATACAGAAACATTAAGTTTCCTGTCGTTTTCTCGAAGTGAAACTCCAGTGCCACCCTTACAGTGGAACCACAGGGGCAAATGCGCTGCAAACAGCCAGATGCTGCAAATGCAGGAATAAAGCAAAGCAAAATGAAAACAACAGCAAAGGAAAAATGCTGCAAGACCAAAATGCTGCAATCACAGAAAACAACTGCAAAATAAACATTATATATATATATATATATATATATATATATATATATATATATATATATATATATTTCCATGCTGCTGCTTATAGGACACACGCACACACAATTTGGTTTGTTAATACTGACCACAGACTGTTATGAATGGACACGCACATCCACACATCTGCACCGCAGACATACTGCTAACATTCAGGCTGAGAACTGGTTCGATAAGGTGCCACTGAAGGAAGCTGTTATCTGAAAAGGGGAGCCACTCGACATCCGAATCCAACGAGAGACGGAAGAGAGACCAGCGCGCGCTGAATGGTTCAACTCGACCCCAGCTTTGTAAATCTGTATACCGTATGTTCCGCACCACAACGCGCACCGTATTATTCGGCGCGTGCTAAAACAAGGTAACGGAAGCAAAACAGTGTGTTTGGTTGAACTTATTTCTACTACGTATTTAAAAATACACTCACATTATTTTTTGATGAATCCTTTGTCACAAATCCATCAAAGTTTTATTTTAGTATTATTATTATTCATTATTATTTTTATCTTGCAGCCTTTTTCTTTTGCAGTTTTATGTGCTTGTGTGTTTTCTGTTTTGCTTCATTCCTGCTACAGTATGTAGCATGTAAAACAAACCACTGATGGATCTGTGGGGTGGCAAGGGGTGGCAGTTGCTACCCCCAGCAAATGCCTTGCCAACCCAGTTGCCATCGCTGAGTCTATTAATAATAAATTACTCAATTCAAAATTTGAAAAAAAATTATAAAATTTGATGATAAATGTTTGGGATATTGTCTTACATAATCCATCCATCCATCCATCCATTTTCCGAGCCGCTTCTCCTCACTGGGGTCGCGGGCGTGCTGGAGCCTATCCCAGCTATCATCGGGCAGGAGGTGCGGTACACCCTGAACTGCTTGCCGGCCAATCGCAGGGCACATACAAACAAACAACCATTCGCACTCACAGTCACACCTACGGGCAATTTAGAGTCTCCGATTCGTGCATGTTTTTGGGATGTGGGAGGAAGAAAACCCACGCAGGCACGGGGAGAACATGCAAACTCCACACAGGCAGGGCCGGGGAATGAACTCAGGCTTCTGAGGAAGAAGCCTGTGAGGCTGACGTGCCGCTGTCTTACATGGTAACGTAGCATATTAAAAAAAAAAGATTAAAGGTCAGATGACAAAGATGTTATGGGGTCAGTTAAAATTCATATTTGCATTGTTTATATGTTGTGTAATACATGCACATAACTTCAGCAAGTTTTCAACCGAAGTTTTTATGACTCATATTGAGTCCTCCCCGAACGTACCTGAAGCTCAAGACACTGGGGCGTGGTTACTCTATCCACCGCAAGGGCTACCAGAAGTGACGTTGCAATTGCCAAACGCACCGCGCTACACTCTATACGCATATTGGAACGTGCGTATAGAATATATTGGAATATGAGGAGGAGAATTTCGAGAATAATGGCACCCCAGGGGTGCCAATATTTTTTAGCACGACGATATGACACGGCACAAGCTTTTACATAGTATGCAGTATGTATAGTATGCAGTATTCCGATATATTGTGCGCCCCTCGCTCGAGTAGCTTTATAACACGTGCACAGAAAGTCTTTGCCGTGTCTGTTGGCTTGTCATATAGGCAAAAGTACAGACGACAGTGCCGAAAAGTACTTTGTGACTGCCCAGTGCATAATAACCATAATAGAGTCGTAGGTATGTAAACAAGGAAATTCTCGCCTCTTGTCTGCGCCGTTGCACCGTGGCGGCTGCAGGATTTAGTTCTCTTGCTGGCGGTTAGGGTCCCGATGGCTGTAGGAAAAATAGTTGGCACCGCAGCTGGTTTCAGCCTCTGCCTAACTAAACCTCCTGTATCCAATGCTTTCTGCTAAGTCTTTCTCAAAACACGCCTGTTCGATGTGATCAGCACAGAAATTGGAATGCTTGCAAGGCACAAATAGCCAAATGACACCGCCGGATAGAGCCGAAGACCGGAAGGCGCTGGATGCAAAAAGCAGAAGGCGCATTCTGAATCATAGTTAGCGATTTAACTGCTGTATATCTGCTATATAATCACTTCAAAATGGTAGATGTGGTTTGTAAAGGGGTTCTTGAGTTTATCAAGAAAATTTTGAACATCTTTGTCCTCTGACCTTTAAATCGGCTTAATGTAAGAAAACTGCGATCAATCTTCAGCAACATCTAGCGTTGGATTTGCACTAGAACAAGGATTCATCTTTTTAAAAAGTTTTGAAATAATGTATGTAGATACAGTATGTCAATGAAACAATCCAGAAATGAGAGGGTAATTACCTCCATATATTACTGTGCTGACTGCTCCTCAGTGGCCTCAGGTGGAGCGTTGGGATCCAGGAAATCTGGGTGCTGTAGTTCCTTCAGATATTTGGGAGGGGTGAGGATGTGGGTGGAACCTGCGGAAGACAAACACCTAAGCTCAAAATCAATCCCCTCTCTGTTGAATCTGTAGCCTTGGAAAAAGAAAACTCCCAAACACTCAGTGGGATTTGTCTTACTCTTCTTCTTCTTATAAATGAACAGATAACCGACTGTACATTTCTGTACTTTTATTTTTTGTATATTTACCTACATACCGCTGTCATAATTACAAAGGTTCTGGAAATGTTTGTTTTCCTTCGCTTTATTTGAAATCATGTTTTATAACCCTTCCTCTCTGTAAGTTTAAGCCACCTTTTCTATAAAAAAAACTTTCGAACTACTATTAGTTCGAAAGAATGTTTCATCTGTGAACACCAAAAAACTAAATAAAGAGCATGGATAATAAACTAACTAACTAATACATAAATAAATAACTAAGTGGAAAAATCTGAGAACATACCAATTATGGCCTCCCATTTGCCATTGGTTTGGGTGACCTCATACACACAGCGCATCTCACTGTAGGTCATGCCTCCGATAACGAAGACAATAACCCTTGGCCCAGTCTTCACCTCTGTGGGACCCCGGTTTTTGTGCCAGTTACCATAGCGGGCAGTACTAAATACAAACCAAAAAAGAAACATGGCATACATTTGTATTTCCATTGGTGGTGCATGCTTTTCCATCATACAGAGAACCAGACGACACGCATACACAGGAAAGGAAGAGCGGAACGGAGTCACACATATGGGACTGCGCATCTTAGTGTAGTAATACTAATCAGTGATGGTGCACGTTTTTGTGTTGATCTAAAATAGGATTGGCTCAAGTAGAACACTCTTCTGGATCTCATTCTCAGGACCAAACAAAGCAGAAAAATAATAATAATTCATATGTATAATAGATGCAGTATTTGTTCATATTCACTGTATACAACACAGGTGTCAAAAGTCAAGGCCGGTCAGCCAGATCCATCCCGCCGTGTCGTTTCATGTGGTCCTCGAATTCAAATCGCGTGTCTCCTTATGTTCTCCCGGACCAACATTTCAAATTGTCTTTAACGTTGACAAATGGCAAGCATTTGAAAAGAAGAAATTTAGGAGTCACACGGACAGGTGGATGCGTTTGCGTTTGGACCATTTTCAACTGCACGGAAATCTTTTGGGGGGGGGGAAACTGAATTCTACCAAAAAATAAGGGCATACAAAAACCGAGATTCCACTGTGATGATTAGTGATGATACATTATATAGTTCCACATTTATAACGGCCCTCTGAGGGAAACCATTACTACAATTAGCAATAATGAATACTGTGATGTACTCACCTTGATGGAGCACTGGCTTTGGCTGATGCTTGTCTCTGGGAAACGTATGGGTATTGCTTAATGTCAAGTTTATCCTCAATGGCATCCTGTAGGAACACAAGTTTTAGTTCTCCCTTTTAAGAACAGAATCGTATTGCACCAAAACAGCACACCTCGATGAGATCCTTGACGAGAGGAGTCCATCTTGAAAGTTGGTACGTGTGCTCACTGATTCGTTCCTTACGGTCAGGCTTTTTGGTTTTCTTGGCAGTTCCCTGCGACGGAATCGTGCAAAATTCTATTTCGTCACAAACATAGTCACAAATATCCAGCCAGTTTCTGTGCCGCATTTCCGCACTAGGGTTGCCTATCCCAGCTATCTTCGGGCGAGAGGCGGGGTACACCCTGAACTGGTCACCAGCCAATCGCAGGGCACATAGAAACAAACAACCAACATTCACACCTATGGGCAATTTCGAGTCTTCAATCAACCTACCATGCATGTTTTTTGGGATGTGGGAGGAAACCGGAGTACCCGGAGAAAACCCACACAGGCACAGGGAGAACATGCAAACTCCTCAGAACTGCGAGGCAGATGTGCTAACCGTTCCTCCAAATCGCAAATATCGAAAGGCAATTGTTACAATTATAGTTTTTTTTTTTTTTTTTATTTCTATTTGGCATATGCAGATGCTATTTGCATATCTGTTGTTGACCAATACTGCCCACTCACGTGCCCGAGCAGCATCTGCAACATTTGCACAATCGACATTGTCCCACATCTTCACACTACTAGTCACTTTAAACTGCATACATCTCTTGAAGTCTCGGCGCCCTTTGCACAATGGTCATTGCACCGGACTATTGTTCTATTAGTCTAATTCAAACTCCTCTAATTGCTAGACGATGACTGCATCTTTTCGCACAATTGTCAAAAAAAAAAGTACCAGCATGACCAGATTACTAGCCGCTTTTTATCGCTCAGTGACTGATTCTGATTTAGATATATGTTCACCCAACCCTGAATTTGCTTCTCTTAGGTTTACCTCCTGTTAGAAGGCTGCTCTACATATATTAAGTCCCTAAGTTGTTGTTGCAAGGACTTTAAGCACACACTGAGCTTTATTTTTTTGTAGCTAAGGCGACTACAGATCAGGGTTATCAGAGGTGTTTCATAACTTTACAATTACAATTTACTTGACAAACACAGCTTACCTCAGAGACGATAGGCACACCCATGTGTGCCATGTTGGAAATGATGTCACTGTCCTCGGGTGGGATGCTGGCATGCTGGAGCAATTTACACAAGTTTTCTTCGGTCACACCTGACACACACACACGCGCGCGCGCGTACAGTCGATAAAAGACACACGTGGACGTTCACAAATAAACGGTAATGTGTATTGAGAAATAGCGGGTGTCACAAAAGAGGTCCGACATTTCTATAATATATGAATACATACAATGGCGGAAATAATTATTCGATCCCCTGCTGAATTTGTAAGTTAGCTCACAAAGAAATGAGCAGTTTCCAATTGTTATGGTTGTTTATTAATTATGGTAATGACAGAATATCAGTCCAGAAATCATACAAAATAAACAATATAAAAGGAATAAAATGTTCATTTAAGTTGGTGACATGTATAGCTTATTATTTAATATGGTATGACTATAATATTAAAGTGCAGCCAAACAGGAGAAGAAAATGTTTTGTAAATTTGGCACATCACAGGGAAGAGTCTTGTTAGCAAGCATGCCAATTAATTAATGAACTTCATTCATGAAAAATGTGTATGTCATTCATGAAAAATTAGTATGTGAAAACAGCCTTCAAAACGGTCAAGAGTTGAGACATACTTTCAGCTTGTAGACACCTCTCCTGTCAACCAAATACGCGTACAAAAGAGTTTTCAGTCATAGCGCAACAATTCAGTACAATATTGTTCTCAGTCTTTGCACATACTTTCGGCACCTATCTTCAAACGTATTCATGTATTTAGACACAAAACACGAAAATGAGTTTGGTTGCACTTAAAAAGAAAAAACAGTAAGTACACATGTCTGACCATTCTTGAGGAAGATGTAAAGCAGAATGATGCGGATCTTGTCAGAGACACTGACGTTGGTATCCAGTAAGATGGGTACTATAAGCCTCATGGGATCTTTTATCTTCTCGCCCTCTGCATCGGTACCCATTGCAAGGTCCTTTCAGAAAGGAAGACGGAGGTCAGGTTATTTAGATCAGTTTGCTTCCTTTAAAACAGTGCGAGACCTTTCATCGCAATTATGGTTGCCCTCAGAGGGCCGCTCGTAACTACGAAACCATGTAAATAAATATTTTCCGAAAAGTGCAACGCTACTATTTTTGTCTTCTTTTTTAGAAACTAAGTCTGTAACTACTGCCCGAAGGATCTCGCTAGCTAGAGGCTAAAGAGTAGACAAGCGGCTAAAGTGCAAGGCAGTTCCAATTCCTGTCCTTTACCTATGCACCATTACACCCTTAATAATCACTCTATTCTCCTCCTCCTCCTCCTCCTCATATCATGACTGCATTTTATTATTATGATAAGTGGTACAGAAAAGTGATGGATGAATATAAGTTTTTAAGTGTATATATATATATATATATATATATATATATATATATATATATATATATATATATATATATATAGGTTAGATTCAAGATGACACCTAGAAGACACCTAGAAGTTCAGGCGGTCTAAATGTCGACCAGGTATAAAATTCCATCAAATTTCATGGCTGATTCTTGTTCAGATATGTATATGATATGATATGATATGATATGTATGTGTTCAATGTTTGCTATTGCAGTCAAATTTCACAAAAGTCAGCAACTGTCATGATTTGCCATTCCATTATGCATGATGTACACGTATGTGGACAGAAGGACTTAGTTTTGATAGTTTTGTTGCACATTGTCCATTTGTGGACTAAGAGAGTTAGTTTTGAAATTGTATTTTGGGATTATTTGGAATGATTTGTACAAGCAAATATGGCATGTTTGATGAATACATTTATATAGATTTTTCTCATGACGTTTTTGTTATTCTGTGTCACAAGTACAGGAGTTGCTGGGGTTAATTGGTGGAGACAAGTCAGAGGTGGAAGACTTGTCAGAGATTGATGATCCCATGGGGGAAGCTGATTATCAGCCCCCACAACAGGAGCCAAGCAGCAGTGAGGAGGACAGTACTGGGTCTGAGCACCCCATTCCACAGCACTCTCAGCCTATCAGAGGACATAAATGTCTCAGTGATGGATATAAGGATATCTTTCAGATCGTGACAATGACACACTCCCAGGCGTCGTTCTCGGGCACAGCGGGATGAGGATGAGGATGATGTCTCAATGAATGTCCCAGAAGAGACAACGCTTAGGACCAAGCCATCAAAAACAGTCTATGAAAGGGCATGCATGGGGTGCGATGGAGGGCTTCGCCGCTAAAACCAAATCAAGCCCAGTTTGAGCATGAGGAGGAAACTGTGGATAACAGAGAGGGCTGGACACCACTGAACTACATTGAAAAGTATATTGATGAAGAGTGGGGACCTACTCAACACATCAACTGATGAAATGTATCAGTTTTTTGGTGCTTCTATTTTGATGTCTTGCAGTCAGGATGTACTGGTCCAGAGCCTCGAATTCCTGCCATCACTGAAAAGTTCATGTCTTCAGAATGAAGAAATCACTCAAAGTGGTTTTTGATGATGATGTTCCAGAAGATCTGAAAGAGTGTGATAAATTCTGGAAGATGAGGCCTTTTCTGAACCGCATTCTGAAAGGTTGCAAGTCTCAGGCTCGACCACAATGTGTTTCCATTGATGTGCAGATGATTCCATTCACAGGATCTGCCAATGAAACCAAACCCAGATGACAAAAACAGCAGATGGTATTGTGCTGGACTTTGACATTTACCAAGGTGCACATGCACTCCATGAGCAGGTTGAAGAACCAGGGAATCTGGGTTTGGGAGGCTTGGTGATAGCTCGTCTCTCTCAAACTCTGTGTCCTAATACAAAAGTGTATTGTGATACATTTTTTACATCCATTGAAAGTGTCGAACACAGGATGGAGAAACAGGTGCACTTAACTGGTACAGTTATGAAGAATCGGGTCACTGCAGTGGAGCAGAAGCTACCCACTGACAAAAAAAAAAATAATGAAAGCAGACGGAAGCGGTACCTCAGCACTGAGGGTGGAAAGATTTGCGTGGTGAAGTGGTGATGACAATAAACCGGTATTGATGATGTCTGCTGTTCATGCTACAGATCCAGAAGACACCTGCCAGAGATGGGACAAGAAACTGAAATGATATGTGACCATCACGCGACCAAATATTATCCGTGAATACAACTCCAAGATGGGTGGTGTTGACCTTGTTTATAGAATGATGAGTATACTATTGCATGAATGGCCGTACAAAGAAGTTGACATTGCGGATGCTAATGTACTTGACTGATTTGGCTTTAGCCAACAGCTGGTGACTGCACCATAAAGACCTCAGTGTATATGGCACTTCTAAGAAGAACGTCATACAGTTCCTTGAATTTCGAATGGAAGTGGCCATGACCTTCTTGGGTCAGCATGACAATGACAACTCTTGACTTTTCAGAGCAGAAGATGACCCAGATGTTCCGGTCCAAGGGAAAAGGCGTCCAGTGACAGCAGTGCCCCATTTCTCAGTCCGCAGGAGGGCTAACTAACATCTTCCAGAGGTGGTAAACTTGAAAAATGCAGCGTGTTGCAGAGCTAAAGGCTGCTCAGGGAAAACTCGAGTGCAGTGTGTTACATGCAAGGTGTTCTTCTGCTTACAGAGAGATCGCATCTGTTACACAGCCTTTCACACATAGGTGTAAACATGTTTCCATGGGGAAAAATGGTTGAAGTCATAGTTTGGGAGTGTAAGTGCAATGTTTTATGTTTCATGACATGTTCAGAAGAATGCTGATGTGTTCAGGCACCAAACAAAGAGTTTTGCACATCATTACTCTACTGTGACTGCCTTGTTTCAGTTTACCCCAAAGGCAGTCCCAACAAGAGAGTCAAAGCATGTTATTTTAGATGACCAAAGTAATAAGTCATGAGCAAGATGTTCCTTCTTCAACACATTTGGCATCACAAATGCCTCTTCACCATACACTCTCAAGACCTGCACAAGTGTAATGGAAATAACTAGGAGACGAGCCAGTAACTTTATTGTCGAATCAGCTGATGGCCAAACATGTTTGAACTTGCCAGCACTTATAGAGTGCAACATGCTCCCTGACTCTTAAGGTAGGTCAACGTCGCTCACACCTTCGGAAATTGCCACAGAAATCCCAGAGCTCGATCCTCATTCTGAAATCTTAATTCTCTTGAGAAGAGATGTTAGAGAAACGCAGCAGACTTCCAAATGCTCCATTTGTACAGAGGCTGGCTCGAGGATGGGTCATCATTGGCGATGTCTGTTAGGAGGAGCCCACAAGCCGGAAAATGTGGAAGTCCTTAAAACTAACATTTTGGACAATGGCTGTCCTAGCCTCTTCATTCCATGCAAAAATACCATCCATGTGAAAGATGAGTTTAGTAGTGAAGTCAAGTGCAATGGTGACCCTCTGATTCACAAACCATAACACTAGTCACGCAACGCTGAAGTCATTGGTGACAGTCTTTGACTGTACAACTTCAGACGAAAAACCTGACTACTCAATAGAAGAACAAGCCTTCCTCCAAATAATGGAATATGAAGTATATCAAGATGATGCAAACAGTTGGGTCGCCCCATTTCCTTTCCGTTCACCTAGACCACAGCTTCGAATAACAGGCAGCAAGCCAAGCAGCGCCTCGCTTCAGTTAGCAACATGTTGAAAAAACACCCTGAACTGAGAAAACAGTTTCAAAATTTTATGCAGAACATCTTTGACAATGGCCATGCAGAGCTAGCGCCCCCTCTCAAAGCTCAAGAAGATATACGTAGCAGCAAGTTAGTTTTTTTTCTTGTGTTTTTACAGGAAATTGAATGGAATTTTTAAAAAATACATCTGGATGAGGACTGAACGTAATTTATTTTTAACAACTGCCTTTTAAATTTTATTATGATTATGTATCTGTGGCAATACATATAATTAGTTACTGTTTGATCTAGCACATGTACAGTGCCGTGAAAAAGTATAGGCCCCTTTCTCAAATTCTTATATTTTTGCAGTTTCCCCACATTAATGTTTAAGATAATCAAACATAAATATCAGACAAATATAACCCAAGTGAACTTAAAATTACTTTTTAAAGTGGTGATTTCATTTATTAAGGGGAAAAAAAACTATTCAAAGTTACCTGGTCCTGTTGTGAGAAAGCAGGAACAACTGAAATCAAGCATTTTCTATAACTGCTAATGAGCCTTTCGCGTCTCTGTGGAGATATTTTGGCCCACTCTTCCTTGCATAATTGTTTGAATTTAGCAAATATGGAGGGTTTTCGAGCATGAACGGCCTTTTTAAGGTCATTCTTGACCTTGACTAGGCTACTACAAAACCTTCATTGTGTTTTCTTTCTTTCTTCATTGTGCTCTTCTTCAGAAGTTGACTTGCTGGTGTGTTTTGGATAGTTATCCCGCTGCAAAACCCAATTGCGCTTCAGCTTGCGGTCACGAACTAATGGCTGAACATTCTCCTTCAGGATTTTCTATTAAAGAGCAGAATTCATGGTTCCATGAATCACAGCAAGTTGTCCAGGTCCTGAAGAAGAAAGCAGCCCAAGACCATCACACTACCCCCACCATGTTTGACTGTTGGTATGATGTTCTTGTTTCTGAAATGCTGTGGTACATTTACACCAGATGTAACGAGACAAACACCTTCCAAAAAGCTCAACTTTCATCTCGTCAGTCCATTTAATATTCTCCCAAAGTTCTTGGGAATCATTTAGATGTTATTTTGCAAAAGTAAGTCTAGACCTCTTTTTCGTCAGCAGTGGTTTTTGCCTTGGAAATCTGCCATGGATGACATTTTTGCCCTGTCTCTTCCTTATTGTTGTTTCATGAACACTGATCTTAACTGAGGCAAGTGAGGCCTGCAGTTCTCGAGAAGTTGTCCTGAGTTCCTTTGTGGCCTTCTGCATGAGTCGTTGCTGTTCTATAATAGGGTAATCTTTGTAGGCTGGCCACTCCTGGGAAGGTTCACCACTGTTCCATGTTATCGCCATGTGAGGATAGTGGCTCTCCCTATTGGTCGCTGGAATTTTAAAGCTTTAGAAATGGCTTTTGTAACCATTTCCAGACTGATAGATGTCAATTACTTTATTTCCCAACTGTTCTGGAATTTTTGGGGATCGTGTCATTTTATGACAGCTTTTTGAGATCTTTTGTCTGACTTGATTTTGGCGTGACGGATTCTGTTTAAGGGATTTCTTGATTGAACAGGTCTAGGAGATAATCAGGCTTGGGTGTGCTCAATGAAAATGAACCAAAAATTTGCCACAGTTAATTCATGATTTAACAAGGGGGGTAATTACTTCTTCACACAGGGCCAGGTAACTGAATAGTTTTTTTTTCCTTAATAAATGAAATCACCGTTCAAAAACAGCATTTTAAGTTCACTTGGGTTATATTTGTCAGATATATATATTGGTTTGTGATCTTAAACATTAAAGTGGGAAAACTATGCAAAAATATAAGAATTTGAGAAGGGGGCCAATACTTTTTCACGGCACGGTATAAAGGTCCAGTGGAAATTAGGTCTAATAAGTGTACTGCATATTTGTCATCTGTTGTTTTTATATTGTTGTGAGGCTTTTAATGTTTGACAGTTAAGTGTCCATTGTCCTCTGCTCTTAATTCTGGTCACATTTGAACGGTCATATCAATTGAAATTTGTTGAAGAAGAGGCCTTAATTACCTGTTCCACACGGCAGAGTTTGTCAACAGTGCCCTGGTAGCGGTTCATACAATCCTCAGCCAGGTGAAGATGGGTTGAATACTAACAAGATAAGAAGATTTTTTTTAAGTTGATGAGTTTTGCTGTTTGAAAAAAAACAAAACAATCATTTGAGAACAATATACAATAGTCAAAAACATTTGCTCATTGAAATGTATAAAAATGTATTGTTAGTGCAGTTTGTTGGAGATTATGGTTTATGCGCATCTATTGTCTTTTATCCAGGTTATTGTAATCCACTTGAGTTGAGTCCTTTGAAAATCAGCCTATTATTATTAACAAAAAGTATAAAGTACAATAAGACACGAAGACATGGTAAGAGAACGATGTGACTCCACAGCTCAACACTACACAAACTGAGCCTTTTTTCCTACAGTAACATTCATGAGATACCCCCCGCATGGCAAAATATGCAATCACATACATAACATGAAACACTCAATTAAACACACTAATGAAAGAAAGTACAGCAATTACAGTATGCCAATATGAATTAACATCGTCCACGTATTTCTGAGTTCTAGATGTTTTTCTGCGGAGAGGCCTGGAATCAGGTCTTTCGAATTTCTCGAGCTTATCCACATCACTAGCGAAGATCTTCGCCTCCCCTTTCCGTTCCTGAGTCGGCGCTGGTTACATAAGAAACACGTACGCTCTCACAAGTGGGTCTTCTACAAAGAGGCAACCAATCAGAGGAAAGGGCCTGGTCTTAGCCAAATATGGCCAAAGTGGATACAAAACTGTCTCCAAAAAAATTTGCTGTCAGAGGGGCCTTTTCTGGACAGTTATGACAAAACCAAGGTGTGTTTGTTTTTTGTTTTTGTAATGAAATTGACTATGTCAGTTTACCACATGTTAATCATGTACAACTGATGATAAAATGAAGGGCTTTTTTTTTCAGTGTGCAAATCGAGACAGAGCTGAGAGACAGAACCCGCTGTTCAATCTTTTATTGCAAATAAAATGCAACACGTGAACAAATAAAATAACATAAGTGGTTTCAAGTGTCCTTTGTTTATTCCAGTTGGGAGCGGTCGCTGACCGGTGGTAGGACGCACAATGAAATTTCTCCTGGCAGAACTTGCTCATGTGCTCTTGTTTCAAGCAGCTGAAGCAGAGCTATTTTTTCTTTATGAAGGCATTTTCCTACATTGCTCCATGCTGTGTTACCCCTGACAGAAGAGACGAGGTTTGGTGAAAGCACTGACTGAGCTGGTAGCAGCTTGCATGTTTGGGTTTCTTTCAATGTTAACGCCAGCTTGGTTGTTCACTTGTGAGGCAGTTTGTGGTGAAAACTGTCGTACCATGCGTCCTTTCTGACATGAGGCTTATTGATGGCTTGGATTGTCCCTTGACATAGTCCTTGATATCACCAAACTGAGGATGTCACGCAATCCTAGCCTCTCTATTGATGAACTTGACAAAATCTTTAAACTTAGATCTTAGAGCTTGTTACTCCTGAGTATCAAAGGCAACAATTCTCCACTTTTCTCTCAACTTGTAGAGAAGTTTATCTATGATGTCTTGCATGTTAGCTACATTATCCAACTCCCCTATGTACTCTGGATTTGCCATTGCATTGCTACAAGTGGTAAGAAACAGGACAAGTGCAAGAACTTGCCTTAGACCTTAGACTTCTTAGATTATGCCAGTGATATGCTATCAGAAGGAAAGACAATTTTATTGACTTGCTTTGCTTCCTCAGTACATCTATATACAGTTGTAATCCAAGCATTGTCTAATGAAATCTCTGAATATATTATTAGACTTTGGGTCAAACCAAAACTGCTGATCGTTGTGTGTGTCCTCTTCTGATTGTATTTGCTGCAACATCAACATCAACGGAGGTATTCAGCTCACAAAACTCTCCTTAGAGCTCATTAAATTCAACTGCCAAATTATTTTTTACTCCTTCCTCATTGCAATCTGCATCGATCAAATTGAGCATTTCATTGTTTTTAATGTTAATTTAGCCCAACATAGCTTTCCTTGAATCAATTTTCCTCTGTAGTTTGTCTTCCATAGCTTCAGCTGTAGGTTTCACTTGCCGCTTTTCTATTGTAGCTGTATCTTTATGAGTCTCCATGATGAAAGATTAGCCTTTTCACTTGCTAGCCGTTGTCAGCTCCACAGCAAAACACGACAGTATCTTTTACAATCCATGCAGAAAGAAAGTTGTCTGCGAGTCGTTAGCGAGTTTTGGACGCTAATTTACATACCAACTTCTTTTCCTTTCGGCTTGTCCCGTTAGGGGTCGCCACAGCGCGTCATCCTTTTCCACGTAAGCCTATCTCCTGCATCCTCCTCTCGAACACCAACTGCCATCATGTCTTCCCTCACGACATCCATCAACCTTCTCTTTGGTCTTCCTCTAGCTCTCGTGCCTGGCAGCTCCATCCTCATCATCCTTCTTCCAATATACTCAATATTTCTCCTCTGGACGTGTCCAAACCATTGAAGTCTGCGCTCTCTAACTTTGTCTCCAAAACATCGAACCTTGGCTGTCCCTCTGATGAGCTCATTTCTAATTTTATCCAACCTGGTCACTCCAAGAGCGAACCTCAACATCTTCATTTCCGCCACCTCCAGCTCTGCTTCCTGTTGTCTCTTCAGTGCCACTGTCTCTAATCCGTACATCATGGCTGGCCTCACTACTGTTTTATAAACTTTGCCCTTCATCCTAGCAGAGACTCTTCTGTCACATAACACACCTGACACCTTCCTCCACCCGTTCCAACCTGCTTTGACCCGTTTCTTCACTTCCTGACCACACTCCCCATTGCTCTGGACGGTTGACCCCAAGTATTTAAAGTCCTCCACCCTTGCTATAGCTTCTCCCTGTAGCCTCATTCTTCCCCCACCAGCCCTCTCATTCATGCACATATATTCTGTTTTACTTCGGCTAATCTTCATTCCTCTTCTTTCCAGTGCATGCCTCCATCTCTCTAACTGTTCCTCCAGCTGCTCCCTGCTTTCACTGCAGATCACAATGTCATCTGCAAACATCATGGTCCACGGGGATTCCAGTCTAACCTCATCTGTCAGCCTATCCATCACCACTGCAAAAAGGAAGGGGCTCAGGGCTGATCCCTGATGCAGTCCCACGTCCACCTTAAATTCTTCTGTCACACCTACAGCACACCTCACCGCTGTTCTGCTGCCCTCGTACATGTCCTGTATTATTCTAACATACTTCTCTGCCACTCCAGACTTCCGCATGCAGTACCACAGTTCTTCTCTGGGTACTCTGTCATAGGCTTTCTATAGATCTACAAAGACACAATGTAGCTCCTTCTGACCTTCTCTGTACTTTTCCATCAACATCCTCAAGGCAAATAATGCATCTGTGGTACTCTTTCTAGGCATGAAACCATACTGTTGCTCGCAAATACTCACTTCTGTCCTGAGTCTATCCTCCACTACTCTTTCCCATAACTTCATTGTGTGGCTCATCAACTTTATTCCTCTATAGTTGCCACAGCTCTGCACATCACCTTTGTTCTTAAAAATGGGCACCAGTACACTTTTCCTCCATTCCTCAGGCATCTTCTCACGCACTAGAATTCTATTGAACAAGCTGGTCAAAAACTTCACAGCCACCTCTCCTAGATGCTTCCATACCTCCACAGGAATGTCATCAGGACCAACTGCCTTTCCATTTTTCATCCTCTTTAATGCCTTTCTAACTTCCCCCTTACTAATCATTGCCACTTCCTGGTCCACCACACTTACCTCTTCTACTCTCCCTTCTCTATCATTTTCCTCATTCATCAACTCCTCGAAGTATTCTTTCCATCTAGCAAGCACACTGCTGGCACCAGTCAACATATTTCCATCTCTATCCTTAATCACCCTAACCTGCTGCACATCCTTCCCATCTCTGTCCCTCTGTCTGGCCAGCCTGTATAGATCCTTTTCTCCTTCTTTAGTGTCCAACCTGCCATACATGTCATCATATGCCTCTTGTTTTGCCTTTGCCACCTCTACCTTTGCCCTGTGTCGCATCTCAATGTATTCCTTTCGCCTCTCCTCGGTCCTCTCAGTGTCCCACTTCTTCTTAGCTAACCTCTTTCCTTGTATGATTTCCTGTACTGTGAGGTTCCACCACCAAGTCTCCTTCTCTCCTTTCCTGCCAGAAGATACACCAAGTACTCTCCTGCCTGCTTCTCTGATCACCTTGGCTGCAGTGGTCCAGTCTTCTGGAAGCTCCTGCCGTCCACCGAGAGCCTGTATCACCTCTTCCCGAAAAGCTGCACAACACTCGTCCTGTCTCAGCTTCCACCACATGGTTCTCTTCTCTGCCTTTGTCTTCCTAATTTTCCTCCCCACCACCAGAGTCATCTTACACACCACCATCCTATGCTGTCTAGCCACACTCTCCCCTACCACTACCTGACAGTTGGTAACCTCCTTCAGATTACATCGTCTGCACAAGATGTAATCCACCTGTGTGCTTCTACCTCCGCTCTTGTAGGTCACCCTATGTTCGTGCCTCTTCTGGAAAAAAGTGTTCACTACAGCCATTTGCATCCTTGTTGCAAAGTCTACCACCATCTGTCCCTCCAAGTTCCTTTCCTGGATGCCGTATTTACCCATCACTTCTTCATCACCCCTATTACCTTGACCAACATGTCCATTACAATCTGCTAATTTACATACCAACACTGGTTGTATTTCCAATCCACACATTTATTTGTCCTGACGTTGCTTAAAAATCCTTTTCTTGTCCTCCAAATCCTGGGATCCAAAATACTTTTTCTAATTCCAAGGAGTTGGCCAAGAGAAGGTTCTCTTACCAATGTAAGTGCAGTTTGCTGTTGGTCATTGCTTACGCGCATCTACTGTCATTTATCTCGGTTATAGTAATCTGCTTGCATGCTTTTGAAAACCTTTTATTATGAACAGAAATTATAAAGTATGGCGCGTATATGGATTTGGGATAAAACTTAATTTATTTGAGAAATGAATTTGTCGAAGTTGAACACCTGAGTTCACTTCCGGGTTAGTCCGATTTATGTTTTAACGTTAAAATCGGACTATTTTATCTCGAAAAGAGGCACCAAGTTTCCTTTGAGATGTGTAAAACTTTAGGGAAAAAATGTAAGAAAAAAACCTCTGTCTCATAATTCGAAGGTTGCTGCAGGAATTAAATAAGAGTTCTAGAACCCAGAGGTCTCTTATCGTATCCAAACAAACAAACAAACAAACGATACATGTAGTTGGTTTTATAAAAAAATGAATGAAATCTAACAGGGGTCTAACTACAGGGAACCAATGCAGAGAAAAGGAAAGGAAAACAAGGTACAGGTAAGCATTCGTAAAGCAGGTCGAACTTGTGATGTAGGGCTTCCGGGTGTTCGGCTGGCCCGGTCAGGTGGATTTGGCGGAAAGGAAGAAGAAAAAGAAAAAAGGACCCCAAAAAGTTCCCAGGCAGGACGGCCGGAGCCCGGGTGTCTCTGCTCGCAAGGTGTTAATTAGTTTAAAGTCCAGTTGAGAAGTCAGGATTTCTGGTCTCTGCCTTTGATGAGCTCTTTCAGACTGGTTGGAAATTCATTTAGCGTCCGTGTGAGATCAACCATGCACCCCCGTGACCGTATGTCTCGGCGAGGGAGCGGAGACAGGGATGCCCCCCCCGTCCGTGATTGGGGGTCATGGTGCCATTTGGCGAGAGCATGTCCGCTACATGTACGATAAGACACGTAGACACCCTAAGAGAACTGTGTTACTCCACAGCGCAACACTACTCAAACTGAGCATTTTTTCCTACAGTAACAATCATGAGATGACCCTGCTGGACAAAATATGCAATTACATACATATTATGAGACACTCAATTAAACATACCAATGAAAGAAGGTATAGCAATTACAGTATCCCACTTTATGCCACAAAACATCATAAACATAAACAATAAACAATAGTATATTTCTTAACCCCTACGTGTATTATATTATTTCATGTGTAGCCAATGAGAAGTTACGGACAAATGTGAACAATTTCACGAAGATTAAGTTTGCTCTACTTACTTTGCTTAGCTCCTTTTGATACTGGGGCATTTTCTTCAGCATCTGAGACAGTTCCTTCATTGTAGTCTGGAAGACAGTGGTGGCAGTAATGAGTGATTACGTATGAGTAAAATAAAATTAATGATGATTTTTATTAAGTATGATTACAAATATTTCCGTCCCTCTTTGTTGGTATGTGTATTGTATGTCACTGAGTCCTTTATGAGCGGCAACCAGACTAATCCTAATCTATGTACAGCGATGTGAAAAAGTATTGACCCCCCCCCCCCCCCTCTTCTCAAATTATTATTTTTTTGCACAGTTTCCCCACTTTAATGCTTAAGATCATCAAAGAAATGACAATATCCAAGATTACTCAAGTAAACATAAAATGCAATAAAATTCCCTCTACCTTTTCTCCTGTGTTCATTTTTTTGCTGGCAGAAAATTCTTTCAGAGAGCGAGTCACAGCCCTATACAAAGAAGAAATATGTAAATCAGAACATCAGTTAAGAAATACAAAATTAAGCTTTTTGTACACGCCGCACGAGTCCCAGTGCTGTAAGTCTAACGTAGTCTTTACTGTTTTGTTTGTTTCTTTACAATATTGCACATTACCACTACCACATGTGGATATGTGGGTATTTACAACACAACTACTCACGTTGAAACTTCAGCAATGTGTTTATGTCTCAGAGTCAACCACAGGTCATCATCCTCATCCAGCAGTACGTCTTTTGTCCTAGTTTCCCCCATGCCACTGGTCTCAAACCTGGCACCGAAAAGTATACGATTATAGTTGTGAGAAATGAAACACATACTGTACATGGTAGGTATAAAGTATACTGTGTTCCGCAACATAGAAAAAAAAAAAAAAAAAACCCAGAAGGTATTACAATTACAAACTGAAATATCATATATACACAAGTATTTCTTGATTAGAGTTCTCCAGTTTCTCCAACAACTCTCCTTCGGGAAAACATTTTGTTGTAGATTGTAGATTGGACAAAATAAAAGCACCTTGGATAATTCCCACATCTCCAAAATGTGCATATTTCTGCTAGGCATTTTTTGGAAATGGTTCCTTAAGTAAGACGCTGGGCTTTATGGCAGCCTAGCATGATAAAGGCATCGAGACACATGAAAGCCACATGCTGATCCGATGGCCTCAGTCGTGTGGTATTATGGGAGTGTTCAGTTTCAAGTGTCAAAGAAAATGGGTGAATACCTTTTCAATTTCAAAAAGGGATCAATCAATTATTGTGTGTGTTGCTCGTAGAGTGATGGGAAAATGTTCCTCTCTTATTGGATCCGAATTATTGTATCGGAATGTGTGTGCGTGCATACATACTTGTAGACATCATTCTCAATGCCTAGCAGGTCGTAGGCCATTGCCTGAAGAGTGAGCTCATGTAGAAGTGGTGACACGGGATCAAATCCTCGGTCCAGGATGATTACTTGACTTCGACACTTATCTGGTCCCTGGAGGAATCCAGCATAGAAACAAAAAACACTTTATATGGGGCTTTTAATTCATTATCAGAGTAAAACACCAAAAGTTTTGCTGAAGCATGTAACCTTTCATCAATCGGCATCGATGGATCCCAAGAAAAAAAAAACCTTCAACGCCTTTTCACACACAGAACTTGCTCGCAGACGACGTCGGACAATGCCCATATTTGGAAGCGGTGACGTAAGCCTTACAAGTAAGTCGGGAAGATTTCCCAGCAGAGTGCACCGGAAATTCGGCAATGTGTGTGTCATGGTGCGTGTTTCGGTTTGGGTTGTGTTTGGTTTTGCTTCATGATTTCCTGTGTTCTATGTTTTTCATGTCTTGTGTGTCTTTTATTTAGATTTGTCCATGATACTTGTTTTCCTTTGTTTCTGGAATTAAATATTTGTTGATACTCCTGCACTACTGCCTTGCCTCCCTGCTTCCTTGCACTTGGGTCCTCCACGTTTTGCATTGCCTTCCTTGCCCGCATACCCCCCATCGTGACAATGTATTTTGTCATTGTTGCCAAAGAAAGCCCTGGCTTTGCTTATTTTAAGGAGGAGCAGGTGACGCAGCAGCAAAAAAGGGGAAAGAGTCTATCACATCATAATTTCACGCCAGGATCTTTAAATTTAAGCTCGTTCGTGAGGTTGATCGTTAACAGAGCGCTTCAATGTGAGACGTCTCGGTACATAATTTTTTGATAGTGGGACACGGCAATTATTATGCCTTCCTCCATTTCCACCTTGCTCAGAAATCACTCCGCCAGCCCCTCCAACAAGAGAAGCTTTCTGATGTCACCGTGAAGCACACAACCAACACGGAAACACATTGTTCGTTCCGTGAGTCTTGGTCCTTTGAAATGCCTCCAAAAAAGCATATAAAGTGTGATAGAAATCAACAGTGTTTTTTTTTTTTTCTTTGTAATGGATCTTTATAATTATGCGGGGGGGGGGGGGGGGGAACAGGACTTCAAAAGGATTTGAAATATAATCAGTTCTGCGGTGTTACAGACTTTCATATCATCGATAACATACGCATTATTTCTTTGCTTTGTTCTGCTAAAAAAAAAAAAATAAGGAAATAAACATGACAACATATATAAGCTAGTGTGTGTTTTTTTTTTTTTTTTTTTTTTTTTACTACTATTTGTGTTTTGGCAATCATGTTCTTTTGTTGTACAGAATGATGATAAGCTGCAGGGACTGATTGTTCCAGGCCTGGGACTCATTGTTTCAAGACGTGCATTGTGGGATTCACATAGACAGTGTGTGTGTGTGTGTGTGTAAATGTGTATATATATATACACACATACATACAGCGACTGAAATAAGTATTTAACACGTCACAATTTTTCTCATTAAGTATACTGTATTTCCAAAGGTGCTATTGACCTGAAAATTTCACCAGATGTTGGGAATAACTCAAGTCATCCATACGTGCAAAGAAAGTAGAACAAATAGAACAAAAACCAAGAGTCAGCATAAATTATTTGGCAAAAACAGTCACAAAGCCCAAATGCTTTCAAGTACATATATGGTGTTTTTTTTTTTTTTTTTTAATTCATTTAAATTTGGCAGACCTTAACACATTTTTTGGGTCGCTTTAGTGGGTTGATGACTCTATACCTATGTGCCAAACGTTTAATATTTAATATTATATAATATTTAAGTGCAATTTTTGCAAACTGAGCCTGAGTCTGGTTTATTTATATATTTTATTTATCTAACATATTTTATTGATTGTTCTACATTACAATTGCAATGTTCAGTTTTCTTTAGATTTGAAAATTAATTGTTCTTAAAAAGGATATGCTTGATTTATTATGCGCCATAATATCATTAGGTCAGCGGCATAAGAAATCCCAAAAAGTCAAAGATACTATCATTTATCACGACAGTTTTTGGGAAAATATATCATCCTAAAAGACTCTGCTATCGTGGCAGGCTGAAATATAATATATTGAGAGAGAGCAAGAGCAATTGCTAAAAAAAAAAAATGAAATATTAAAATTGAACAAATTAAAATCTGTGATAGTAAGTAATATAGTATATACAGTATAATAATAGTAAAATAGTTGAGGGTTACTGTATCTCTACTTCGTTATGACAAGTTGCAGGGTTAATTCTCACTCCTTTCTATCTGTTTTCCTGCTCTGCGTTTCCACACACACTAAACACACAAGTCGCACTCAACTCTCCTTATGCACTACAAACAACTACCATACTGATATTATCCCCTTATCACTAATGTTTGTTTTCTATGTTCAATCTTTGTTTGTTACACTTCTATGTACCCCGGCTTTGCTGTACTTAAATATAGCATCTTTATCACCCTCTTTAAATAACATTTGTCAACACAATAATCAAAAAATGTCCCGGAAACTGTCAAAACAACAACAGCAAAGAATACATAGTACCCAATCTATTTAAAATTACTATACATACACCCATTATATGTCACACTAAACTCTTGTGTCATGGAATGTCAATGCCATTCGATCGCAGGCAAAGCGAATTAAGATGATGGAATATATCACTAAATTAAAAACAGACCTCCTGTTACAAAAAAACGCACCTTCTTGAGTCAGAAGAAAAATGCCTCATTGACTCGAATTTCACTCGGGCTATCTCAGCCATTTATAACACTACACAAAGAGAAGTCTCAATACAAGTTCATAAAAGACTATTTTTTACAGCCGAGTGTGAAGCGGCTGGGATGAAAATCAGCACCTCCAAATCTGAGACCATGGTCCTCAGTCGGATAAGGGTGGACTGCCCTCTCCGGGTCGGGGATGAGATCCTGCCCCAAGTGGAGGAGTTCAAGTATCTTGGGGTCTTGTTCACGAGTGAGGGACGAATGGAACGGGAGATCGACAGGCGGATCGGTGCAGCGTCTGCAGTGATGCGGACTTTGTATCGGTCCGTTGCGGTGAAGGAGGAGGTAACCCGAAAGGCGGAGCTCTCGATTTACCGGTCGACCTACGTTCCTACCCTCACCTATGGTCACGAGCTGTGGGTCGTGATAGAAAGAACAAGATCCCGGATCCAAGCGGCCGAAATGAGCTTCCTCTGCAGGGTGTCCGGGCTCTCCCTTAGAGATAGGGTGAGAAGGTCGGTCAGAGTAGAGCCGCTGCTCCTCCGCATTGAGAGGAGCCAGATGAGGTGGCTCGGGCATGTGTTTAGGATGCTTCCTGGACGCCTCCCTGGTGAGGTGTTCCGGGCAAGTACCACCGGGAGGAGACCCCGGGGACGACCAAGGACACGCTGGAGAGACTACGTCTCTCGGCTTGCCTGGGAACGCCTCGGGATCCCCTCGGAAGAGCTAGAGGAAGTGGCTGGGGAGAGGGAAGTCTGGGCTTCCCTGCTGAGGCTGCTGCCCCCATGACTCGACCTCAGATAAGCGGAAGACAATGGATGGATGGATGGATGGATGGTTTTAGTACAGTAGCAGATCCAGAAGACAGATACATAATTATACAGGCTACAAGATTGAACAAACTTTATACAATTGTCAATGTACACGCTCCTAATAAAGATGACACAGCCTTTTTTCACACTTGCTTAACTTGTCAGCCAATTCTACAATTATCATGGGTGGTGACTTTAACCCTATGCTAAATCCCCTTATATATTGCTCAAATCCCCCAAATTGCAATTTACCACAATGCAGCAATATCTTAGAGCAGGATATGGACGACTTTGGACTTGTTGACATATGGAGGCTGAAAAACTGTTCAAAAAGAGAATACACATTTTTCTCGTTGGTTCACTGCTTTCTCAAGAATATAATTGTTTTCTCTCAAACAATTCGGCAGCACAAAGAATTACCTCCAAAAAACATCCAATCATCATCAGTGGGACGAGTTTTTGAAATTTAATGACTCCAACAACTATATTTCCATCTCTGTTGTGGGAAACCGGGAAAGCTGTAATGAGATGTCGAATCATATCATACTCTTCGTACAAGAAAAAACAAGAACAAAATTTCGAAAGTGAAATTGAGGAAAAAATTCAACATCTCACAGAAGAATATGCAATTAATCCGACAGATACGCTTAGAAACCAACTTCAAAAGGCAAAACATCAATTAGACGTCATCTTATCAAAAATAACAGATTTTCTACATCAGTTAAGATCCACTAACTTTGAGTACAATAATAAATGAGGCAAATTTCTTGCGAACAAACTTCAGTGCAATAAAGACATTAATCACAGCCATTCAAGATTCAAACGGTAGCTGTACACAGTCAACGCTAGAAATAAATGAAATAATTGAAATTATTATAGCAGCTTATACGCATCTTCGAACAACCCAGACCAAAAAGAAATTGAGACTTTCATTAAAGATCTAAACATTCCCCACTTAAATACAGAAATTGAAAACAGTCTTGATGCTCCTTTAATCATGACAGAAATACATAATGCATTAAAAATATGCAATCGGGACAAACGCCTGGCCCGGATGGAATCTCCGTTGAATTCATTAAACATCCATCCATCCATCCATTTTCTGTACCACTTATCCTCACAAGTGTCGCCTGATTCATTAATCATTTCTGGCCAATATGAGCGCCTCTATTTTTCAGAACAGCCAAGGAGATAAACAAAGGTCAAATAAATAGCCATATGAACACAGCTTCAATTAAATTACTACTAAAGTCAGGCAAAGACCCCACTGTCCCGGCTAATTAGCACCCCTTATCACTGATTAATGTACAACCCCAATTCCAATGAAGTTGGGACGTTGTGTTAAACATAAATAAAAACAGAATACAATGATTTGCAAATCATGTTCAACCTATATTTAATTGAATAAATTGCATTGAAGTTTTGTCGGCGGAATTCTTTCCCATTCTTGGTTGATGCACAGCTTCAGCTGTTCAACAGTCCGGGGTCTCCGTTGTCGTATTTTACGCTTCATAATGCGGCACACATTTTCAATGGGTCAAAAATTTTGTTATGTTAGCATTTCATTGTTGTCTTGGCCAAGTTGCACTTTGCAACATGACAGTCACTTGTTGTGCTTGGCTGTTGTAGAATAAACATAGGCTTACTTCCTATATGTGGTGTCTTCCAAGCCTGTTGTTCACACAGCATGCTAGCAGTGAATGAAACAGTGGATATTTATAGAGTTATTCATCTGTGACGTGTTGCAGTTGCTTTTGTGCCAGCAGTTTTTATATTCTGGGATCTCCTTTCATGTGTCCCTGCTTGTAAGCAGACTTTCTGCCAGACAAATTCCCAGCGTTATTGCACATGCTGGTTAAATGTTCTTGAAGTTGTGCCTATCTTTTACAGGAAATGTCTGCTGCTGAGACGCAAGGGGCTGTGGCAGAGCTTAGTGCAGCTCCAGGCCCACCAGAGAATGAGAAGGTACGTTGGAATGATTTCGTCTTACACACACTGGCCACACGTAACATATAGGTAGCTTAGATAAAGGTTGTTTCACCGGGACTGCTGTTTAGAATACTTGGTTAGCTTTAAGGGCTGTCTGGTCAGTGTGTCTTGTAAGTACAGCAGATACGGTCATTTGTCAAACATCATTCGAAATCAGTGCAGCACGTTCAGGAAGTTGTGTGTGTGTGTGTGTGTGTGTGTGTGTGTGTGTGTGTGTTGGGGGATGGACCCGTCACAGACATGGATTGTAAGGACACCTCTTACTCTGAGAGGACCATGATATTTCTTCCCATACAGATCAATCAGTTTAGTCAAGTTTGCATCTCACTGTTGTCTGCGCCTTGATTTTAGCTACATAGATTAAGACAACGCTTACCTTTATCACTTCTACAACTTGCATACATAATTTTCAGTATACTTGCTGCATTGGTGTTGCTAGATTTTCTTCAAAAGGGGAAGTATTTTTTGTCCAGGTTTTGGTGTTACTGTATAGCACTGAAGTACTGAGTAGGTGAGCTGGTTCCCTGTAGAAATGTGTACACATCACAACTGCAAAACCTGTGGCTTTACACAAGGCTATCTCAACCACTTATACAAGTTTGACATGTCCATCCATTTCTTCCGTACACTTAAAGAAACCCTGCAAAGAACCGTCCATCTCTGAGACTCAGAAAGCTGTACCAGACCTGACTGACAAGAAAAAGGCAAGTTGGATCTGTCTGGTTACAATTTGAAAAAAACTATGTAGTGGTGGATTCAGCTCTGATGAAGAGTGTGCACCTCAGACTGCAAATATTGATTGTGATGATAGCCTTTCAACCATCAATAGTCTAATGCCAGCACACAATAAGATGGCACCATCTACCTCAGAGTCTTCTAAGAAGAGTAAAAGCCATCTGCTAAAACACACAAATTGCCGGGGGGACACGGCAGTTTTCAACACTGACAAACTTGGCATTGATGACGACCTCGTACGTGATAATGCACCCTGTTCTGATCATGATCCCACCACAAGCAATCCTCAGAAGCCTCCAACATTTAAGGAAGAAACTGTAATGAAGTCTCATTTTTCTGATAAAGTGGCAATCGTGGAGACGGCACTAAACTCTGATTCTTTTTCCACCCACAAAAATTCAAATGCATGAAAAAGAAGAGCCTGATATTGCCAAAGCATTCTTGCTCCCTAAACATTTTAAAGAGAGAAAACTTTTACTTGAGAAACTCCAGAACAAGGGTAATTACAACCATAACCAAGAGGTTATGAAAAATGAGAATGGGGCAATAAAACTGAATGGAAGACCAACAAAATCAAATGTTTTAATTAATACCAAAACATATGTGCATTGTTTATATTGTAAAGGCATGTTTGTTCGCAAGGAACTGCCACTTGCCTCGATGCCCTTCAAAGGCCATGACAGATACAGAAGCTACCGGTAGAGCCAAAGTCTTAGCTCTGGCTGATGTTGCAGAGTCAACATTCTCTCAAGCAATTAGCCCTGGTGTCTGGAAGCTGCTTAGATATATGAAGCAAGATGAGGTAGTATCTGTAGCTCGAAAGGATTTCTTGATACTGCAACTTGGACAATCGCTCTATAATAAGCATGGATATGCTTAATATATAAGTTATAATAAAAGTTATGCGCAAATGAATGGACAGAGCTCATCTCCCACACTGCCCTCGCTACGTTGAACAAATCAAAATTCAACAAAGCCTCTACCATACCCTTCACACAGGATGTGCAGATTTTCCATCAGTACTTGAATAAGAAGACAGCTGAGGCTGTTGAAAACCTGAAAAACCATGCGTCACCCCAGACTTATGCTGAAGCTGCTAGAGTGACACTTGCTCAGATCATTACCTTTAACAGATGTCGTGCCGGAGAGGTCTCTAAAATGACACTAGAGTGTTTTGAGAAACGGGACCGGACTGAGCTCCATGAGGACATAGCAGTTGGCCTCTCACCGTTTGAGCAAAGGTTGGCCAAGCACTTCAGCAGGGTAGAGATTATGGGAAAAAGAAGCAGAAAAGTTGCTCTTTTGTTAAACCCTGAGGTTGTCAATGTAGCAACGCTTCTAGTAGACAAAAGAGACCCTTTCCTATTTGCAAGGCCGCAGTGTCCCTCTACCAGCTTCTACAGGGGACAGGACTCCATCAGGATTTTTGCGAGCCTGTGTGGTGCAAAGAATCCGGAATATCTCAGGTCTACACATCTTCGCAAGCATGTTGCAACACTGTCCCAGATTCTTACCCTGAAGAATAATGAACTGGACCAACTGGCCAACTTTTTGGGCCACGACATTCGGGTCCATAGACACTTTTATCGGCTACCGGAAGCAACAATAGAAATGGCAAAAATCTCCAAGCTTCTCCTTGCAATGGAGCGAGGGTCTCTTTCATAGTTTCAAGGAAAATCTCTAGATGAGATTGATTTAGAAGGTATGGTGATGATTTTCAAAATGCTGAAAAGAGAAGATGAAATAGTTTAAACATGGGCCCCTGAGTTGCCATGAGTCAGTAATGGTTACAGTACCGGTTTCAGTACTAGTTTGCAGTTTGGACAACCCTGTTCAAAAAGAAAGTTTAAGACCATTTTACAGCTTTATATTAGATTTTTCCTCGGTGCATTGTTTTTGTATCTCTGCACTTTGTTTTATTAAAAAAAAAAATATATTTTATAAAATGGATTTCAAATCCAAGCACGTTTTTTGCAAACTGAATGTTGCTGCTCAGTTGTTTGAAGTACAGTAAATGCTATCTTGCCTTTTTCCTCTGTGCTTTGTTGGATTTTCAATTTCTTTATTATAAATTTGTTTTAAAAAACAACAGTGTACTGCAATTTGTCTTCAGACTTAACATTATCCCTTTGTTTTTGAGGTTGACTTTTTTTTTTTTTTGTTTGTGTGTATGGGTAATGTCCAGGTAAACCATTTGGGTCCTCATAACTAAGGGTCATGCTATGTTTGTGTGTGTGTGTGTGTGTGTGTGGACACAAGGTCTTGCGCTGATCCTATTGGTCCTCTGTGTCACAGCGCGGTGAAGGAGCGACATTTTTGTCCCCTAAATTTGTGCAAGCTTTCAGACCATGAAACACGATGGGAAAACATTTTGCTTACAGGAGCCAAAAGATACTTCGAAAAAAGTCTGCAAAGCCTGATATATAAAGCCTCCTTGGTGAACTGCTTTGTCAATGAGTTTAGAGAATGACAGACAAGTCAGCAATTTCGACTTCAAATAGTTTAGTAAGGGTGCATTATTTTGTGACAAGTAAGCTTTTTATACATTGGTTGCACTTCACGGTGTCATAAATCAATAGTATTGTTTGAAGAAGAGCGAAGTCATGCACATGATGTCACCATGAGCTATGTAACTGCATTGACGGTAGCCTACATTAAGACACGTTAAAAATAACGATGTAAACGTATTGTTTACCATGCGCTCAAACTGAGTCTCTTCTTTTCCTTTCGGCTTGTCCCTTTAGGGGTCGCCACAGCGCGTCCTCCTTTTCCATGTAAGCCTATCTCCTGCATGCTCCTCTCGAACATCAACTGCCCTCATGTCTTCCCTCACGACATCCATCAACCTTCTCTTTGGTCTTCCTCTAGCTCTCTTGCCTGGCAGCTCCATCCACATCATCCTTCTACCAATAGACACACTATCTCTCCTCTGGACGTGTCCAAACCATCGAAGTCTGCTCTCTCTAACTTTTCTCCAAAACATTGAACCTCGGCTGTCCCTCTGATGAGCTCATTTCTAATTTTATCCAACCTGGTCACTCCGAGAGCGAACCTCAACATCTTCATTTCCGCAAACTCAAGCTCTGCTTCCTGTTGCCTCTTCAGTGCCACTGTCTCTAATCCGTACATCATGACTGGCCTCACCACTGTTTTATAAACTTTGCCCTTCGTCCTAGCAGAGACTCTTCTGTCACATAACACACCTGACACCTTCCTCGACCCGTTCATCCCTGCTTGGAACCGTTTCTTCACTTCCTGACCACACTCAACATTGCTGTGGACGGTTGACCCCAAGTATTTAAAGTCCTCCACCTTTGCTATTTGGCTAATCTTCATTCCCCTGCTTTCCAGTGGATGCCTCCATCTTTCTAACTGTTCCTCCACCTGCTCCCTGGTTTCATTGAAGATCACAATGTCATCTGCAAACACCATGGTCCACGGGGATTCCAGTCTTACCTCATCTGTCAGCCTATCCATCACCACTACAAACAGGAAGGGCCTCAGGTCATATCCCTGATGTAGTCGCACTTCCACCTTAAATTCTTCTGTCACACCTACAGCACACCTCACCGCTGTTCTGCTGCCCTCGTACATGTCCTGTATTATTCTAACATACTTCTCTGCCACTCCAGACGTCCGCATGCAGTACCACAGTTCCTCTCTGGGTACTCTGTCATAGGCTTTCTCTAGATCTACAAGGACACAATGTAGCTCCTTCTGACCTTCTCTGTACTTTTCCATCAACAAATAATGCATCTGTGGTACTCTTTCTAGGCATGAACCATACTGTTGCTCGCAAATACTCACTTCTGTCTGGCCTCCAATACTCTTTCCCATAACTTAATTGTGTGGCTCATCAACTTTACAGCTCTGCACATCACCCTTGTTCTTAAAAATGGGCACCAGCACACTTTTCCTCCATTCCTCAGGCATCTTCTCACACCCTAGAATTCTATTGAACAAGCTGGTCAAAAACTCCACAGCCACCTCTCCTAGATGCTTCCATACCTCCACTGGAATATCATCAGGACCAACTGCCTTTCCACTTTTCATCCTCTTTAATGCCTTTCTAACTTCCGCCTTACTAATCATTGCCACTTCCTGCTCCACCACACTTGCCTCTTCTACTCTCCCTTCTCTCTCATTTTCCTCATTCATCAACTCCTCGAAGTATTCTTTCCATCTATCTAGCACACGACTGACACCAGTCAACATATTACCATCTTTCCTCTTCTCTTTCTGCTGAAGAACCTGCTTTCCACCTCTTCTTCTTCTTCGACTTCAACCCACAGTAGCTCAATTTCCACCGGTGCCCTGTAGGTTGATGCCGCCGGTGGCGGACGTTGTTAACCCGGGCCACGACCGATCCAGTATGGAATTCTTTGGATGAACGCTCATATTTGTTTGGCAAAGTTTTAAGCCGGATTCCCTTCCTGACGCAACTCTCTGCATTTATCCGGGCTTGGGACCGGCCTACAGTTTGTACTGGCTTGTGCCCCCCATAGGGCTGCATTGTGCTCAAACAGAGCAAACCCCCATATTATGTTAAAGCTTATATGGACCATTCTACCAAATCGATGCTATTTTCGTCCCCAGGAAATAAAATGTATGAATGCACTGTACAATTACATGAAAATGATTAAGTGTCCTGCACATTATTCAGTAATTTTCTTAGGGTTAACATTCTGGTTTGGCTCACTGTCCACTCGAAATCAACCCAGAGGTGTTCTGGGTAGGACTGTGCAGGCCAGTCAAGTTAAACCACACCAAATTTGCTTTGTGCACTGGTGCACAGACATGTTGGAACAGGATGGCATAATCCCCAAACTGCTGGACTGTGCAGAACCTCTCCTTGGTATGATGAAGCATTCAAAGTTCTTTCACGGGAGCTTGGGGGCTAATATTTTGGACATTTCCAACTTTGTGGGAACAATGTGGAGATGGCCCTTTCCTGTTCCAACATGACTGTGCATCAGTGCGCAAATCAAGGTTCCTAAAGACACGGATGAGAGAGTTCGATGTGGATGAACATGACTGGCCTGCACAATCCTGACCTCAATCCTATATTACACTTTTGGATGAATTAAAGTGGAGACTGAGAGCCAGGCCTTCTTGTCTGACATCAGCGTGTAACCTCACGAATGCACTTCTGTAAAAACTGAAGCATTTATTTAAATATAGTGTCCATTTGAAATACTTGTATTGTCAGAACAATAGCTAGACCGAAAGACATTTGTGAATACCATTCCTTTTTGAAGTAGTGTAAGAAGGATTAGGATTAACAACAGGTTAGTGTGCAAGAACTTTATAAATGCCTGGTCTTATTCAAACACCATGCTTACGTACAGATTTCTGCACATATTGTCCACACAGATGACCAAACATTTTAATCAACTTTAATTACAGTTCCTAGGTAGTACATACTTTGTTTTATTAAGTCAAAAAAGTTATAAACGTGTGGGTATTTTGACATTTTGTACAGAATATTGAATTTTCTGTTGCCTTGGTTATTATTTTTTTAAAGGAAAACCACCCACCTCTCCCATGCTGGGGTCATCAGCCTTGTAGCCATCCAGCTTGTCCTGTAGCATTTGGGCCAGAACAGCGCAGTCTTTGTACTCTCTGAATAAGACAAAAACAACATACTTACAGTACAATGTTGAGTGGGTTATTTTCAAAATACTGTACATCCTGTACCCCCCTAAAATTGTTAAACTGTTTTAGTCTTTCAGCGCTAGAGCTTGCACTCATGGCTAGGAGCAAGTTGATAAACAATACCCAAACAGTGTGGGCGTGTGTGTGCACAAATAAACTCCTAGTGCTGCTTAAGCACCTGCCCATTTCCCCTGGATGAGAAGTTTCCTTTTTGGTGGAGGCTATTTTTTTCTTCATTCAACAACATGTGCGTGCGTGCAAAAGTAATTATTGTTGGTGAGAAGAAGTAACTGTGTCAAGGTCTATGTTTTGTTATGGGTTGTTTTGTTTGGTATTGTTTAACATTTTCCTGTGTTCCATGTTTGTCATGTCTTGTGTCCTCATTTAGTTATTGTGTCCACCTGTTCTCGTCTACCTTCTACCTTGTGTCGACCAATCAGCTTCCTCCAGCCACTCGTGTCTTGTCTAGGTGTTCCTCTTTGTCTCGTCTATCTGTTTGTATTTAGGTCCCTGGTTTCTTTCAGTTCTTGTCGGTTCATTATCATTGTCAGGTTCATTTCTTGATGCATCATTGCACACAAAACCACCTGCTGGCCATGTGCATAATCACAGGCAGCTGTATCGTTACCACATACAGTATGTGCTGCGTCTCATTTTTAAATTGGGGAACAGTAATTTCTCCTCTCCCAGTGAGGTTTTATTTTACCTTACCTTCTGTGAACACAATAAATACTTTCTCCATGAATAAAATAAAGGGTGGAAAATTCAGTTTTTGACAAACAAAGATAATTGATAAGCCTCAATTGATAGTTCCTTGTGCAAGTGCTGTGCTGTGCTGTGCTGTTTGGGGTTCAAACTCAGGCGACCACCATAACGCAGCTTGAGAGTCGAGTGCACCAACGGCTGGGCCATTAGACCAGGGTGCTGGGTTAGCGGGCAGGAGCCTCTTTCCAAGGATTCCGAGGGGTGACGAATACTGTCCAAACTGGTGTCAACACTCCAAACTCTACTAGCCTATACAAACTACACAGTCTTTATCCAAACTGAGCTGACCGCAACTCTATATATAAAAAAAAAAAACCCACACACACACATTTTGAACGGAGCCTACATGAGGGGTTTAGATACCGTGAAGCACTTCCCGAATCGGTCAGTGGTACAGCCGGGCAGCGAGGCTTCGGACGTCATCACATCCGGGTCCACCCCTAAATGAAGCAAGCCTCGATACGCGCTTTGCAGAAACGCCCCCTCCATTTCTCGACACGCCTCGAAGACTCGCCACATCTCGTAACATCCCTAGTTATCAGTTGTGCGACTCAGTTTGCTTTTTCCATGTTCCTTGTTTGCCTTTTTTAGGGAAATTAAAATGTTTTGCCATTTCCTCTCCTTCAAAAACCCTAAACCATGACAGAATGAACTGACCAGAACAGGACCCAGCGGGAAGAATACGCCGTCACCCTGCACGCCACCAGTCTGCCTCCCAGCACCCTCAGCCTGCCAACCATACCTACCCTCCAGCCCTATCGTTCCATCTTCTCTGTCCTTTTCACCTGTGTCTCCCACTTTTCCTAGTTATTCACCATGCCCTACCATTTTACCTCCACATGTTTTTTTTTTAGATTCAGATTTTTCAGATTGTGAAGATGGCCCCGATTTAGTTGACCTGTCTAATTCTGACTCTGACACGGATTTAGATTTTTCTGGTTCCTTCCCTAGTTTTTCCCGTCCTAGTCAGTTTTTGTCACGTTTTTCCTTTCCCAACCCCTGCGACTCCAAGCCTAAGTCCGTTCCCTCTGACCTTTACCCTCTGACCTTTACCTTTACCATCCGTTTGGCCATTTATCTGGGACCGCCGCGTGGTGGCCAACAGAGGCGCCCAAATATAGGTCATATTATCATGTTTATTTTCCCCTGTTCCCAAGTCACTTAATTTTTCACCAGTTCCCACACCTGGTTCCACGCCTCCAATTAAGTCACGTCCATCCAAACCGGCCCCCAAGCCACCTTGTTCCGCACCACCCGTTTTTCCTAGTTTACCTTCCCGAGTCACTGTGCACTCTGCCCCCCTTGTGTCATCTGCTCCCAAACCTCAATGGCGGCAGGCAGAGGAAGCGACTGCAGACCCCCTTCCTGCTCCTCGACGGCTGCGCCAGGCTCCCGTTCCCGCTCCTCGGTGGCTGCACCAGGCTCCCGATCCCGCTCCCCCGCAGCTGCGGCCACCACCCGACCCTATTGCCTGGCCCCTGCATTACCATTGGGTTCGGCATCATGGCCATCCGCCTGAATGGCCCTGTGAAGACCCTGGTGCTAGGCGTCCTAGCCCAGCCAAGCACCTCACCTTGCACCAGACTGACCAACCCTGAGGGGCGACTCTGCCCCCTTCCACACAATGTGTTGATTACTTTATTTTCTTTTTCTTTTTTTTCTTTTTTTATGAAGTTGTAACTTTTGGGTAACGTCTGGGATCCGTTCCTTAAGGGGGCTGGGGGTGTGTGTGGTACTGTCATCGTCTGTTTTCGTTTGGGTTGTTTGGTTTTGTTTCATGTTTTCCATGTCTTGTGTGCCCACCTGTTCTCGTCAAGCTTCTACCTTGTGTCGACCAATCATCTCCCTCCAGCCACTCATGTCTTGTCCAGGTGTTCCTCATTATCTCGTCAATCTGTATTTGTATTTAGTTCCCTGGTTTCTTTCAGGTGTCATTGTCTCTGCCTGTGTCACGTCATAGTCGCCAGTTGTCACTCAGTTATTTTACCAGTCATGTTTTGTTTCCAGTTTTAGGTTTGGGTCAATCCAGAATTGGAGGACATTTTTACGTCCCACCCTTCAAATTTTAAATAATCCACATACAAAATACTAAAACATGCAGTTTCTGAGTAAATGTACTTGTCCTGAGACCAAATCTAAAAAAACTTAAGAGGAAAAGAATGCTTGAAAATAGTTTTAAAAAGTACCCCCTAAAATGCAATTTTTCTCTTGTCCCACCCCCCTAGTGACCAAATTGAATCTCAAATTGAACAGTTAAAATGAAATTTTAATTTCATTTTTGGGGGTATTTGTTTCATTGCTGTCTCTTGTAACTGTGGGAACATTTGTTTTACTAAACATATTTCAAATAATAATTATTCATGGAGCATGTGTCCCACAATATGCACGCAACACTGTTACCATAACCTTTTTAGCATAGTAGAAGAAGAAAGCACTGAATCACATGATACGCTGGACTTGACATCATCAAACACGTTTCCAAAAGAATGGGTAGAGCAAAGGTATGTCCTCTCTTCTAGTTTTCATATTTTTAATAACATAGTTAGCCTTGATTGAATGTCTCACTCTACCTCATGCAACCCTGTTATGGATATGATCAGAATAAGACATTTATTTTATTTTTTCTTCAATTATTTACATAAGTAAGTTTGTCCTCTTGGTGAACGGTAACAGCAAGCTAAACAGCTAGCTTCTACTCCTGAGAGAAAGCTAACATTCGTACAGATTTGCACCTCCTCCAGTTTATTCAGACTTTAAAAACTATTATTTGTAATTCAATTCAACAATTGACATTATCTGAGATATAATTTACTTACTCTACATAATGTAAACACATTTCTGAATTTTACATACTGATTGTTTTCTTTTATTTCCTAATGGTAGTCCAAATTGATTATGGTCGCAGCAATTACCTCGATGGGATGATGAACTTTACATAAAAAAAAAACTGTATTCACACTATGAGTTCCAATTCATAATACGGGACACATTTGCCACTTTGCTCCAGATGTTTTGCGTCATCTGTATGACATCAGGCAACAGTATGCTTTCTCACGGGCCCTGAAGCAGAACCTCTCTGCCAACCAATGTGTAGTCCATGTTGATTTCTCAGAAAACTATGCTTGCAAATACAGTGCAGAAGTGCAGTCTGTTCATTTTGGTGCATCCCACCAACAGGCCACCTTACACACTGTGTTTGTCACGTGGGGGGAGAATCTGCTCCTACCTCTTTCTGCACCATATCAGGCATCAAGATTGAAGGGACTACCTGACCACCTGCAATACGGAAACACATGGAGCTCATTCTGAAGGAAATTAGAGAAGAATTCCCACGTGACAACTGTGCATTTCTTTAGCGATGGGCCCTGTACACAATACAAACAGCGTAGAAACGTTTACCTTTTTTCTCCTGAAATTTTTAAGTAGTGGAACCTGGAATTACTTTGAAGCCAGTCATGGCAAAGGAGCCCCAAATGGCATAGGTGGCACACTGAAGAGGAGGGCTGACAGGCTTGTCAGCCAAGGAGTTGATATTACCACAGGAATGTCCCTTTACCAAACTCTGAAGGATGGTCAATCAAAGGTGAAATTGTTTTACGTCCAGTAGATGATGCAGTGAAGGAAATGCCGGCTGACCTTCCAGCAGTACCATCCAAAATGAGGCTTCACTAGGTATGAACTTCACCATGATTCTTATTGAGTTAAAGCACTTTGAACTAACTTGTGTATGACTGATTTCCCTTGCCAGGTGATTACTTTGTCACCTGTAAAAATATTCTACTGCGACATCAGCTGCATGTGTTCAGGAAATGGGAATCTGGAATGTAATTGCCAGAAATCCAACCAAAAGCTTCAGCTTTAATACCACAGATGACCACACAGAAGACCTAGCACACAGCACACCAGAAAAAGAGCAGTGTCATACTCCAGAGGTTATGGGTAAGTGGTGTGCCCTGCTGTATGAGGGCCACATCTACCCAGGGATCATCCAAGAGCTGAATGAGACCAACTGCCAGGTGAAATGTATGCACAGAGTGGGGGAAATCCGCTTTTTCTGGCCGTTGAGGGAGGATGTCCATTGGTATCCCTTTGAGGATATGCTGACCATCATTCCACCACCACAAAATGTTCCCTCAGACCACCTGCCCATCACAGCAGACCAATGGAACACTCTGGTCAGCCATGAAAAGTAAAGTGGAATATTAGAAGACCGATGTTCTAAAGCAGATGACAGGTTTTCAGCTAAGTGTTAGAGTGAAATGTTTTTAGCTCAGTGTTAGAGTGAATATGTTGATAGGCTAGGCCAGCCAAGCCATCAAAGTTTTAAAAGCAATGTTCTGAACCAAAGGGCAAGTTTTAGTTTCTTTAATTATTATTATTACTTATATTTTTGGGTGTTATTTGAGGAAAACTGCGACAGAAGGTATTAACAGTTATTCAAAGAACACTTTGGTGTCTTGGGCATTTATTTGTCACTATTCTATATGATGCTCTGTAATCACAAATAATGTAGCTAGTCATCCATTTTACTTAATGCAACCCTGTTACCCTAATTTCAACCCTGTGACCATATAAATTTGAAGGACAATGTACCTCAACGTACAATTGCAAGGAATTTAGGGATTTCATCATCTCCGGTCCATAATATCATCAAAAGGTTCAGAGAATCTGGAGAAATCACTGCATGTAAGCGGCAAGGCCGAAAACCAACATTGCATGCCCGTGACCTTCGATCCCTCAGGTGGCACTGCATCAAAAACCGACATCAATGTGTAAAGGATATCACCACACGGGCTCAGGAACACTTCAGAAAACCAATGTCAGTAAATACAGTTCAGCGCTACATCCATAAGTGCAACTTGAAACTCTACTATGCAAAGCAAAAGCCATTTATTAACAACACCCAGAAATACGGCCGGCTTATGTGAATTTTGTCCCAATTCTTTGTGATGTAAAGTTGCTACGGTGAAGTTTTAGCTCAATGTTAAGCTTTTTTTCCCCGTCATTGGCTCTTACGTTGGTTTGAAGACTAAAATAAACGCTAAAAACCATCCGTGCAAAAGTGCCACCAACCGTTTACCTTGTTAGCTGTCTCAATGTTAGCATAGACGTATTTTATTGTTTCACTCATCCAAATGAGTTGACTTCACTGAAGCTCTGCATTCATTTTAACAAAGTTAAAACACATTTTTGTTCGCCGCCACCACCACTGGGCACAAGCACGTCTTTGTGCACTTTCATCTTCTTTGGCTTTTGCCACACTCTTCTTCAGGGTTGGCAGACGAGACATCGAAACTGGGAACCGAAAACTTTAAATGTGAACGATTCCGGGAGAACCGGAACGTTAGTCCCGGTTCCAATTGGTTCTCGATTCTCTGTGCCCAACCCTAATGGTGCCTCGGTAAACGTGAAATAGGAATTAATGACCTTGAAAGATCATTGAAGAGCTACAGTATATTGTATAATTATTTCACCCTGTTAAACGAACTGTTCAAGTAATTAATCAAACGTGGAAATAATATGCCCATTAAGAGTGTACTGTATGTAAAATTCCAACCACAACTGTGTATACTATGGTTGTTGGGATGAATATTGTTAATTTCTGTCAAAAAATCTGATACCCAAATGGTTTCATGCATTATTATTGTTGCTCTCACCCTCTGTATCGGATTCCAGGATATTCTTTGAGCGTAGCGCAGAGAGTGGCAATCTGCTCAGCGCAACCTTCAAGCATATTGTTCTTCACATCAGCTTTGAAGGGGCTGTAGAAGTCCTGAAAGGCATCTACTTTATCCAGGGAGAAGACCTGTACCAAAGGGAAATGTGGTTAAACCAACTCTTTTTGTCAACAGGAGAATAAAATATACCTTGAACAGAGGTAGTGCCTAATTTACTTTCCTGATTTTTTGTTTTTGTTTGTTTTTTGTTTTGCTTTACTACTTTTTCCACTGTGCTATATAATTTTTACATGCAGTACAAAGAGAAACAAACCATTCACATACCGGTTACTGTAGTATGCCCCTGAGGCGGGTTGGCAGAACTCAGTAGGGGTTAACAACCGCTAAGCTTAGTAAACATTTGGACCAGGAAGGGAACATCCCCAAACTGTTCCCACAAAGTTGGGAGCAATGAGTTGTTCAAAAGCTGAATCCTTCAGAGTTCCTTCCTGTGCAACTAATACAAATCGATGCTCCCACACCTGTGGGAACAGTTCTTCCATTTCTAACATGACTGTGCACTAATGCACAAAGCAAGGTCCATATATACATGGACGAGAGAGTTTGGTGTCGAAGAACTTGACTGGCCTTAACACACTCCTGACATCAACAGGATAGAACACCTTTGAGATGAATTATAGCGGAGACTTAGAGCCAGGCCTTTTCGTCCAACATCACTGTGTGATCTCACAAATACGCTTCTGGAATAGTGGTCATAAGGTCCCTACACACACTCCTAAACCTTGTGGGAAGCCTTTGCAGACGAATTAAAGCTGTTATAGTGGTTAAGGCTGGACCGACGTCATTCATTTATCTTCCGTTCCGTTTATCCTCACTAGGGTCGCGGGTGTGCTGGAGCCTATCCCAGCTATCTTTGGGTGAGAGGCGGGGTACACCTGAACTCGACGCCAGCCAATCGCAGGGCACATATAAACAAACAACCATTCACACTCACACTCACACCTAAGGGCAATTTAGAATCTTCAATCAACTTACCATGCATGTTTTTGGGATGCGGGAGGAAACCGGAGTACCCGGAGAAAACCCACTCAGGCACGGGGAGAACTTGCAAACGCCACACAGGCGGGGCCGGGATTTGCTAACCAGTCGTCCACCATGCCACGGACCAATGTCATATTAAACCCTATTGATTAGGAAGGGGATATCACTTCAGATCATAAAAGCAGGTGAGCGAATACTTTTTAATAATACTAATAATACTAATTACAATGAAAACAGTCGTTGCCCAAGGACGAAGTCCTAAGTGACTGCACTGGAGGGGAGCTAAGGAAGAAATGTGATTAGTAACACAGACATTACAAAATCTACATCTATTTTTTTTCTTTCTATTTTTCAAGTTAGAGTAAACCAGTTTCACATTGTACCTGAAATTCCATCCAGAAGGACGGAATGGTCAATGGCATTTTGTTGCACCTTTTTGAGATCTTTTGGCCGACTTCCTTTTGTCGGACAGGTTCTATTTATGTGATTTCTTGATTGAACAGGTCTGGAAGTAATCAGTCTGGGGTGTGGTCAGCGAAAATGAAGTCAGCTTTCCAAAAAATGTGATTAGATGACAGGGCCAGGTAGCTTTGGATAGTTATTTCCCCTGATAAATAAAATCACCATTTAAAATCTACATTTTATGTTTATTTGGGTTATCTTTATCTGATATTTGATCATCTTAAAAATTCAAGTGGGGAAACTATGCACAAAAAATAATAATTTGAGAAGGGGGCAAATACTTTTTCATGGCACTGCACTGTATGAAAATATAACCACCATTGTTATTTACGCTTGGCGCAGGTAATAATAAGCTGATTTCATGGATACCCAGTAAAATACACTTTCTTACTTGAGATTCATAGGGCAGAAAGGCTACATGGATCTCAGTCAAGGCCTTCATGGCTTTGGCGGCGCGAGAGTTGGTCAAGAGTCCAAACATGGAGTCTGGAATTGCTGTAATAAATCAAACACAAATGTGTTGTTCAATTCAATAAATATTACTGAGTGAAGCAATTAATGCTTAATTAATGAATTACATTTTAAAGGATGTGCAGAGACAAACAACCCCATATAACCTGCAGGTTGAGGTTTATAACAGTAAGTCAGCAGTTAGCAAGCCTTATTGAAAAATATTGTAGAAAATGTACAGCGGCTGAAATAAGTATTTAACACATCACCATTTTTCTCATTAAATATATTTCCAAATGTGCTATTGACATGAACATTTCACCAGATGTTGGGAACAACCCAAGTTATCCATACATACAAAGAAAGTAGAAGAAATAAGCTCAGTAATTAAGCTATGTGTAATAATGTGAAATGACACAGTGAAAAAGTATTGAACACGCCAACTGGTATCTTTTTAACACTTTGTACAAAAGCCTTTGTTTGCAATGACAGTTTCAAGACACCTCCCGTATCAAGAAACTGGTCACATGCATTGCTCTGGTGTGATTTTGGCCCATTCCTCCACACAAGCAGTCTTCAGATCTTGAAGGTTCCGTGAGCTTCTTTTATGGACCTTGAGTTTCAGTTCTTTCCATAGATCTTTGATTGAATTGGCTGAGCCACTCTAGCAGCTTTATTTTTTTTTTCCTTTGAAACTAATTGAGAGTTTCCTTGGCAGTATGTTTTGGATCATTATCCTGCTGAAATGTCCACCCTCGTTTCATTTTCATCATCCTCGTAGATGGCATTCACTGTTGGTATGGTGTTTTTAGGGGGTTTTTTTTTGGTATGGTGTTTTTAGGCATTTTTTCTCCAAACGTGGTGTCCATTATGACAACCAAAGAGTTCAATTTTGCTCTCAATAGACCAGACTATATTCTCCCAGTATTTAACTGGCGTGTCCAAATGTTGTTCAGCAAACTTTGACCTCTGACATGCTTTATTTGAGCAATGGGGTCTTGGGTGATGAGTGTGCATATAGGCCATGGCGGCGGAGTGCATTACTCACTGTTTCCCTCGTGACAACAGTACCTGCTAATTCCAGGTCTTTTTGAAGCTCTCCACAGGTGGTCCTTGGCTCTTTGGCTCTTCTGATTATTCTTTGCACTCCTCTGTCAGAAATCTTGCGAGGAGCACCTGATCGAGGCAAATTTGTGGTGGTATGATTGGCTTTCCACTTACGTATTATGGCCCCAACCGTGCACACTGGAACATTCAGAAGCTTAGACATGCACCTGTAACCAATGCCATCCGTATGTTTTGCAACAATTAGTTTGCGATGGTCTTGAGGCAGCTCTTTGCTCTTACCCATCATGACGTGTCTTGACTCACACCTTGGCAATGAGACCTTTTTGTAGGCCATCAATTAGGACTGAACCAGCTGATATTCATTTGCACTGACAAGGGGCTGGATTGCTGATTGATTATTGGTAGATTTTGGGTGTTGTCTTGGCTTTCCATGTCTTGTTGCACCTCCCTTTCTTCATGTGTTCAATACCTTTTCCCTGTGTCATTACACACAACTTATTTGATCTTATTTGTTCTACTTTCTTTGTATGTATGGATTACTTGGGTTGTTCCCAACATCAGGTGAAAAATTCATGTCAATAGGACCTTTGGAAATATATTTCGTGAGAAAAATGGTGACGCATTAAATACTTATTTCAGCCGCTGTATATCAATAGATAGATAGATAGATAGATAGATAGATAGATAGATAGATAGATAGATAGATACTATATTATTATTATAAATTACTATAACCATTAATTCTATGTATTCTATGTAAAGATTTTAATTGAATCTACAAATGGTTTTGGGTTACTCACCGTCAGTAAAGAAGACGTGGCCTGCTCGATACCTCGGAGACCGTGGATCTCTGAAGTCATCAATTAGACCCTCAACAGACTGTCAACAGATAATCATAATACTTTGAGAAAAATCAGTGAATGTGACCAAAGACACTTCCGTTACATAACGAATGACAATTTTCTGTGAATCTAAACCATCAAACTATGACGTTTAGGTTTAACAAATTAGAGCTACTCACTGAAAATACTGTACATACAGTCAGCATGATAATAAATCAAGGATTGTCTTTAGTTTACTGATGCGACAGTATTTGTTAAACATCTTGAACAACTGAAAAGCTTGTGTTGCACAGATTTCTTCTTACCTCAACTGAGGGTGTTATCAGATAAATGGCCTCCATGCTGGGCAGAGGCTCCCGTCGCTTGGATATGTCCTCTACAACTGTGAAAAGGAATAGCATTCTTTAGCAATCTTTCGTTAATAATCTGGCATGGGAGGGGCCATGGTGTTTATTATTGCCAGTAGGGACACTAATAATAATAATAATTTGTATATACCGCATTTCACGACATCCAAATATGCTTTACAGTATATACAACACACAAACAATAACAGTAAGAGCAGTCACGTGCACAGATGTTTTTGGGTGGCAGGTGCTCAAGCCAAAAAAAAAGGGCTCCTGTCACCAGAATGATTCACACAAATGAACAAAAAACAGTAGGATATATTTAACTTGTAAAAAAGTAAAAATAACCAATTGAAATAATGTTGTGAACACCCTCTTATAACGGGTACGTGGCTGTGTTCAGAATTAACCAGTTACATTCCAACTTCGGTTAAATGAGAGTCGACACATTCCTGCCACCATTTAAAGCGCCACTGATTAACCCCAAATAAATTTGAGCCGTTCTAGTAGGCTTTCTCTTACATTTTGTATTGTTTCAATCAGAAGCATTTTGTGGTAACACTGACTGCTACTCCCAAGACCCCAGTTCCAGCGGAAGAAAATCCGCCCCAAAGCATGATGCTGCCACTACCAAGCTTCACTGTTGGTACGGTGTTCTTTTAGTGATAAGCAGTGTTGTGTTTGCGCCACACACACCTTTTGGAATTACGGTCAAACAATTGCCAAACTTGATAGTTGCAATTTGCAAAGTTGAAATCACATAGCATAAGAATAGAGTGCTAATTTTAAAAAAAAATGTCACAACATAACCACCAGTGTTAAACTTATATGACAACACATGGAGATGACTACAAGTCTAATAAGTTGCAAGAAAACAATACCAACAGATGCTAACGTACCAATCATTAGTCGCACACCTTAACCACTACGTCACTAGTTGTCAAAATTAATACTGTATTTTGAAAGGGTGTGAATTTTTCTACATCAATCAGCGCTGTGTGAGTGTTAAGAGAAACACAAAGAATACTGAGACCCTGTCAGTCCTAAAATAAACCGTAAAAAGAATGACGTCTTTTTCAGATTAATTTGCAATGGTAAAAGCACGGTGGCACATCTGCCTCACAGTTCTGGGGACCTGGGGTTCAAATCCCGGCCCCGCCTGTGTGTAGTTTGCATGTCCTGCCCGTGCCAGGGTGGGTTTTCTCCAGGCACTCCGGATTCCTCCCACATCCCCAAAACATGCATGCTTGGCTAATTGAAGACTCTAAATTGGCCGAAGGTGTGAATGTGAGTGCGAATGGATGTTTGTTTCTATGTGCCCTGCGATTGGCTGGAGACCAGTACAGGGTGTACCCCGCCTCTGGCCTGAAGATAGCTGGGATAGGCTCCAGCAGCTCGCGACCCTAGTGAGGATAAGCGGTACAGAAAATGGATGGAAGGTAAAAGCAGTGGTACTCACTGGTGATTCCCTCTGTCATGATGTCTGTCATCTTGCAGCAGGAGGAAATCATCCTCATACTCAGCTTGTCCACCACAAGCACCTACGAACAAGTGAGACAGAACTCTTCAAATAGCGGGTCATTTAATGTTCCGTTACTGTGTGATGCCGGCACGGTGGACGACTGGTTAGCACATCTGCCTCACAGTTTTTGGGGTTCAAATCCGCGGTAAAGATAATGGATGGATGGATGGACGATACTGTGTGCATCGAGAAAAACAACTTCACTTACTTTCCATTTTCCATTTTCTCTTGCCTTCTTGATAACATCGTTCATTATCTCTGTAAAATGAGAGACATGGAACTAATTTAGTTATAAAGAATACACAATATACAGAATAAAACCAGACAACATTTACAGTGGGACAAAAACGTTTTGAGTCAGCCATCAATTGTGCTGACTAAGCTGTCCCACTTAAAAAGATGAGAGAGGTCCTGCAATTTTCATCGTGGGTATACCTCACACCTTGGAAAGACAAAATGAGGGGGGGAAATCCAGAAAATCACATTGTCTTATTTTTAAAGAATTTATTAGCAAATTCATCCATCCATTTTCTGAGCCGCTTCTCCTCACTCGGGTCGCGGGAGTGATGGAGCCTATCCCAGCTATCTTTTTATTTCTCATTTTGTCTCTCATAGGTGAGGTATACCTAATAATTGTTTTGCCCCACTGTATGTTATAGATTGTAGACTTTGAAACTCAGATGGAGAGTATAGCATTGGCTGCATCACTCGAATATTAACATTACTGCAGCTCTATAAATTGATTGATCAAATCTTTCTTGAAGTCAAATGTAATTAATTGTGGCTAATCACAATGTTTGGTTAATTTTCACTGATCACACCCAAGCCTGATGACCTCCAGGCCCGTTCAATCAATAAATCACATAAATAGAACATGTTCGACAAAATGAAGTCGGCCAAAGATCTCAAAAAGCTGCAACAAAATGCCACGATCCAAAGAAATTCAAGAACAGATGAGAAATGAAGTAATTGATATCTGTCTGTCTGGAAAGGGTTACAAAGCCATTTCTAAAGCTTTAGGAGTCCAGCAAACCATGGTGAGAGACATTATCCTCAAAAGTGGTGAATCTTCCCTGGATTTCAGTTGTTGCTGCCAGGTAGCTTTGAATATTTTTTTTCTCCTTCATAAATAAACTCACCATTTAAGGTTACAAGGTTGCCAGGTACTTTAATGTCAATTCTTCAACATGCGTAACACACACAGAGGAGTTGAAATTACGGTATTCAAGGCAGTACAAATAATATCAACACTATAAAAGCTAAATAAACTATAGCATATACCGTATAAAAAGTATTAATTGAATGTGCAAATATCAAAAGTCAGGTGACGTGCGCAACATAGTCAAGGTTAGAGAAGCAGGGCAAATAAGACATTTATAAATTAGATGACAAAACCCCAATGTTGCTAAAGTGGCTGGTGCGACCCTGAGTCGAGTGAGTGTGTCCTTGTGTGTTTGTGTGTGTGCGTGTATTGTGTGTGTGTGAGTGTGTGTGCATCTACATTTTTGCATGGGTCAGAGTTCAGAGTTTAGGTGGGCAGCGGACAGAAGAGGTAGAGGGGGCAGAGCGCGCAGAGAGTTCAGATTCCTGAAACTGTCTTTGAGTCGGCTAGTCCTGGCCCGCAGACTCCACAGTCACCTGCCTGATGGCAGCAGACTGAAGAGGCTGTGTGGCGAATGGGTGGCATCCCCCTGCTATGCGGAGGGTTTTGCGGGTGAGGCGGGTTTCAATGATGATGAGAGGTTTCAATTATCTTCTCAGCTGCCCTCACTATGCGATGGAGAGTCTTGCGGCAGGATGCGATGCAGGCTCTGTACCACACAGTGATGCAGTTGGTCAAGATGGCTCTTAAAAACTGCATTTTATTTTTACTTGGGTTATCTTTGTCTGATATTGACATTTGGCTTGTCTTGTCTTTGGCTGGGTGGCGATCAGTGGCGATAATTGGCATGTGCGCAGTGTGTAGTCGCGCAGGGTGGCATGGCTGTGGGGGGTGGCACCTTCTCATTCATTCATTCATTCATTTTCCGAACCGCTTATCCTCACTAGGGTTGAGGGTGTGCCGGAGTCTATCCCAGCCGACTGTAGGCAAGAGGCGGGGTACACCCTGAACTGGTCGTCAGCCAATCGCAGGGCACATATAAACAAGCAACCATTTGGACTCACATACATACCTACGGGCAATTTAGAGTCTTCAAATAACCTACCATGCATGTTTTTGGAATGTGGGAGGAAACTGGAGTACCCGGAGAAAACCCACGCAGGCACGGGGAGAACATGCAAACTCCGCACCGGCGAGGCCGGATTTGAACGCAGGTCCTCAGAACTGTGAGGCGGATGTGCTAACCAGTCGTCTACCGTGCCGCCTGGCACCTTCTCCTCCACAAAAAAATTAAATGGCATTGTGTAATCGTGTATTTGTAAATAACTAGAGCCCAACGAGTATGCTGTGGTACACTGGCACACTCACAGAATGGCAAGCAAGCAGGGACACTCATCATTGTGGTTACTTTAGGGGATTTCCCCCCCCTGGTGGAGTTGCCCTCTTGACTGGTCTAAGAGTCAATTCACAGCCTGTATACACTGGAGGTGTGGACTCGAGTCACGACTTGGACTCGAGCTCTGAATTTGATGACTTTGTAATCGACTAGACAATATGTTAAAAGACTTGCAACTCGACTTGTACTTCAACAGCAGCGACTCGTGACTTCCCTTGGACTTGTCACTTGTCAAAAATGCTGGCCTTGAAGTCCTCAATGATAACATCGCACAACATATGAGTGACGCTGAGCACAAAACCTTAAAAGATAAAAGTCTTGCTCGAACGCTCGGTTGCCTGGTGCTGAACTTGGTGTCCCAACTCTGGTGAAACGCAGACTGGAAGCTGCTCAGCATAAACAAGTCCAGTGAACTGCACAACTGCACAACTTGGCCCTTGTCCTTGACCTCGAAATGCAATACGATGATGCGGAGGCTCAGATAGCCGACCTCACTGCTGCAGTCGAGGCTGTCCCGTCTAAAGACAGCTGCAAATTAAACTATGACGATGATAAACCATGCCAAGCCCCTACCCCAAGCAAATTAACTTCTGGAGGTCAGCATAACCAGCTACAAGACGCTTATGCCGAGATTGGCCACTTAAAAGCGAAATTGGTAGAATTAGCCGACCGACCATCTGATAACCAAGTGCTTGAATTACGGGCCGAACATCGGCGAACAACTATTCTGCTGCGGCAAGCTTCCGGTGACATCCAGCGGCTCACAAATGTACCGAAACACTCCAAGCAGAACGCGCCAAAGAGATGGATCAGTCCTACGGGCTCAAGACACAGATGGCAATCCGGGAGACAGAGCTGTCCCGCCTCCAGCAAGAGCTCCAGGACCAAGAGGATGAGTTAGCCCATGTAAGGCGTGAGCTACAATTAGCTCGACAGCTGTCCGCCGACTCTCTGACTGGGGGGCTTCCCTCGCCAAAAGTGACACAGAGCCCTGCAAAACATCTCCAACCTTTGGGCCGGAACCCACCTTCAGGGGGCGCCGTGCGGCTTCCTCACGGGTGGTGGCCCCACCAGTCGCAGGTCACCCTTCTGACTCACCCCTGACTCTCCATCCACCTAGCGCTGCTCGAAGTATGACTCTAAAAGAGATAGACAAAGTTGCGCGCAATATTCCAAGGTTTGAACCTAAGCCAAACGGGTCACACGACACAGCCGCCTACCTTAGAGACCTCAAATTTCCCCTTAAACGATTCTCTTCTGCTACTACGGACAACAGACTGTACCTTATCAATGTTACATCTAGCAGAGAAGTAAGTACCTTAATTGAAAGACAACCGGCTCATGTGCTGATCGATTACCCGGCCGAATATGGAAGAGGACAACAATTTCAAAACACTGTCGAAAACCTACATCCTAACACCAGCCACCAGCTGGGCATAGCAGTGTGCCCACACACGCTGTCCAGTGTCCAACTGGCTGCCAAAGGCTTCGTTAAACAAAAACACCCTCCCTCTAAAGCACAAGACTCAGGCGTCTTCTTCACAAATGAACCAGCGCAGATGGAATAAGATGGCGCTACGTGCAACATGCGTGTAACTGACATACAACGTTCTGGCGATGTTAAACCCGACAATCAAAAGAAGTCGTTTAACCATACAACCAATCTCGTCCCGCGTACAACAAGGGTCCTCGTAACCAACAACGCCAATCCAATGATAAATCAAAATCATGGATAGACCGCAGCTCTAATTCACGCCAAACGTACATGTTAAAACAGGGTACATGTAACGACCAGCCTAAATCTGACTCCTCCAACCGAGACCCTAAAACGACTAGTGACAACCGGGAAAAGGGCTCCCGAACTAACAGCTCCCAAAGGGAATATAGTGCCGTGGCAGAAGAATTACTTGAGGTGCTCTGCAGCCTGTACAAAGACAAAAAGCGCGACCCATCATTATGACGAGTTCTGACTGAGTCGAAAGGGGGCACAGAGGACACGATAGGTCAAACATGTAATCTCCGTTGTTCCCGAATGACCTGAAAAGTGCCTCCGTGACCCCGGCCGACTCCTCGATGACCTCACCTCGCCATAACCTTAGCGGACCACTTTGTGACGACCAATCCCTAAACCCCTCTCGTGCCGTCCTAATCGTCCGACTACACCCAGGCGAGACTCCTGACTCGCGTGACATCACGCTACTAAATAACATTCTGCCATTCCGACAAGCTTTTGGGTGAAGCAACCGCTGAAGGTACTTCTCGGAAGTTCTATTTAACCGTTACACTTGAGCATGAGCTTGTCCGAGAACCTCTGATTGACCCTGCAGCAGAGATCACTGTTATGTCCGACGCCATGTTCAATAAACTTCTGACATTGCTACAAGCCATTGACCGCGACCTTCAACTGCAACGCTGCGCACTAACTATCCGTGCATTTTCAGTGACTAACACCGAGCTAAACACTTTAAATATGCTCCACTGGACAATTGGCCCCATGACATTAGTCCATCCCCTGCTCATTGGCCAAGACCTGCTATGCCACTAATTGATTACAAAAATCTTCAGCTGTGGACGCAGGTGGAACAGGTGCTTCCACCACCAACTCAGGAACTGTCCTCAGACTGGTGCCTGGTGTTGGACCACTTCGAGGACGCCGACCTGTCAGGCCGCAATCCTTGAAGTGAAGACACTCCCATTCACGACACCGCCGAGTCCCGTGTAGCCACCTCGCCACCGCTAGAACTTGACACGTTCCTCTGCCATTTTGTCCAACCACCGCATGAAGAGCGCTACTGCTCCAATGTTGCTGGTAGGATAAATTTGCATAACTGCCTGACAGACGAAGTCATCCTGGACTTGTGGGCTGACATCGGCAATTTCTCAGGCACTGTTTGACACCCTACAACTTAAGCATCCTGACCTTCAATTAACGCAGAAAATGTTTCGCTTTCCCGTTAACACCGTGCCGCCGTCTGCCATCACTGCAGTGGGCGTGTGCGCCCTGAACCTGCAATGGAACCACTGCTCGTTAACTCACTGCTTCCTAGTAGTCCCCAAATTACCACATAAAACTGTTGGCGCGGATGTACTTGTCCGACTGGCCCTTCAAGTGGACACTATTAACAAAATGTTTTGTGGTCGCGCGCTAACGGCAACTCCGCCAACCGCGTTTTTCAACTGATAAAACTCCCCGACGCTTGCGAAGTTTTGAGCGAAGACGAAGTTATAGTAAAAGCGTCAACTGTTAACTTCCCTATTAGACTGGTCGCGCGCCCTAACCAAGCAGTAACCGGTCCACATGCATTCTTTCACCCTTCGACGGAGTTTCACGACCTGGGTTTGTCGCTGCATGCCACACTCCTCCGAGACGCTTCCCAAACAACCGTGCTGCTGATTCACGACACACGGAACGACATTCACATCCCCAGATCTACTAGGCTTGGCCTCTTGATCTGCTCAGACTTCCACAACTTCAAGCTCATGGTCCCCGTGATTGGTCACCTTCCACGAGACCCCTTCCCATTGCCTAGCTCTGGTGGAACTTACTGTTCCTTTGCGACACTTTGCTCTCGTTCCAGTGGGACCTACGCTCAGTACAAACCCAGCTGCACCCGAAAGCGCATCTCCCACGACTTCACCCTCTCCCTCAAACTCCTCGCGAACCAACTTGCCTGCAACGGTAACACCATGTGATAGTCGCCCACTCCCTTATCCCAACTTTGAAACCCACGTGCAGCAGGTCCTAGCGGATGCTGACACCCTAAGTTCCAATGACGAACGACAGTGTTTGCGGGAAGTGCTAACCAAACACGCCGCGTCATTCGCTAAAGACTCACTCGACTGCGGCCTGACCGACTTGCACATGGTCTGCATTCCGACCCCTCCAAACGCGCCGCCAATTTTCCTGCGCCAATACAAAAGTCCACTTGCCTCCTACAAGCCAGTACAGGAAACAATTGACGCTATGCGGGAAAAAGGCAACATTCGGCTATGCAATAGAACCTACTCGGCACCTCTCTGGCCAGTTCTAAAACCGAATGGTAAATGGCGACCCACCATTGACCATCGAAAACTAAACACTCAAATTCCCTTGTCACGCTGTCCTATGGCACAGCTCGAACAAGAACTTCCTAAAGTGCGCAACGCTAGATTTTTCACCACTATCGACGTAGTCTGCGGCTTTTGGACGATTCCAGTGGATCCCGCTGACCAACACAAATTGGCTTTCACACTTTTGCCAACAAACAATACACTTTCGCCAGGTGTCGATTTGGCTATGTCAACTCACCGGCAGATTGCAACATTTTCCTCAACAAGGCCTGTCCCGACGCTGCAGCCCGGGGCACCCTCATCTACGTCGATGACATCATGATGAGGAGCCCCTCGCTGGATGCCGACCTGGCGGAAATTGACCACGTCCCATCCCAACTTTCCGCCGCCGTGACCAAAATCTCCCTCCTAAAGGGACAATGGTGCCTTAAAAAAGTCAATTATGTCAGCCTCCTGATTGGCCCGGATGGCATTGAACCCCAATCCAGCCGTATTCAGGGACTCCTAAACATAAACGCCCCCACTAATGTGTCCAAACTTCACAGTTTTCTCAGTGTGTGCAATTATTCCCGGCAGTTCGTCAAACACTTCGCGGACATCGAACGCCCCCACACCGAACTCCTGAAAAAGGACACTCCTTTCGTTTGGAGTGACGAGCAAGAAGCCGTGATACAGTCCCTAAAAGAGCGGCTATGCTCGGCCCCATGTCTTGCCTACCCTGACAGCGAAAAATAATTCTTGCTCGAAGCAGGGTTTTCGGACCATTCTTAGTGCTGGTTTTTACCAAATGTACGACCGAGACAAGCGCGTCGTCGCCTATGCGAGCAAAACTCTAAACGGTCAAGAGCTTAAATACTTGGACTGTGAAAAGGCCCTACTCTTCACGGTCTGGGCCATCAAACATTTCTCCAACTACATTGGAGGCCGAAAAGTGACCATTGACACGAACCACCAGCCGCTTCACAACCAACTAATCAGAGAAGGGACCGTCACCAACGCTCGTATCGCGGCCTGGCTTATGGCACTGCAAAGCTACAATATTGAGGTCCGCTATTCTAAAAACTCCAGACTCCCCTTGGAAAGCGGACTTGGCCGCCTACCAGAACTGTCTGTCTACAGACCCGCCTGCAGGACCTCACACCCCGGCACTACCACTGCCTGTTTTCACGTGCTATCGTTATTTCGATGAGAATACGTGCCACGACATGATAACGGCGTATGTGGACGGTTGTTCCTTCCTCCATCAAACACAGCTGCGAGCTGGCGTCTGCACTGCATGGGTCGGTGACGTGCCGTGCGAACCACAACAATTCCAATTGGGTCCACACTCCTCCCAATACGCTGAATTGCAGGCATCCTAATAACCTTAACCTTTGCGGTAAAGCACAAACCCACCTCCTTGGTTATCTGTACTGACTCAAACTACGCACGTCTCGCATTCACCTGCCACTTACCGACGTGGCAATGACGTGGCAAGGTTCCTCATGTCGGGGAGAAAAACGGTCAAACACTGCGATCTAATCGTTGCATGTGACCATCTAGTTAACTAAAAAAACATGCACGTCTACTGGAAGAAAGGCCGAGGTCACTCTCCTATTCCAGGACTGGATAAGGTTTTTAACGACTTGACTGACTCTTTGGCAAAGAGTACCCCGTGCCAGTTTGACGCCTCATGGCTCCGAACCCATCGGTGTCTGTAATCACGCGCCGTCAAACCGCCTCCGCTGCACCTGTCACCGCTCGGTCGCATGATGACACTTCGTATGACTCCGTCAACCCAATGCCTTGCGCCTCTGCGACTCGTGACTTTGACCTGACCGCACAACAATCCGGTGACCCGGCACTCTCCAATTGATGCTGACCTACACCCACGACGCACCTTGTGCAGGACACCGTGGCGTCAAAGCAACAGCCACAGCCCTGCATCAAGTGGTATAATGGAAACACATGCACATGTAGCAGACAACATCAAAGGCTGTCTGGTTTGGTGACAAATTTAAGCCAACCAACCCCTACCACAGAGCACCTCTCCAACAAATAGGAGTGGCATTCCTGTGGTCTGACCTACAGATTGACTCCACACGAGGAAATAAATATTTCCTCACAGTCACATGCGCATTCACCAAACGGATAGAGTGCTTGCCCGCACCAAACGACACGGCACAAACTACCGCCTAGTTGCTGATGAACCACGTGTTCTCCAGATATGGGTTGCCCTCTCGGATGCACTCAACCTATTATGACTCCAAATAGGGGACAAGGTGTGGTATTACCTGTTTGCACATCCAGGCAACATTAACCAAAAAAAACGTACGCTCCATATCTTGTAAATTCCTTACCCGTTGGACGGGACCCTACGAGATCCTGGACAGACTCTCTCCGGTCGCGTACCTAATTAAAATGACCCAAGGCCGTAAAGGCATGCAGTTAAAGTGGGTTCATCTCAATCAAATAAAGAGACACCACTGTCCCTCAGTGAAGAACCACCAAGTTCCCACCGGAACCCCGACCGGAAGTCGGTCCCAACGACAAGGGACCAGTAGTGACGGCCCCACAGCGACGGTCTTTGGAGACATTACACGACTCACTTACACAAGGGGAGACTTGGTAACCATCGGAAAGGCTACTCTGGACTTTCTTTCACCAACTTTCACCAGCGTCCGCGGTCTTCGGCGCATGGAGGCGGAGAGGTGGCGCCACAGAGGGAAGCGAGCCGGCATCCAGGTGAAACTCCGCAAGCGAGGATACAAATTGGCGTTCCCGTCGATCCACCTCGCGAATGTACGCTTCCTACCCAACAAAATGGACGAGCTTCATCTTCTGATAAAGACCAGTAAAGACTTTGGACCTTCAGCCGCCATGTGCTTTACGGAGACCTGGCTTTGTGACGCTATACCCGATGGCGCCGTCATGCTTCCCGGCTTCCATCCTCACCGGGCAGACCGCGACATGGAATCATCGGGGAAAACAAAAGGCGGCCGGATATGCTTCTATATCAACGAAAAATGGTGTACGGAGGTCACGGAGCTCAGCACACACTGCAGCCCCCATTTAGAGTCGCTGTTTTTGAACTGTAAGCCATTCTCCTCGCTGCGTCAGTTCACATCATTCATTCTTGCTGGCGCCTATATTCTGCCTCAAGCTAACACGAACGCCGCACTGCTAACGCTCGCCGAACAAGTCAACGAAATTGAAAAAAAACACCCAGACTCACCCCTCATTACTTTCGGGGACTTTAACAAACCTAAACTCAACCACAAACTCCCTAAATACAAGCAGCACATTAACTGTCCTACCAGGGAAAATAACGTTTTGGACCACTGCTATACTACGGTAAAAAAAGCGATGAAAACGATGAATATACGGACACTGTCACATCTTATATCAGTTTCTGTGAAGATGTGTGTGTACCAACAGTCATTTCGCACATTCAACAACAACAAGCCGTGGTTCACTGCCAAACTTAGGTAGCTTCGCCTAGCTAAGGAGGACGCATATCAAAGCGGGGACAGGGCCCTGCATAATCGAGCTAGAAACCAGCTGACTAAAGAAATTAACATTGCAAAGAGGAACTATGCAGCAAAGTTGGAAAAACAGTTTAGCGCTAACGACTCTAAATCAGTCTGGCATGCATTCCAATCGCTGACAAATTACAAACGACGAGCCCCCCAACCGAAGAAAAATAGCACTCTACCCAACGACTTTAACACCTTCTACTGCAGATTTGAAAAGGACACTTCCTCCAAGCTTCTCCAGCTCAGCGTCTCACCTGCCATCTGCCAGTGGATTTACAGCTTCCTGACGGGCAGGACACAGCAGGTGAGGCAGGAGGAGGCCACCTCATCCACATGCAGCATCAGCACTGGGGCGCCCCAAGGTTGTCTCCTCTCTCCGCTCCTCGTCTCTCTCTACACAAACGACTGCACCTCAACGCACCCGGCTGTCAAACTCCTGCAGTTTGCAGATGACACCACTGTCATCGGCCTCATCAAGGACGGTGACGAGTCTGCATATCGACAGGAAGTGGCGCGGCTGGAGCTGTGGGGCGGCCGACACAACCTGGAGCTGAACACGCTAAAGACTGTAGAGATGATCGTGGACTTCAGGAGGCATCCTTCGCCACAGCTGCCCCTCACACTGTGCAGCTGCCTTGTGTCAACCGTCGAGACCTTCAAGTTCCTGGGAATTACCATCTCTCAGGACCTGAAGTGGGCGATCAACATCAACTCCGTCCTTAAAAAGGCCCAGCAGAGGATATACTTCCTGCGGCTTCTGAGAAAGCATGGCCTGCCACAGGAGCTGCTGAGGCAGTTCTACACAGCGGTCATCAAATCAGTTCTGTGTTCTTCCATCACAGTCTGGTTTGGTGCTGCTACAAAAAAGGACAAACTCAGACTGCAACGGACAATCAAAACTGCTGAAAGGATTGTCAGTGCCCCCCAACCCACCCTTGAGGACTTGCACACTGCCAGAACAGACAAGAGCGTGCAAAACCCACTCGGACCCTCCACATTCCGGTCACCAGCTCTTCCAGCTCCTTCCCTCAGGTAGGCGCTACCGATCAATGCAAACTAGAACTAGCAGACATTTCAACAGCTTCTTCCCTCTTCCAATCAACTTCTTAAACACCTAACCTACAATTCCATTGCAACATGCTGGCAATTTTTTGTCTTTTTGTCTTGAGTTTGTTGTCACATCTCTATCGTTCCAATTATATATTACTCATGCACTCACTGTAGTAGTCTCACCATGCTGCACTATTTGCATATCTGTTGTTGACCAATACTGGCCACTCATGCCAGAGTAGCATCTGCTCCATTAGAACACTGACTGAGGAGTATCTGCAACATTTGCGCAATCAACATTGTCCCAGACTATCGTACTACTCACTTGAAGTCAAGGCGCCCTTTGCACAATGGTCATTGCACCAGACTATTGTAATATTAGTCATTCGAACTGCTCTCAGTGCGAGAGGACTCTGCATCTTTTTGCACAATTGTCAAAAAAATAAAGAAATACATTTACCGGCATTACCAGATAACTAGCAACCCTTTATTTCTCAGTGACTGTTTTTCTCAATGTCTTTATGTCTCAAAAGTGTTCTCTGTCAATTGACTGTCTGTTGTCGTACTAGAGCGGCTCCAATTACCGGAGACAAATTCCTTGTGTGTTTTTTGGACATACTTGGCAAATAAAGATGATTCTGATTCTGAGAAGTGTATTTGAAACACGTCGGGACCATAACCAGCTACGCAGGAGCCACGTGGTCCTATCCACCTTGCCGCCTTCGACACCACACACATGCTCCAGCAACTAGAAAAATTTGCCGTCACCCAGGCCAACCTCAGCGGAATCCCCAGACGTTCAAAGCATTTTGTAGGGGACCTACTAATGGCTGCTGCATCCCTCGGCACATTGTTCAGCATAGGAACTTCCACGGTTAACGCCATCAGCTTAAACACGGTTAAGAAACAAATTGGGGAGCTCCAAACCGAAATTCCTAACACCCGACGCAGCATGGAGAGACAAACCGCTAACCTCCATTCGTGAGACGAGCCACTCAAGGGCACTATCCTTGTCCTCAACACTCGCAGTGTCTTCCAGAAACAAACTAGACAGAGCATAACTAAACTGCTGTCGGTGGTCCAAACGGATTATGCTCACACACAGTTTGTTACCACATGGATGAATGGCATGCTGGGTGAAATCTCTTCATCCATAGACAATTTAGCGATGGGTGGAATCCTTCCATACTTGGTACCCCTGAGCTTAATCGAAAGCATCCAAAACCCCATTAGCCCTGTCCAAGCCCACTTGGCTTTTTCTCTCGGGAATTCCACTGTCCTGTAAGTCAACCCTGAGTTCCGAGAAGTAGCCTTCCTTGTTACTCTCCCAATTATCGATTCCTGCAACATCTATCACCTAAAAGATATAATTAATGTTGCCATCTGGCAGCAAGACACTTACTTCCTGGTCAGTACTCCCGCGGTAGTCGCCTATCATGACTAATCCTGATCTGTATCTGGCGCAAAATTTGTACGTGCATCCTCACAAGAGGCATCCATTACCTGTGTCCCAGTAAGCAGTTCATCTGGTAGCGGATGGGAATTGTGGCCTAAAGCCCATGAAGGATGGGCCGCGGTGTAGAGCAGAAGCTACACCTCGCGACCAGGTTACTACTTCTTCTTTTCCTTTCGGCTTGTCCCGTTAGGGTTCACCACAGCGCATCATCCTTTTCCATGTAAGCCTATCTCCTGCATCCTCCTCTCGAACACCAACTGTCATCATGTCTTCCCTCACGACATCCATCAACCTTCTCTTTGGTCTTCCTCTAGCTCTCTTGCCTGGCAGCTCCATCATCATCATCCTCTACCAATATACTCACTATTAATACTCACTATAACATTTGCACAACCAACATTGTCCCAGATGATCGCACTACTCGTCACTTTAAACCGCATACACTCCTTGAAGTCTCAGCGCCCTTTGCACAATGGTCATTGCACCGGACTATTGCAATATTAGTCGTTCGAACTGCTCTAAGTGCTAGAGGACTCTGCATCTTTTTGCACAATTGTTTTTTGTCAATGACTTTATGTCCCCAAAGTGTTCTGTAAATTGACTGTTTGTTGTACTAGAGCGGCTCCAACTACCGGAGACAAATTCCTTGTGTGTTTTGGACATACTTGGCAAATAAAGATGATTCTGATTCTGATTCTGATTTCTCCTCTGGATGTGCCCAAAGTTAGAGAGAGTATGCTCTCTAACTTTGTCTCCAAAACATCGAACCTTGGCTGTCCCTCTGATGAGCTCATTTCTGATTTTATCCAACCTGGTCACTCCGAGAGCAAACCTCAACATCTTCATTTCCGCCACCTCCAATTCTGCTTCCTGTTGTCTCTTCAGTGCCACTGTCTCTAATCCGTACATCATGGCTGGTCTCACGACTGTTTTATAAACTTTGCCCTTCATCCAAGCGGACTCTTCTGTCACATAAAACACCTGAGACCTTCCTCCACCCGTTCCAACCTGCTTGGACCCGTTTCTTCACTTCCTGACCACTCTCACCATTGCTCTGGACGGTTGACCCCAAGTATTTAAAGTCTCTGTACTTTTCCATCAACATCCTCAAGGCAAATAATGCATCTGTGGTACTCTTTCTTGGCATGAAACCATAACTGTTGCTCGCAAATACTCACTTCTTGTCCTGAGTCTAGCCTCCACTACTCTTTCCCATAACTTCATTGTGTGGCTCATCAAATTTATTCATCTATAGTTGCCACAGCTCTGCACAGCACCTTTGTTCTTAAAAATGGGCACCAATACACTTTTCCTCCATTCCTCAGGCATCTTCTCACGCACTAGAATTCTATTGAACAAGCTGGTCAAAAACTCCACAGCCACCTCTCCTAGATGCTTCCATACCTCCACAGGAATGTCATCAAGACCAACTGCCTTTCCATTTTTCATCCTCTTTAATGCCTTTCTAACTTCCCCCTTACTAATCATTGGCACTTCTTGGTCCACTACACTTGGCTCTTCTACTCTTTCTTCTCTCTCATTTTCCTCATTCATCAACTCCTCGAAGTATTCTTTCCATCTAGCTAGCACACTACTAGCACCAGTCAACATATTTCCATCTCTACTCTTAATCACCCTAATCTGCTGCACATCCTTCCCATCTCTATCCCTCTGTCTGGCCAGCCTGTATAGATCATTTTCTCCTTCTTTATTGTCCAACCTGCCATACATGTCATCAATGTATTCCTTTCGCCTCTCCTCGTTCCACTCAGTGTCTCACTTCTTCTTAGCTAACCTTTTTCCTTGTATGATTTCCTGTACTGTGAGGTTCCACCACCAAGTCTCCTTCTCTCCTTTCCTGCCAGAAGATACACCAAGTACTCTCCTGCCTGCCTCTCTGATCAGTGGTCCAGTCTTCTGGAAGCTCCTCCCGTCCACCGAGAGCCTGTCTCACCTCTTCCCGAAAAGCTGCACAACACTCGTCCTGTCTCAGTTTCCACCACATGGTTTTCTTTTCTGCCTTTGTCTTCCTAATCTTCCTCCCCACCATGAGAGTCATCTTACACACCACCATTCTATGCTGTCTAGCCACACTCTCCCCTACCACTACCTTACAGTTGGTAACCTCCTTCAGATTACATCGTCTGCACAAGATGTAATCCACCTGTGTGCTTCTACCTCCGTTCTTGTAGGTCACCCTATGTTCGTGCCTCTTCTGGAAAAAAGTGTTTACTACAGCCATTTGCATCCTTGTTGCAAAGTCTACCACCATTTGTCCCTCCAAGTTCCTTTCCTGGATGCCGTACCTACCCATCACTTCTTCATCACCCCTATTACCTTCACCAACATGTCCATTACAATCTGCACCAATTACGACTCTCTGTCTGTCTGGGATGCTCAGAACTACTTCGTCTAGCTCCTTCCAGAATTTCTCTTTCACCTCGAGGTCACATCCTACCTGTGGGGCATAGCCACTAATCACATTACACATAACACCCTCAATTTCAAATTTCAGCCTCATCACTCGATCTGATACTCTTTTCACCTCCAAGACATTCTTAGCCAATTCTTCTTTTAAAAGAACCCAGACTCCATTTTCTCTTCCCATCTACACCATGGTAAAATAGTTTAAACCCCTAAACTTCTAGCCTTACTGCCTTTCCACCTGGTCTCCTGGACACACAATATATCAACCTTTCTCCTAATCATCATGTCAACCAACTACCGAGATTTTCCTGTCATAGTCCCAATATTCAAAGCCCCCACATTCAGTTCTAGGCTATGTGCTTTCTTCTTCTCTTTCTGCCGAAGAACCCGCTTTCCACCTCTTCTTCTTCTTTGACTTCGACCCACAGTAGCTGAATTTCCAACGGCGCCCCGCAGGTTGACGGCGCCGGTGGCGGACGTTGTTAACCCGGGCCACGACCGATCCGGTATGGAATTCTTTGGATGAACGCTCATATTTGTTTGGCAAGGTTTTAAGCCGTATGCCCTTCCTGATGCAACCCTCTGCATTTATCCGGGCTTGGGACTGGCCTACACTTTGCATTGACTTGTGCCCCCCATAGGGCTGCATTTACCAGGTTACTACTACTCACGCGTAAATGGTTGGGTCCAAATGGCTCGTCAACACGCCAGCCCTAAGCGCAACGCTGACTTACGACCACCATGACACCACGACGAGACTCGCCCTGCCAAATCAAACTATGTGGCTGATGTCCCCAAAGATGCTATTTTGTTTTTGAGGACGTCGCTCTCTAACACCTGCCAACCGAAAATGATGTGAGCAAAATTTAGATTTCTAACTTTTTCGGACAATACAAATTGGAAGTTGATCCTGAGACGCTTAAACAGATTCAGTTTGAAGGAACTCAGGCGACTGACATCACCCACATTGACAACACCTTTCGCACTATTAGCACTGAGGACAGACCACCTGAACTCCCGCTCATGCACTCTTGGTCAGCAGCAGATAACATCTTAAGAAGAAGAAGAATCATCTTTTATTGTCAAATAAAAGATGATTCTTTTATTTGACAATAAAAGAACATGCATGCATCCACACGAAATCTGTTCTCTGCATTTAACCCATCACAGTGAACACATACACATGTGAGTGGAACTCACTGGAGTAGGGGACAGCTGAAGTGCCCGTGGAGCATTTACGGGTATCAGTGTCTTGCTCAAGGACACCACAGCCGTGACTCCGGGGGATGTTGGCGGATGGTCCAGTCGGCGTCTTAAACCTCGGTCCCCCACGGTGGCAGGCAATGATCTTAACCATTGGGCCATGGCTGCCTTAAGCATGGTTTTGTGCAAATTGTGCAAAAAAGAGTTTTCATACAACCGAGCACCAACCCTCCAACAGAAACCATTAAAAGGTTGTTCTAAAAAAATAATAATAAAATAAAAATTTAAAAAAAATTCCTCAATCAGCACTTTAACCTTGTATTCCAGAGTAGGGGATCGTTGAAGATCCACCAGCCACTTATTTTTCTGAGGTGAGGGAGTTGTGGGCATATTCCACCCACGGGAGGAAGGTGCACCAGGAGGCAGGATGGCGAGCATCAATGTAATGAAGAGCGGATTCCAGATTTTGATTTGGCTGCTCCGTCTGGCCGTTGGTTTGGGGGTGGTAGCCGGAAGACAAACTGGCTGCTGCGCCTACCCCCTTGGAGATCTCTTTCCAGACCTGGGATGAGACTTAAGGACCCCGGTCCGATACAATGTCAACAGGGATACCATTAGGTCTGAACATGTGTAGGACAAGAAGGTTAGCAGTCTCAAAAGCAGAGGACAATTTGGGAATACGTACATAGTGAACACACTTGGAGAACCGGTCAATGACGGTGAGAATGACTGTGTTACCTTAAGATGGGGGTCGGCCGGTGTCGAAGTCCAGGGAAATGTGGGACCAAGGCGGCTCAGAATGGGTAAGGGGCACAGCAGGCCAGCTGGGGGTTGATTAAAGCCTTACCTCGGGCACAGACGAAGCAGGCTAGGACAAACTCTCGGGTGTCTTTGACTAGGCTGGGCCATCAGAAGTGTTGCTGGATGAAATGGATGGTGTGGGTGATGCCGGGATGATAGGTGAGCTTGGAGTTGTGGGCCCACTGAAGGACGTCAGAGAGTGCGGAATTGGGTACGAACAGTCGGTTAGGAGGTCTGGTCTTGGGATCCGGGTGAGTCTTCTGAGCCTCTTTAACGACCTGTTCGATCTTCCAAGTGCGATCTTCCAACGGCATAATTCCACTTGGATGTAGACAGGTGATGGGAGAAAAAGGCACAGGGATGAAGTTTTAGAGAAACTAGGACATGCTGGGAGTGGGCGGCTGCTGCTCCCGTGTCAGAGGCGTCAACCTCCACCACGAATTGGAGGGAGGGGTCAGAGTGTCGCAGGAGGGGAGCACTGGTGAACAGTTGTTTGAGGCGTTTGAATGCTTGCGATGCGGCAGGGGTCCAATGGAAAGGTGAGATGGTGGAGGTGAGACTGGAGAGATGTACGGCAACCTTGCTGTAGTCACGGATGAAACATTGATAGAAATTGGCGAATCCTAGGAAACGTTGACGCTCCTTGCGGGTGGAGGGAATGGCCCAGTTGACGTCTGCTTGGATCTTTGCTCGGTCTGGTTGTAACTGTCCTTTGGCGATGATGTATCCCAAGAAGTGAACGGAGGAGAGGTGGAATTTGCATTTTTCAGGTTTCATGAAAATGCGGTTCTCAAGAAGGCATTGGAGGACTTGACGGACATGCTGGCGATGTTCTTCGGGGGAGGGGGACAAGATAAGAATGTCGTCTAGACAGACAAAAACAAACCGGTTCAGCATGTCACGGACGATGTCATTGAGGGTTTGAAAAATGGCGGGGGCGTTGGTAATCCAAATGGCATGACCAGTTACTCGAAGTGTCCAAGTGGGGTATTGAAAGCCGTTTTCCATTCATCCCCCTCTTTAACGCGGATAAAATTATATGCATTCCGTAGATCCAATTTCGTGAAAATCTGAGCGTCGCAGAGGGGTTCAAAGGAGGGGTCAATCAGGGGCAGTGGTACTTTGTTTTTCCTCGTGAAGTCATTGAGGCCTCAGAAATCAATGCAGGGAGCGGAGAGTGGTATCTTTCTTTTCCATGAAGAAGAAGTCAGCCCCCACGGGGGAATAAGAGAGCTGGATGGGGTCCTGAAGCAAGGGAGTCATGGATATAATTTCCCTCGTCTCTTTTTCGGGACGGGAGAGATTAAAGAGGCGGCTGGAGGGAAGACGGGCTCCCGGCAAGAGGTCATTGGCGCAATCATAAGGGCGGTGGGGGGGAAGAGAGACGGTGAGGTCCTTGCTGAACATGGGGGATAGATTGTGATAATCTTCTGGAACCCGGGAGAGATCGGTAGGTGTTACTGGTGGCTGAGGTGTGCTGGAGGACAGGACGGCCAAAAGAAGACAGTGGGAATGACAGAAGTGACTCCAACCAGTGATTGACAGATGGGTCCAATCTATTGCAGGGTTGTGTTGTTTGAGCCAAGGGATGTCGAGGACAAGTGGTGTCTCTGGGGAAGGAATGACAAATAAGTGGTGTTTCTTGGTGATTCCCAGAAATGAGCAGGTTGAATGGTACAGTTTGGTGGGTGACAGGGGAGATGAGTCAGTCGTCCAGGGCCGTAACTTTCTTAGGGGACGGGAGGGGCTCGAGGGGAAGCTTGTGCTGACACACCAAGCCCTCAGGGATGAAATTGTCATCAGCGCCGGAGTCAATGAGCGCAAAGACTGGTGTGTTGCGAACGGAACCAAGAATGCATGTGGAAACAGTCATATGGGAGGGAGAGCTTGGGGGGGTGTTGGTTTGGGTGACCACGACGCTCTCAGGTCGCGGTCTTTTGGCCTGAGAGTGCAGGTGGCAATAAAGTGACAAGGCTGTCCACAATAGATGCATAACCTCTGAGTGAAGCGGCGCGGTCATTCCTGGGGGTCTAACCGGGTCCTCCCTACTTGCATAGGCTCCTCTGGCCCAGTGCGGGGTGAAGAGGCGGCTACAGGGGGTTCAGTGTGCGGCGGAGACATGGGAGGTGCAGCCCTCGTGGGTGGAGTGAAACTACGTGTCGTAGGTCCTCGCTCACAAGCTCTCTCACGGAGGTGGTTGTCAAATATTATGGCGAGTGAAATAAAATTCTCGAGGGAGGTGGGTTCTTCCCTGGTCGCGAGCTCGTCTTTAAGTTGTTTGGATAACCCCTTAAAGAAAATTCCCCTTAGCGCTGCATCATCCCACCCGCATTCACTCGCGAATATCCGGAAAGGATGCCACGGAACTTGAACCTTGGGTAAGAGCGAGGAGGCGGTGAGTGGCTTCCCTCCCCTTAACGGGGTGATCGAAAACTTTCTTGAGTTCGGACATAAAGGAGTCTAGTGAGGTGAGTACCGGGGAGGAATTATACCAAAGCGCAGTGACCCATTTTTTGGAAGTTCTACCGCACAGGAGGTTGATAATGTATGCGACCTTAGATCTGTCGGTTGGATAGCTCAGCCTTTGTAGGTCGAAAACTAGAGTGCCGTTTACTAAAAATTGATTACATGAACCAAGATCCCCCGAGTAAGGTTCGGGAGGCAGGGTTGGTCGGAGGTTGCGGGCTCGGGAGGACGGGAGGATTGCTGAGGTGGCTCTGGGAGGACAGGAGGGATACTTGTTGTGTAAGGGCATTTAATGAGTCCATGATCTCGCAGAGGGTTTCGTCCTGTCTGCTGATATGACCGCCCTGGTGGGCGAGCGTTGTTCTCAATGCTTCTGTAGTAGCTGGTTCCGTCATAGCCTGAGTACTCTGTCACGGTGCGAAGTCGGATGCGAGTTGGTTTGCACCCAAGAGCAGACTGGGAGTAGATTTAGAATGGTTTATTGCAGGTTGGCTCAGGGTAATGATATCCAAGGTGAGGTGGTGGACCGTCGGGACAAGGAGCGAGCATGAAGCGGGAACGTAAGCAGGTGGGGTAGCTTAGCGCTGTGGCTGGAGCAGTCAGCGAGACGGGGAAGGCACGGAAGGAACACTGGAGACGGAGAAGAACACAATCGGGGTCAGATGCGGGTCGTAGGATAGTTACTTTCATAGCACAAAACCTGGAAGTACGAGAGTCGGCCGGTAAGTCACGAACAAGTGTCAATACTGAGGTGAAGGCTTGCTGGACTTGGCTTAAATGCAGGCATCAATCAATGCTGCTTTAAGACAGGCGCGCGGCACAGGCGATGCTGATTGCTGGGGAGAAAGAGGGGGAGAGGGAGAGACAAGGCGCAAGGCGCCACACAAGCTCCGAAAGAGGAACTGCAGGGCATGGATCATGACATTTTGACCAGATTTCCTATAGGCAATATCACACAAAACGTTCCCCCCCAAATGCTATTTTTTTTCCACAAAAATGAAAAAAAGAAAAACTAATTACTTCCAAAAATCCAAAATTTCTTGGTGGGTTGTACTCAAGTTGAAGTGGCCAATTCCAACTAGAAACCGCATTCTGACGGACTTTAGTAACCGGAGAAAAGCCACGCAGGCACAAGGAGAACATGCAAACTCCACACAGGTGAGGCAAGATTTGAACCCTGGTCCCCAGGACTGCGAAGCAGATGTGCTAACCATTGAACCCTGGTCCTCAGAACTGTGAGGCAAAGGTGCTCACAGGTCGCCCACCGTGCCGCCTGTGAATTTAATTCAAGATGAAATTTATATCGCGTTTAATTTGAAATTAAAGTGAACCATGTCTTTATGTGGCGGCACGGTGGACGCCTGGTTAGCACATCTGCCTCACAGTTCTAAGGACCAGGGTTCAAATCTGGCATCGCCTGTGTGGAGTTTGCGTGTTCTCCCCCGTGCCTGCGTGGCTTTTCTCCGGGCACTCCGGTTTCCTCCCACATCCCAAAAACATGCATGGTAGGTTGACTGAAGACTCTAAATTGCCCATAGGTGTGAGTGTGAGTGCAAATGGTTGTTTGTTTATATGTGCCCTGCGATTGACTGGCAGCCAGTTCAGGGTGTAAGCCCACCTCTCACCCAAAGCCATCATAAAAAATCAAGTTGATAGTGTATCAAAAACTGTGCTCATAAAGTTGCACTGAAACAACATTGGGCAGTAATGAAATTGAACTTGAAACAAAAACAAACAAAAAAAGACAAATCAATTGAAAAATAATCCAAATACTGCTGATGTTTCAGAATGTTTTACTTGGGTGGATGGGCAATACAGATAAGGATTGTCCCAGTTTCCATCACTGAACAATCCAGTCTGTCCTCCATGGGGGATAAACGCAATCCCTGCCTCTAATCTTCTTCAAATCCTCTTAGCCCATACAACATCCACCATCACTATTTCAGGGCAGTTCTGCGTGATCTGACACAGCGTCACAGGAAAGCAACAGCCCTCATAAAACCACATAGACACACATGAACCCTCTCGGATAATTGCATACATCCTCTTTTTGTTTGGACAGTTAGGAGTACCATTTGGAGAGGAACAACTTTCTGGCATGATTTTATGGTTTTGTGAAGACAATATCTGAAACAATGCTTGACTTGGTCCCCATACGACGTGTCGAAGAGACTTGGCTTGTCAATGCAAAAATGCACCAATCTCAGTGACAATTACTGAATTGATGACTGATTACTTAGTCATTACCAAGCAAAACAACCTTGGATCAGGTCACACAGAATCTATTTAAATGTATAAGACAAACAAACATAGATCAATCCAATAGTCCTGGACTATGTTACACAATACACAATTGTACTTATTTGAAACATTAGCATGTACGCTAAAGGGACGGCATGCTATATAAAACAAGAAAAGAAATTAGGTTTCAAAATACAGTGCGTACGGAAAGTATTCAGACCCCCTTAAATTTTTCATGCTGTTATATCGCAGCCATTTTCTAAAATCATTTAAGTTGATTTTTGTCCTCATTAATGTACACACAGCAGCCCATATTGACAGAAAAAAAACGGAATTGTTGAAATTTTTGCAGATTTATGACAAAAGAAAAACTGAAATATCACACATCCATAAGTATTCAGACCCTCTGCTCAGTATTTAGTAGAAGCACCCTTTTGAGCTAATACAGCCTACCGTCTATTTGCAAAAAGTTTTTCACGCCTGGATTTGGTGATCATCTGCCATTCCTCCTTGCAGATCCTCTCCAGTTCTGTCAGGTTGGATGGTGAACGTTGGTGGACAGCCATCTTCAGGTCTCTCCAGAGATGCTCAATTGGGTTTAAGTCAGGGCTCCGGCTGGGCCATTGAAGAACAGTCACGGAGTTGTTCTGAAGCCACTCCTTCGTTATTTTAGTTGTGCTTAGGGTCATTGTCTTGTTGGAAGGTCAACCTTCAGCCTAGTCTGAGCACTCTAGAGAAGGTTTTCGTCCAGGATATCCCTGTACTTGGCCGCATTCATCTTTCCTTCGATTGCAACCAGTCGTCCTGTCCCTGCAGCTGAACAACACCCCCACAGCATGATGCTGCCACCACCATGCTTCACTGTTGGGACTTTACTGGACAGGTGATGAGCAGTGCCTGGTTTCTCCACACATACCGCTTGGAATTAAGGCCAAAAAGTTCGATCTTGGTCTCATCAGACCAGAGAATCTTATTTCTCACCATCTTGGAATCCTTCAGGTGTTTTTTTTTTAGCAAACTCCATGCGGGCTTTCACGTGTCTTGCACTGAGGAGAGGCTTCCGTCGGGCCACTCTGCCGTAAAGCCCCGACTGATGGAGGGGTGCAGTGACTGTTGACTTTCTAGAACTTTCTCCCATCGCCCGACTGCATCTCTGGACCTCAGCCACAGTGATCTCTGGGTTCTTCTTGACCTCTCTCACCAAGGCTCTTCTCCCCCGATTGCTCAGTTTGGTCGGACGGCCAGCTCCAGGAAGGGTTCTGGTCTTCCCAAATGTCTTCCATTTAAGGATTATGGAGGCCACTGTGCTCATATGAACCTTAAGTGCAGCAGATTTTTTTTGTAACCTTGGCCAGATCTGTGTCTTGCCACAATTCTATCTCTGAGCTCTTCAGGCAGTTCCTTTGACCTCATGATTCTCATTTGCTCTGACATGCACTGTGAGCTGTAAGGTCTTATGTAGACAGGTGTGCGGCTTTCCTTATCTAGTCTAATCAGTATAATCAAACACAGCTGGACTGCAATGAAGGTGTAGAACCATCGCAAAGATCAGGGGAAATGGACAGCACCCGACTTAAATATGAGTGTCACAGCAAAGGGTCTGAATACTTATGGCTCTGTGTGGGATATTTCAGTTTTTCTTTTTTTAATACATCTGCAAATATTTCAACAATTCATTGTTTTTCTGGCAATATGGGGTGCTCTGTGTACATTCATGAGGAAAAAAAGATTTTAGTCAATGGCTGCAATATAACAACGAGTGAAAAAATTAAGGGGGTCTGAATACTTTCCGTACCCACTGTATAGTACAAAAATATAGCTAATTGTAATTTGTTGTGAAATGCGTTGTAGCCGACTGTAGCATTTTGAGGCACTTTATCCAAAATTGTAACATTTTCAAAAACATTAACAAACAAAACATGTCAATGTAAAATTGAAATACCATCTGAGACTAATATTATGTGTATATATATATATATAATATGTGTATGTGTGTGTTGTCGTATGGCTCTGATCTTCACGCGTATAATATTTCATTTCGTATTTGTACGTTGCTTGGAGGCGCACCCTCGCTGTTGAACAACTACATAACAAACAGCAAAATAACAATAAAACATATTTTTAAAAAGTACTTCTTACTTTCTCCAACAACGGCTTTGAGTCCGAAAGGTGCCATAGCTCAGTCCTGATGCGCGTCCACCATCTCAGCGGGACTGCGGATACCGAGAAAAAAAGAAAAAAAAAAGCGTACCGAACTACAGTTATAGATAAATCAACATAGACCCCCGCCTTGTCGATAATTAGTACGTCGACGTTGTTGCCATATTGGATGTGGCAAAGCTGAGCAATGACGACACCTCATTCGTTTGCGTTGTACATTCAAAGCCGGAACTCATGGGATTAAGACTGAACAATGAACGATTTAAACATCCTTTTCAGCATGGTGAATGAGTACTTAGCACATCTTCAACGCAGTTCTTAAAGGTACAGTTTGCATCTTTGAAAAAACAAACAAAACACAAAAAACTCATATTTTAAAACTGTCTGCATGACATGACAGTAGAATATTATTTTAAAAATATCTTTTAAAAAACAAATCATCCCTTTCCGGCACCATTTTATGCCTACGTAATTTGTATTATTATTTTAAAACTTCTCCTCCTCAGAGTTGTCTGGGGCTTTATGCCCATGGTAGGGTCACCCATGGGAAACAGGTCCTAGGTGAGGGGCCAGACAAAGTACGGCTGAAAAGAGCCCCTATGATGAATATGATTAATGGACACAGTTTTCCCTTCCCGGACGCAGGTCACCGGGGCCCCCCTCTGAAGCCAGGTCTGGAGGTGGGTCTCGATGGTGAGCGCCTGGTGGCCGAGCCTGCACAACATGAGGCCAGGTTGGACACAACCCAAAGAGGAAATGTGGGTCCCCCTTCTGATGGGCTCACCACCTGTGGGAGGGGCCATAGGGGTCTGGTGCAGTGTGAGCTGGGCGGCGGCTGAAGGCAGGGACCTTAGCGGTTCAATCCCCGGCTACAGAAACTAGCTCTAGGGACATGGAACGTCACCTCTCGGTCAGGGAAAGACCCTGAGCCGGTGTGTGAGATTGAGAAAATCCGACTAGATATTGGCCTCAACACACAGCTTGGGTCTTCTTGAAAGGTGTTTGGACTATTTTCCACTCTGGAGTTGCCCGCGGTGAAAGCCCACTGGTGTGGGCTTATTTAATGCCCCGCGGCTCGGTGCCTCTATGTTTGAGTTTACCCCAGGAGACGAGAGCATCCCTCAGCCTTCGAGTGGGGGGGATAGGTCCTGACTGTTGTTTGTGCCTATGCACCCACCCTTTTTGGAGTCCTTGGAGGGGGTGCTGGAGAGCGCTCCCATATTCAAACTTAAGGGTGTCCATACATGCAATTAGCAGTTCGATGATCGACTTTGTGGTCATGTCATCTGACTTACGGCTGCATTACTTGGACACTCGGTGAAGAGAGAGGCGGAGCTGTCAACTGATCACCAGCTGGTGACTTTGATGGTGGGGGAAGATGCCGGTCCGACCTGGCAGACCTAAACGTATCATGAGGGTCTGCTGGGAACGTCTGGCAGAGTCTCCTGTAAGAAGGAGTCTCAACTCTCACCTCCGGCAGAACTTCACCCGCGACCAGGAGGACATTGAGTCCGAGTGGACTGTTCCGTGCTCCTATTGTTGAAGCGGCCGACCGGATCTGTGGCCGTAAGGTGGTAGATGCCGATCTTGGTGGAAATCCCCAAACCAGTTAATGGACACCAGCGGTAAGAGATGCCGTCAAGATGAAGAAGGAGTCTTATAAGGCCTTTTTGGCCGATTGGACTCCAGAGGCAGCTGATGGGTACTGGCTGGCCAAACGGAACAGAGCTTTGGTGGTCGCTGAGGCAGAACTTGGGTGTGGAAGGAGTTTGGTGAGGCCATGGAGAATGTCTTTCGGACGACTTTGAGGAAATTCTGGTCCACCATCCGGCATCTAAGGAGAGGAAAGCAGTGCACCATCAACATTGTGTACAGCGGGGGCACTGCTGACCTCAACTCAGGACGTTTTGAGTCGGTGGGCCGAATACTTCGAAGACCTCAATCCCAGCGACATGCCTCCTTTTGAGGAAGCAGAGGTGGATGGGAGGGTGTGTTCCAACTACAGGGGGATCACACTCCTCAGCCTCCCTGGTAAGGTCTAATCAGGGGTTCTGGAGATGAGGGTCCGTCGGTAAGTCAAATCTCAAATTTAGGAGGAGCAGTGTGGTTTTCGACCTGGCCGTGGAAAAGTAGACCAGTTCTTCACCCTTAGCGGGTCCTCGAGTGTGCAGGGGAGTTCGCCCAACCAGTCTACATGTGCTTTGTAAATTTGGAGAAGGGGTTCGACTGTGTCCCCCGGGGGGTTCCTGTGGAGGGTGCTCTGGGAGTATGGGCTACCGTACCCCTTTATACGTGCTGTTCGGATCCTGTGCGACCGGTGTCGTAGTTTGTCCGCATTGCCGGCATTAAGTGTGATTCATTCCCAGTCAGGTTTGGATTCCGCCAAGGCCGCTCTTTGTCACAGCTTCTGTTCGTGACCTTTATCGACGGATTTTCTAAGCGCAGCCGAGTTCTAACTTTAAAAAGAGCATACTATATTTGGAACTTTTAAAGCTGAGTCGCAGTCAAGTGATTGACCAATTTGCGAAAATTCAAAAATAGGTTGTATGTTTTAATGCTGAAATGCTAAAGCAACTGAGAGTTCTGACTTTCTATTGTTTGTCATACAGTATACTGTATGCTTTTGCTGCCATGTTCTAAGTGTTCATAATTGTTATTAATATCTCAAATCGTTTTAGTAAAAGTGCAGCAATGGGGTGGGGCAGTGTGTGTTTGTGTGTGTGTTTGTGCGCATGCGTGTGTGCATGCGTGCGAGGAACGGTATATACCGAAGTTGGGGGCCGCTGCCCCAGTAGAGCTGAGCTTATGCATAGCAACGTCCCTGAACCAGGATGACTAAAACAGTCCATGAAGATGACTTGCCATCAGAAATTCTCTCACTACACCATCATGTGGCATCTAAGGTGATTTTGTTTTATTTTACACTGATTGTAGTGAGAGATGGTCGTTGACACAAATTGTGTCAACGACCATGATTCTTGCTAAAAAACAAAAACAAATTGCACCAAAACTTCCAAATTGTCATATATAAAAAATGTTGAGCTGTTGCAAAAGCAATTTTTGTTACCAAGCCCATTTTGACAGTGACTTGAAAAATTGCTGAACAAACAATTATCCTTTACTTCTGTTTTCAAAACGAGTTATCTATCAATTTGTGTATGTATAGGTAATATGATGGGACAATTAAACATGAATTTCCAGTCATAATGGCTATCTGAGGGAAATTGTAACTACAATGTGGCCCGTGACAAAAATTAGTTGAACACCACTGCGTGTAAATGTCCAGTATGTATACAACAATGAAAACAGAAAAGAATGGTACCGTCTTGTATTCATTCATTTTTATTGATGGCATGGGTATGAGGGATTTTTTTTTAATACTTGTTGAATTAGCTTTTATATGTGGACATCAGAAAGAATACATGCAATATTTGTAACAATGGGAAGCCAATTTCAGAAACACAAAATCTAATCACCACAATGTGTTTACAGGAGAGTTGACAGACTGAGTTTAGAGTAATCACATATTGTGATAAAGAAATTTCTGCGACGTGACCCCAGTTCCATGTTTTGATGTCCGCCATGAGACATCTGGGGAAGATCCTTCGACTCTTCAGCGCCTCCATCCATCCATCCATCCATCCATCCATCCATCCATCCATCCATCTTCTACCGCTTATCCGAGGTCGTGTTGCGGGGGCAGTAGCTTTAGCAGGGACGCCCAGACTTCCCTTTCCCCAGCCACTTCATCCAGCTCTTCCGGGGGGCCAGCCGAAGGATGTAGTCTCTCCAGCGTGTCCTGAGTCATCCCCGGGGTCTCCTCCCGGAGGGACGTGCCCGGAACACCTCACCAGGGAGGCGTCTGGGAGGCATCCGAATCAGATGCCCCGGCCACCTCATCTGGCTCCTCTCGATGTGAAGGAGCAACGGCTCTACTCTGAGATCCTCCCGGATGACCGAGCTTCTCACCCTATCTCGAAGGGAGAGCCCGGACACCCTGCGGCGGAAACTCATTGCTTGTATCCGGGATCTCAGCTCTGAAATCTGAAATTCTGTCCATAAAAGTTATGAACAGAATCGGTGACAAAGGGCAGCCTTGGCGGAGTCCAACCCTCACCGGAAACGAGTCGGACTTACTGCCAGATACACACAGCACATATGCGGACCAAACTCTGACTCCGGTCGTACAGGGATCAAACAGCCCGTATCAGGGGGTTCGGTACCCCACACTCCCGAAGCACCACCCACAAGACCAGCCGAGGGACACGGTCGAACGCCTTCTCCAAGTCCACAAAACACATGTAGACTGGTTTGGCGAACTCCCATGCACCCTCGAGGACCCTGCTAAGGGTGTAGAGCTGGTCCACTATTCCACGGCCAGGACGAAAACCACACTGCTCCTCCTGAATCTGGGATTCAACTTCCCGACGGACCTTCCTCTCCAGCACCCCTGAATATACCTTACCACGGAGGCTGAGGAGTGTGATCCCCCTGTAGTTGGAACACACCCTCCGGTCCCCCTTCTTAAAAAGGAGGACCACCACCCCAGTCTGCCAATCCAGAGGCACTGTCCACGATGTCCACTTGATGTTGCAGAGGCGTGTCAACCAGGACAGCCCTACAACATCCAGAGACTTGAGGAATGCCGGGCGAATCTCATCCAACCCTGGGGCCTTTCACCGAGGAGCTTTTTAACCACCACGGTGACCTCAACCCCAGAGATAGGAGAGGCCGCCTCAGAGAACCCAGACTCTGCTCCCTCATGGGAAGGCGTGTCGGTGGAATTGAGGAGGTCTTCGAAGTATTCTCCCCACCGGCTCACAACGTCCCGAGTCGAGGTCAGCAGCGCCCCTTCCCCACTATACACAGTGTTGATGGTGTACTGCTTTCCCCTCCTGAGACATCGGATGGTGGGCCAGAATTTCCTCGAAGCCGTCCGGAAGTCTTTCTCCATGGCCTCACCGAACTCGTCCCATGCCGAGTTTTTGCTTCAGCGACCACCAAAGCTGCATTCCGCTTGGCCAGCCGGTACACATCAGCTGCCTCAGGAGTCCCACAGGCCAAAAAGGCCCGATAGGACTCCTTCTTCAGCTTGAGAGCATCCCTCACCGTTGGTGTCCACCAACGGGCTCGGGGATTGCCGCCACGACAGGCACCGACCACCTTACGGCGCGCTCTCCAGCACCCCCTCCAAGGACTCCGAAAAGGGTGGGTACTCTGAACTGGTGTTTGGTGCATAAGCACAAACAACAGTCAGGACCCGTCCCCCCACCCGAAGGCGGAGGGAGGCTACCCTCTCGTCCACCGGGGTGAACCCCAACGTACAGGAGCCGAGCTGGGCAGCAATAAGTATACCCACACCTGCTCGGCACCTCTCACCGTGGGCAACTCCAGAGTGGAAGAGAGTCCAACCCATCTCGAGAGGACTGGTACCAGAGCCCAAGCTGTGCGTGGACGCGAGTCCGACTATATCTAGTCGGAACTTCTCGACCTCACACACCAGCTCGGGCTCCTTCCCTGCCAGAGAGGTGACATTCCACATCCCTAGAGCCAGCTTCTGTAGCCGAGGATCGGATCGCCAAGGTCCCCACATTCGGCCACCGCCCAGCTTGCACTGCACCCGACCCCTGTGGCTCCTCCCACAGGTGGTGAGCCCGTGGGAAGGGGAACCCACGTTACCCTTTCAGGCTGTGCCCGGCCGGGCCCCATGGGTGCAGGCCCGGCCACCAGGCGCTCTCCTTCGAGCCCCAACTCCAGGCCTGGCTCCAGAGGGGGGCCCCGGTGACCCGCATCCGGGCAAGGGAAACCTGAGTCCATAATTTGTCTTCTTCATAAGGGGTCTTTGAGCCGTGCTTTGTCTGGTCCCTCACGTAGGACCTGTTTGCCATGGGTGACCCTACCAGGGGCGTGAAGCCCCAGACAACTTAGCTCCTAGGATCATTGGGACACACACGTCTTCAGCGCCTGATCAACGGATGGGTGTCTGCCATAACTGTAGACACGACAAACCTCATGGACACCATCTTGAATGAGGGAGTGTTAGGCAGGGCCAGACAAATGTGAAATGACATCTGGACAGCTGATGACTTTTGTGACCCTGGAGAGAACAATAGACAACTCCGCCAAGCCTGTCTATTGCAAATATTTAATGTGGAAAATCCCCAAGGACATTATATAGGATTCAGACAAAGCAGACAACGAGGAACCATATGTCATATTTGCAAAGCATTACCCCAGTCGAAATGTGCATGTTATATTACTTGATAAATATTTTTAGACCCATTTGCACCTTATATTTTTAATTTACTTCAAGGAATCTCTGCAGATTTATCTCGACCATTTTAAAATAGTTCAGTTGTTATGAATAAAGAACGGAAAATGAATGAATGAATGATTTTGCTGACTCTGCTCCTCCATGCTGCTAATAGCGCCAATTACAAAGTAAATCCAACATAGCAGCAATGGCTATTGTCTTGTGATAATGCTAGCTTAGTATTGTATTGTTAGCAAGCAATGCTATTTTGCTGAACTCGTTCATGCCATTTGCCGTCATCGACTGCTTTTTCCACAATTGCCACTCAGAAATCAAAATATTACATTTTGTAGCTCCTTCCAGTTCATAAAGATCAGTCCCCTATATAAAACGCTTGTTCTTGGAGTATATATTAAAAACAAGAAATATAAAAGTAATTTAAACACATTTTATTTACCTGAACTATGGATGAGTCACTTATATGTCAGTCAAAGGATTTTCTAGTATTCCAGCACTGGTTTGTGTCACTCCAATCTTGATTGGGCAGAATATGGTGAATATATTCAGACAGAATATCATATTTAGATTACTATTAAATGCATTTCACACACAACCCTAAATACTAATAATATTTTTTGTCTTACAGATTTTGAAAAATGTGTACAAGAAGTAGTCCGGTTTCCTCCCACATCCTAAAAACATGCGTGGTAGAGTAATGTCATGAAGCATGGATATTTATGATTACATTATACATATTTGTGCTTTATTTTTCTTGAGACAGCCATGAGATTTAAGTAAAACTCATCTTGGCCTCTGCTAAGTTGAGTTTGCAACACCTGAGAAGAACATCAGGCCTTAACTGTTGTAATCTGCGGCAGGCTTCTGGTTGGCCAAATTGGTTTTTGGACGAAAGTGTAATTAATTTCGGAAAAGAATACGTCGGAGAGTGAACGCCTGCGTTTACTTCCGGTGAAGTTCAATGTACGTTTAACGTGACAATCAAACTATCGTTGTCTCGAATAGGGCACCACGTCTCTTTTTATATGAGTAAACTTTAGAGAAAAATGATGAAAAACATCAATCAATTTCTGTTATCTAGAAGGCTGCTACATGGCTGAAAATAAATAGTTCTTGATTACAGAGGTTTTACTATTTCACTCAAACACACAAAGCACAACAGGAAGTGGAATTTTATCGAAAGTGTAATTAAATCTACAGGGAACTACAGGGAACAATACAGAAGGACTTTACAATAAAAACACAAGGTACAGATAAACATTCTTAACGAAGAAGATATAGGGCGAATGAATGAGCGTGATGCGTAATGTGAGCGTGAAATGAGTTGAATCATAGTGAGGGAGAGTAAAGTTGCGACTCGTGTGAGCTCGCTAACTTAACCCCCAGATTATTATGCGCCAATTTGTACTTTCTAGTTATCACTGAAATGTTTTACTCACGACGTAGGTCACCGGGTCCTGTCTTTCTCAGTTGTCTCAGGAGGAACGGAGGCAGGTTTAGTTGAAGAAGAAACTTGTCACATTGGGGGTGCACTCGTAAGTTTTCCTGCCGTTTGAACTTGTTGCGGGTCCCGTTCTTGCACTCAACTGTGAGCGTAACTGTGAAGAATGCCAGAAGTGACTTCCTGAGGGCCCCTCGGACAGATCAAGGCTGGGAAAACAGATCAAAGCCGCATGGCAAGCTTCGGACATTTTACCATGGTGTAGATGGGAAGAGAAATGGAGTATGGGTTATTTTAAAGGAAGAGTTGGCTAAGAATGTCTTGGAGGTGAAAAGAGTATCAGATCAAGTGATGAGGCTGAAACTTGAAATTGAGGGTGTTTTGTATAATGTGATTAGCGGCTATGCCCCACAGGTAGGATGTGACCTAGAGGTGAAAGAGAAATTCTGGAAGGAGCTAGACAAAGTAGTTCGGAGCGTCCCAGACAGAGAGATAGTCGTGATTCGTGAAGAATGTAATGGACATGTTGGTGAAGGAAACAGGGGTGATGCAGAAGTAATGGGTAAGTACGACATCCGGGAGAGGAACTTGGAGGGACAGATGGTGGTAGACTTTCCAAAAAGGATGTAAATGGCTGTAGTGAACACTTTTTTTCCAGAAGAGGCAGCAACATATGGTGACCTACAAGAGTGGAGGTAGAAGCACGCAGGTGGATTACATTTTGTGCAGACGATGTAATCCGAAGGAGGTTACCGACTGTAAGGTAGTGGTAGGGGAGAGTGTGGCTTGACAGTATATGATGGTGTTGTGGAAGATGACTCCGGTGGTGGGGACGAAGATTAAGAAGACAAAGGGAGAGCAGAGAACCATGTGGTGGAAGCTGAGAAAGGAAGAGTGTTGTGTGGCTTTTCGGGAAGAGGTGAAACAGGCTCTCGGTGGACAGGAGGAGTTTGTTTGCCTTGAGGATGTTGATGGAAAAGTACAGAGAAGGGCAGAAGGAGCTTCATTGTCTTTGTAGATATAGAGAAAGCCTATGACAGAGTACCCAGAGAGGAACTGTGGTACTGCATGCGGAGGTCTGGAGTGGCGGAGAAGTATGTTAGAATAATACAGGACATGTACGAGGGCAGCCGAACAGTGGTGAGGTGTGCTGTGGGTGTGACAGAGGAGTTTAAGGTGGAGGTGGGACTGCATCAGGGATCAGCCCTGAGCACTTTCCTGTTTGCATTGGTGATGGAAAGGCTGACAGATGAGGCTGGAATCCCCGTGGACCATGATGTTTGCAGATGACATTGTGATCTGCAGTGAAAGCAGGGAGCAGGTGGAGGAACAGTTAGAAAGATCGAGGCATGCACTGGAAAGGAGAGGAATTAAGATTAGCCAAGATTAGGTTAGTAAAGCAGACCCCTCTCATTCATGTGCATGAATGAGAGGGGTCTAGGGGCAAGAGTGAGCCTACAGGGAGAAGAGCTAGCGAGGGTGGAGGACTTTAAATACTTGGGATCAACCGTCCAGAACAATGATGAGAGTGGTCAGGAAGTGAAGTGCAAGCAGGTTGGAACGGGTGGAGGAAGGTGTCAGGTGTGTTATGTGACAGAAGAGTCTCTGCTAGGATGAAGGCCAAAGTTTATAAAACAGTGGTGAGGCCAGCCATGATGTACGGATTAGAGACAGTGGCACTGAAGAGTCGACAGGAAGCAGAGTTGGAGGTGGCGGAAATGAAGATGTTGAGGTTCGCTCTCATGACCAGGTTGGATAAAATTAGAAATGAGCTCATCAGAGGGTCAGCCAAAGTTAGATGTTTTGGAGACATAGTTAGAGAGAGCAGACATCGATGGTTTGGACAAGTACCCGAGGAGAGATAGTGAGTATATTGGTAGAAGGATGATGAAGATGGAGCTGCCAGGCAAGAGAGCTAGAGGAAGACCAAAGAGAAGGTTGATGGATGTCGTGAGGGAAGACATGAGGGTAGTTGGTGCTCAAGAGGAGGATGCAGGCGATAGGCTTACATGGAAAAGGATGACGCGCTGTGGAGACCCCAAACGGGACGAGCCCAAAGGAAAAGAAGAAGAATGCATTGCACGTTTAATGCCAGTAAAACTGCATTCTTACTGTGTCAATAAAAACTCGGGTAAATAACAAAAATCGCGTGGCGACAGGGAAATCGTGTATTTCTTTGCACTTTTATGTTTCTGCACCATCATTGTGCATTGTGAAATAAACAATCACTTCCCAATCGGTTTCTTCTATTTGTTGAAAAAAAGAGTGGTCTTGGTTTAATGCTTCTGCAAATCCGAACTGCTTTTTGTTCGAATTAACAGCTTCAAATTAGTGTTTGGTGAGAGTCAATGATGCAAAAGTAACTATTGTTGGTTTGAAGAAGTAACTGTAGTCTTGGAAAAAAAATGCGTTACTTTGCTTGTTACTCAAAATGGCGGTTTTTGGGAGTAACGCATTACTTGCAATGGGTTATGGCATCACTGTTTTTTATTGATTAAATACAATCTATTAATGGGAAAGAAATACTTTGCTTTTTTAATGTGAATCAATCATGTTTATTGGCAAGAATGTGAAACAAACGGTGTTGATCATTTGCATATAGTTACATCACTTCCTGTCAAAGTACTGTCAAAGTATGAAATGTCAAGTGTTGAGTGTAGCTGACTGGTTTCAAACTCGGCCTAGCATTTGGTGCCTGCAAGGAAATATGGGAGAATTCCTCCACTTTGAGAAACCCATTATCAGACAATGGGTGCACAATGCTCAATAACAGGCCCAGTTGGATCACCTGCGGTTTAAGGGACATGACCCGAAAATGCAACAACCGTGTTGAAGGACCCCGCCGTAGATGCCCAAACCTCCAAAGGCATTGAAGTGGGGGGAAAGGTTGGACAGTTGTACTGGCGCCCCAAGCGCAGGGGGGCCCCCTGGGCATTTGTAAATATTTGAAGATTTTTCTTTTATTTAAATATTTCGATAATAATCAAAAGGAAAAAAATGTCAGAAGTGTTGTAGCGGACACGCCATGAAAAGATAGCACCCCAGTCTCCGGCGGGACTCGCTCTTCCCACCGAGATAGACAACCACGGAGTGGCGAGAAGTAACTTCACATACAGACGCTAAATGAATCAACAGCCATAATCAACAGAAGCAAGACACAGACATTTGTTTTGGCATGCCTACGCTAAGTGAATTACCAGCACCCGGAGCTTCAAAGCGGAGACCAGAGATATCAAGTTCCCTCTAGGACGCGAAGTTAATTAACTTCCACCGACAGCCAGCCCGGAGGATTTCACCAATAAAGGCGCCTCCACTCTGTTGGGTACCACTTGGGAGTTTGAACAGGCAACAGCGACACCCACAGGCGACGGAACGGCACTACAGACACGGGTTCAGGAAAACATAGTCTGTACCAGACTTGGCTGGGAGTTCATATTTGAAGAACTTGACATGAACACTGTATTGCTGCAAACTTCAATGTCTGATGTCGAATCGGTGGTCAACCGAACCAGATGAAATGTTTCACTCCACACCACACAAACACCACATTCCAAATAGTAGTGTTCTCAACAACCACATAACATTTGAAACATCCGTTACAGGGATTAAAGAGGATGACCTAACTGTCATGTAAAATGTCTGACATACAGTATCGAGAGACTGCCGCGACGTCCGTAAGCAGTTGAGCTGCTAAAGTTGAAGATGCATAGCATCGAGAATGATATGAGCATGGTCGAGCGAGGTCGCAAGTGAATGAAGAGAGCGAGCAGTGAACCCGATCAATGATCATGATATTATGATTATTTCACAATCATTGTGTTCAACAACAGCACATACCTCACTGCAGCTCCACCCAGCTGTATCGATCTCTATCGATCTATCCATCTGTTATATAGTATTATTTGAAATTATGTAATTGTTGTATAATTTTCACTATCTTACACTTTATGTTGTTTTTAATTGTGACATCATTTACTCTATTGAAGAGCTAGCTTGCTCTATGTCACACAGAGACAGTGAACCAGGTGACAGTTGCACTCTTATGCAGGTGCAAAAAAAAAAAAAGATAAAAAATAGTACTCAAATTGAATCCGCACATAAATGATTGATCCTTATTGAGTAATATTTCAATTGAAAATAATAACAATCTTTCCTTTTCCTGGTCACAAAGAAAAGGGAACGAGCAGATATTAAATAAGAGTATAATAAAACCCAACTAACTAGAAACAAATATATCATATTATAGAAATAGGAATAAATGTTGTTGGCCAATAATAGTGGCCCCACCCCCTACTTGAGAATTCTGGTTTTAATACACTGCTTTGAACCAATCAGGAGATTCCCACAGTCAAAAACCCTCTGAGGTGAGGGCTAAATAAATTGTTTTTAGCTGCTATTTTTAAATATTAACCTATCCATTTTAAAACATGAGTTTTAGTTATTGTTTCTGATATTGATGCTGAAAATACAGTGCCGTGAAAAAGTATTGCCCCCTTCTCAAATTCTTAGATTTTTGCATCGTTAATAGCCACGATCTATTCATAATTTAACAAGGGGGTTAATTACCTTTTCACACAGGGCTAGGTAACCGAATTGTGTTTTTTTTTTTTTCATAATAAATGAAATCACCATTTAAAAACAGCGTTTTGAGTTCACTTCAGTTATATTTGTCTGATATTTACATTTGTTTGATGATCTTAAACATGAAAGTGGGGAAACTATGCAAAACAGAGTGACGTGAGAGGAGTGAATATGACATCTGATTAATTAAAAAAGACAGCCAGGCCCTGGGCAGAATACATTGATATGGCAACACACAGGAAGCTGAAATCTGATTGGACAAAAGAGATCAAAAAACGACAATGAAGACACATTATGAAATGAAGACAAAAGACTGTTGGATATAAATTATGTATTATATATTTTGTATTACCGTAATTTCTCGTGTATAATGCGCACCCCCAAAGTTGACTTCAAAATTCTGGAAAACCCTTCTTCCTATGTATCATGCATTTTTACAATGCATGATTTCGCTTCTACCCATATGATCAAAACATGAAGTATTTTTGCAAAGAATTATTCTGAAGTTCAGCACTTTATTTCAACATGTCATACTTTTCTTATTGACTTGCTCTTATTTTGAAATTCACAGCCTTACTTTTATTTAGTAAATGAGAAAACACACAGTTCTGCTCATATGTTTTATTACCCAGGCAGAATTTGTAAGATGGGTACAATTCTTTCAAGAAAACATGAAGGGCCAGGCAAAATTTTATTTTAATAGGATTCAAATTAAACTTTCGAGCATTTCAGAAAAGCATTATCATTATACAAAACATAACCATAAGGAAATGAATGATGGTTGTTGTTCAGTCATATATATATATATATATATATATATATATATATTTCACAAATTTTGCCAGGGTATGTAAACTTATGAGCACAACTGTATATGTAGTATATGCAGTCATACGTACCCCTGTCATATTGGAATGAAAGTGTAGGCTACACTTTTTTCATAACCTCTAGGTGGCGGCATATTAGAATGAAAGTGTACACCTTTCTCATAACCTCTAGGTGGCGGTGACATTGGAATGAAAGTGTATAGCGTTTTCATAACCTCTAGATGGCGGCATACATTTATAAAATGTGAAAGCTTTTTCATTTTCCCTATACCTATGTATAATGTGCACTAATTGACTTTTGACAATTTTTTGGGGGGGAATGCGCATTATACACGTAGAAGTTACAGTATATTACGCATAGACGGCACGGTGGATGACGGAAAATGGATGGATGTATATTATACATATAATAAATATTAACGACATGATCCATCCATTTTCCGCTTATCCTCACTTGGGCCGTGGGCGTGCTGGAGCGTATCCCATCTGACTCTGGGGGAGAGGCGAGTTATACCCTGAACTGGTCGCCAGCTAATCGCAGGGCACACATACTATAAAACCCATCCTTTTTTGCACCGCCGACCGGTTAGCAGTCGGTATTTTTCTCACGGACCGTGCATATATATATATATATATATATATATATATATATATATATATATATATATATATATATATATATATATATATATATATATTCACACACACGCTTGCCTCGCTTCTGCTTCCTCCTTCGCCGTTCATGGTGCGTCCACTGTGGGCGTGATGCAAGAGTGTGGGTCGGAGTTATTGTAGACAGCCACAGACCAAACTGGAGTTCCGTAGCTCCTCAATGAGAGTAGATTTTTAACTCCATAAAAGTACGACTGTATCTGTAACAGAGTGGACTTGGTGCGTGAGAGTTAACTGTTGCGTTTAACCCGTATTTTAAGTAGGACTCCTGATTTAGTGTTGTTTCGTACGCGAACGTTTGGTTCAAAAGAACAAATCTTTTCAGTAAACGTATTGAACTGAATTAGTTTATGAAATTATTTCGTTGTTTGAGCTCTCCCGCTGTTAGCCAGCCCGCTCGGACCGGAAACAGAAGCGTTCGAGCCTCGACGTGTCAATTGGGACGCGCAGCTGGTGCTGTAGAAGATCCGGTCAATTTTCAAAATAAAACACAGTGACACACGAATTGCAATACAACAGAAATGATAGAAACTGCTCATTCTTTCTCTGCGGCCCAGTAACAAATGCCTCACGGCCCGATACCGGTCTGCGGACCGGTGGTTGGGGACGACTGCTGTAAACAAACAACCAGTCACACTCACATTCACACTTTCAAGCAATTTTGAGTTGTCAAACAACCTACCCTGCATGTTTTTGGAATGTGGGAGGAAGACAGAGTACCCAAGAAAACCCATGCAGGCCCGGGGAGAAGATGCAAACTCAACAAGAGAGATTAAATATCCAGAAAATGTCAATATTTGACAGGTAATTATTTGTGACCCAATGCCGGAAGTGCTGACATCATCGGAAGTGCCGTCACTGGAAATGACATCACAGAAAATCCCCCACCGGAACCCCCAAACCAGAAGTGTTGACGTTGTCATCTGAAATCCCCCAAACGGAAGCGTTGGTGTCACTGGAAATTAAGTCGCCAGAAATACCCCCCACCCCGCAACCGGAAGTGTGGACGTCAGGGGAAGTCATACTGGAAACGTCAAGGGAAATCATACTGGAAATGGTAGGGCTGGAAATCTCCCAGCTGGAAATCTCCACCCAGAAATCCCGCTGGCCAATATCCCCCATGTTGATCCAACCCAACCCGCACATAGTGTTCAGACATGTTCTAGCAAGTCCAGACATGATAGAACAAGTCGAGACAAGTCTACACCCACCATAAATGCCATAACCCCATGCTACCTGGCTTGTCCCATGCATCCAGTTACCTGTCCAAATACCTATTGATAGAGTCATAACACAATTGTCAAATGGGGGCCAGAAATTCCCTCCATCCACTCATCCATTTTCTGTACCGCCTATCCTCACAAGGGTCACGGGAGCGCTGGAGCCTATCCCAGCTATCATCGGGCAGGAGGCGGGGTACACCCAGAACTGGTTGCCAGCCAATCGCAGGGCGCATACAAACAAACAACCATCCGCACTCACATTCACACCTACGGGCAATTTAGAGTCTTCAATTAACCTACCACGCATGTTTATGGGATGTGGGAGGAAACCGCAGTGCCCGGAGAAAACCCAAGTAGGCACGGGGAGAACATGCAAACTCCACACAGGCGGGGCCGGGGATTGAGCCCCGGTCCTCAGAACTGTGAGGCTGACGCTCTAACCAGTCGGCCACTGTGCTGCCGCCAGAAATTCTCCCAACTGGAAATCTACAGTCGGAAATCCCAGTGGCCAGAAATCTACCATGCTGATTCAACCCAACCCCCACACAGCTGTTCCAGACATGTTCCAGCAAGTCCAGCCCTGTTAGAACAAGTCTCGACTTGTCTAGACCCACCAGAGGCCTCCCTCTGTCAATGCCATAACCCCATGCCACCTGGGTGGCCTCTCTATGTCAATAAACAAACAACTCCCTCTGAAGCCGCACCCCCGTGCCATGTGGGTGTTCCCAAACGTTTTGTCCGAACAAGACTTTAGGGAATAGACAGGTTACCAAGACACCTCCTCAGTGGTCCCTCACATCCTTAGACCCCCTCCCACCTGCAGGAGGCCTTGTTCCCCCAAGTGGGCCCCCCTCACTTCCAGTGACATCCTCACACCTCACCCCCCACACATTCTCAGCCATGCCCCAAGGACCCTGTCAACAGAATGATAAAACAGACCCAAAGTGTTCGCTTGTGTCAGAAGAAATTAGACGATATTACGAAAATCCCTTATTCTCACGGGTGGTTTCTTTACATCAATAAACAGTCAAAACAATAAACAGTCAAACATATATGTTCTGATAAACAATCATAAATTGTCATATCAACTCCCTCAAAAGTATGTCTGGGCAGTCTTGATGTCATCATGTATCCATATAGCAACAAGCAAACTGAGTACACACCTGCACGTCTACAGTTCAAAATGGTCAGTCGGATATTACATTACATTATTTAAATATAACAGATGAATTAAGCGTGAGTTACTTCGGTGCTGCAGTATTTAACCCATTCACTTTCCGGCGGTAGGATATGACAATATTTAAAAGTTTTCATGTTCATCAACTGACTAATGTTGGTGCTTTTGATCGGTGCAATTATTTTCTACACATTTCACTTCATAGGCCATCATTTTCTTTCCAAAACGATAAATATGCAACATTACACAGAAAGATTCTGTGAATTACTGTTACAGGTTAAATCATGCTGTAATTAAAAATACTTGGAATACTTTTAAAAGTACGTATTTCTGTACTTTTTCCAGCATTATATTTTGACTTAGTAACATTCGATTTTGAGTTTCTTCAGATCAATTAATTCCTGCATTGTGATATTATCATCTAAATATTGCCACGATATTGTTCGCACACAACTTCTCTTTAGTTCTCCCGGTATGATTGTCTCGGTATCAAGTTGTTGCTTTAATAAAAATGTTTAAAAAAAAACAACTAAAAAAATGTTTTGATGGTACTCTTCATATAAAACTGGCAAAGATCATATTCTTAAATTTGAAAAATACCCCACTTGCTTGGTAATTCATAGCATATGTGTTTCAAATATTTGTTTTCTTGTTTACAACCTATCAATTCATTTGAAACTCACCCTTAACCATACACCATACACTGCTGTCGCAATATTTAAACATAGTTATTTTCATCTTCATTATCAAATTATTGGTGATGTTTTTGTTACTTTCAGTGTATATCTACACAATTTCATATACATTACTCCTGATGCAATTATTCCGCTCACTTGGTACAATGTTACACTACATTATTTAAAAAATAAAAAAAAACTAATGAAATGAAGTGTGAGTTAATTTACTGCTGCAGCTTTGAAACCATTCACTTTACAAGATATTACAATACTTAAACATATTTAAATAGGGTTGGGGCTTTTCAACAGTTTAAACGCCCCGCGATTGCCTGGCAACCACTTGAGTGGAGTACTTGAGTATTTTCAAAGTAAGTACTTTAGTACATTACTATGTCTACCTTTGATATATATTTACATCGATAGAATGCCTGCATATCGAAAAGTTCACACTTGACAAATAAAGTCAAGTGTGAGATCTTGACAGGCGTAACCTGGGAGAAGGAACAGAAAAGATTCACTCTTTATGTCCAGAAGCATACGTCATTTGCCTGGGCTTGTTTCCCAAGCCACAACATCTGTTGTTTGCCTTTGTTAAGTATTGATCTATGGGTGCGCCCTTACTCCATGTGTTAACGGTAGTAAATGTCATGTTGACGTTCTATATGTGACATGATGATGTCATCGCGCTTGAGGTTGAAGCGGAGCATCTCGTGTTGAGTTGTGTGAGTACAAAAATATATATGCCGGTTGGAGGCTGAACAGGAAATCGTGTTGTTCTGCTTATTTTCCCCACCATGCAAGAACGCAGCGGAAGAAGTCATCACTCCACTTGAACTGAACAGGTTATGGGCCCAGAGAGAAGTTTGGACACAAGCTCAAAGTAGGTTGACTGGCATCGGATGAAATTACCGGAAGAAGTTACCGTGAAGAATAGACGCGGGACTCGTGCTAAGCTCACAGAAAAGCTAAGTGTTCCAGCTTGCGGATAAGTGGACGTGTTTAGGTTGTCAGAAGAAGTGAAAACGGGAGTCGTGAAGTATAACACGAAAGCTAAAGAAGCTAATGACCCACTAAGCATAAAACAGGGGACTAAAAATGGAGCGAGACGAATCGCAGAGGAAGAGACAAGTGACCAAGACCTGTTCTTCAAGGCCGGGCACATAAAGATGGAGAGATCAACCGACAACATGAAGAGAAAAGGCATCATGGTGGACGGGGGTGCGACATCCCACATCGTGAATGACATCAAGAAGTCCAAAAGCTTCAATGACTCATTCAGGCCTGAATCCAATTCAGCGGAGTTCGCTGACAGGACCACATGCACCGGAATAACACAACACAGAGGACCGGCGGTGTTCTATCGGCATGACAGCGCTGGGCAACAGCACACAACGCAGCTAAGAGAGGCACTGTACAGCACTGCACTGACTTCATACTCACATAGTATCTTTTCAGTGGCAAGAGCAACAAATGGAGGAACGACAATCATCTTTGAGAAGGAGAACAATCACATGCTTACCAATGATGGTAATAGGTTTGAGATTGTAAAATTTCTGCGCTTAAACGATTTTGGTTGACCTCAGTCTAGCTGAGGTCAAGAGAGGAAATTTTAAGGATTTGGCAAATATTTCATCTAATGAAACAATCATGTTGGAAACATGGAAAATTCACAAAGACAAGAAATAGGGAACCAGACAGTAAGGCTCAGAAGCCCTTAGAACTAGTGCACACTGACTTAGCGGGTCCCATTTGGATACCAAGCATAGAAGCGTATGCACAATCTTTTACAGATGACGATTCCGGTACCATATTGGTGTATTTTTTAAAGTCCAAGACCGACACCATACAGGCCAGAGAAAGGTTCTTGGCAGACATAGCACATTTACGGAAAAGTCAAGTATATTCGTTCAGACAACGGCACTGAGTTTACAAATAGAGACTTCCAGGCACTGTTTAGGAAAAATAAGATTAGACATGAGACGTCTGCACCTTATTCACCTCACCAAAATGGTACTGCAGAGAGCGGGTGGAGAACACTGTATGACACGGGCAGGTGTTTTCTGATTGAGAGTACGTTACCAGACAAGCTGTGGAACTACGCGATTCAAACAGGAGCTTATGTGAGCAACATATGTAAAAAGACATAAAAAGAAAACGCCTTACGAACTGTTAATGGGTAAGGAACCAAATGTATCCAAACTACAGAAATCTATGACAAGACAAGCTAGATTCAAGGTGCGAGCAGGGTGTGTTTGCAGGCTATGATAAAAACAGCCCAGCTTACTTATCCAGATACAGAAAGGATTCGAAAACACAGATTGGTAAAATTCACAATCGAGACAGCCAAAGAAACACAAACACATGAGTCATACATTGATTGCAAAGATAAAGAGGTACATCCCAGGGTCAACAAAGAGGAAAATGTTGATGGTGAATGTGTGAATGCACCAGATCAGTGTACTCAAGTTGATGTTTCCGGGGCTCTACCTGACAAGAATGAATACACACACCACGGTAAAGCCACTGCGCCTGTAATCAGAAGGAACCAAGAAGAAACAGGAGACCTCCAAGTCACCAGCAGGAGTTTGAGACCGAGGACACAGTCGACAAACTACTAAGATGCGTAGACTCTTGTTACAGAGCCGTATGCAACATTGCTCAAATTTACCAAGACGGCATATCGTCAACAAAATCTAAACAGTGGAGAAACACAATGGATGAGGAGATTCGATCACTGGAGGAGAACAAGACCTTCAACCTAACTCAGTTACCACCGGTCAAACAGGCAGTGGGGCGTAGGTGGGTCTATACACTCAAGAGTGACATTGATGGGTCAGATAAGTACGAAGCGAGGCTTGTAGCAAAGGGATACAGTCAGGAACAAGGGACTGACTACGAAGAAACATTCTCCCCTACAGCTGATACGACAAGTGTGAGAGTCTTGATGGAAAAGGCAGTGGAGGAGAAACTTGTTTTGCACCAGATGGATGTAAAAACAGCCTATCTACGTGCGCCGATTTACTGTGAAATATATATCAAGCAACCACAAAGTTATGAAAAAGAGTTGGTAACTGGCTAAAAAAATGGTATGTAATTTACAGAAGTCTCTAAATTTTAAAACAATCAGGCAGATACTGGAATGTGATATTACTTGTACATGCACATTTGAGTGAAAATGGTTTTGAACAGAATCCCACAGACCACTGTGTGTACACACAAAAAAATTATAATGGAAAGGTTATCTTACTAATTTTGGTGGATGATCTGATTATAGCAGCTAGTAATGAATAATGTATTAAACAGTGGAAAAATCAGAATCAGAATCATCTTTTTTCATCAAATTAAGATGTCACAAAAGCGATATGTGAACAAAATTCAGGCACTCTCATCTCAGAAAACGAGAAAACAACCAACAGTAGCTTTACCTACCTGTGAGGCTGAGTACATATCCTAGCATCAGCGATACAAGAATGAATCTACTTAGAACATCGACTAAAAGGCATAGACAAATACCAATATACACAAACTAAAGTGGACAAGGACAACCAGGGTACCATACCACTAGCTAGAAACCCAGTAAGCAGGCAAATGTGCAAGCACAAAGTGACGGTGACGAGTCTGCATATCGACAGAAAGCGGAGCGGCTGGAGCTGTGGTGCGGCCGACACAACCTGGAGCTGAACACGCTCAAGACTGTAGAGATGATCGTGGACTTCAGGAGGTGTCCTTCGCCACAGCTGCCACAGACTCTGTCCAACTGCCCTGTATCAACCGTCGAGACCTTCGAGTTCCTGGGAATTACAGTCTCTCAGGACCTGAAGTGGGAGACCAACATCAACTCCTTCCTCAAAAAGGCCCAGCAGAGGATGTACTTCCTGCGGTTTCTGAGAAAGCAGTTCCATGCAGCGGTCATCGAATCAGTCCTGTTTTCTTCCATCACAGTCTGGTTTTGGTGCTGCTCCAAAAAAGGACAAACTCCGACTGCAACGGACAATCAAAACGGCTGAAAGGATTGTCGGTACCCCCCTACCCACCCTTGAGGCCAGAACTAAGACAAGAGCGTGCAAAATCCTCTCGGACACTCCACATCCCGGTCACCGACTCTTCCGGCTCCTTCCCTCAGGTAGGCGCTACCGATTAATGCAAACTAGAACTAGCAGACATTCCAACAGCTTCTTCCCTCTTGCAATCAACTTCTTAAACACAAAACCTACAATTCCATTGCAACATGCTAGCAATTTTTTGTCTTGAGTTTGTTTGTCACATTTCTGTCGAGCCAATTATAAATTATTCGTACACTCACTGTAGTAGTCTCACCACGCTGCACTATTTGCATATCTGTTGTTGACCAATACTGGCCACTCATGCCAGAGTAGCATCTGCTCCATTTACACACTGACTGAGGAGTATCTGCAACATTTGCACAATCAACATTGGCCCAGATTATCGCACGACTCACTTGAAGTCTCGGTGCCCTTTGCACAATGGTCATTACACCGGACTATTGCAATATTCGTCTTTCGAAATGCTCTAAGTGCTAGAGGACTCTGCATCTTTTGCACACAAAAATAAAATAAAATACAATAAAAAATGGACCGGTATTACCAGATAACTAGCAACTGATTGTTTTTCTTTTTTCTTTCAAAAATGTTCTGTCAATTGACTGTCTGTTGTCGTACTAGAGCGGCTCCAATTACCGCAGACAAATTCCTTGTGTGTTTTTTGGACATACTTGGCAAATAAAGATGATTCTGATTCTGATCAAGTACCATTTTATTAAGGAACATGTAATTAGTGGAAGGTTAATCTTGGAATACTGTCCTACTGAGCAAATGGTTGCAGATGTTTTGACTAAGCCAGCCACTAGGCCTAAGTTGAGAAAATTTGTTCAGAAATAGTTTGGTTCCCAAATGCATAGACTCCAGGATGTATTTGTTTCTATTTGCCTATGGGGAACGTTGGTGTTTTGTTTTCAGGTAACTGCGCAAAGTGCGAGTGGGGGTGTTAAGTATTGATCTCTGGGTGTGCCCTTACTCCATGTGTTACGGTGGCAAATGTCATGTTGACGTTCTATATGTGCCGTGATGACGTCACCACGCTCGAGAGGTTGAAGCGGAGCCTGTTGTGATGAGTTGTGTGTGTACAAAAATATATATGCCGGTTGGAGGCTGGAAATCGTGTTGTTCTGCTTATTTTCCCCACCACGCAAGAACGCAGCGGAAGAAGTCATCGCTCCACTTGAACTTAACAGCCTTATAAGGAGTGGAACCTTCTGGCACATTCCACCACACCCTGGTCAGAGTATGAGTTCGATAGCACTTCCTTGTGCAACTATCTGTTTCCAACGCAACTGTCTATTTGGTGTCCTAGAACTTCATTGGTCTTTCCTCACATAAAAGAACTCAAACGGGATTAGTATAAACACATTGTGGTAATATTTCTCCACAACTTTAACCTGGAGTTGTAGTAGCACATGGTTTTGAGTCACACTGTTGCTCAACATAGACAAGGTCTAGCCCAGGGGTGGGCAAACGTTTTGGTTCAGGGGCCACATTGACTTTTAAAATCTACATATCAAAATAATAATAATAATTAATAAGGCACTGTCGTGTTAAGACTTACTTTGAATGGGAACAGTGTTGTTTTGTTGATCACCTTTTTTTTTTTTTCTGCCAGTGCATCAAAGTTTGGTGTTAGTTTTGTTGTGGCAATTCTCAGAACACATCTGAGGTGTTCATCACTCAGCTGGGATCTGTAGGATGTTTTGTTGATGTTCACACACATATGTAGAACCAAACACCACCACCATCCTCCGTGCCATCTTCCGGATTTTGAGAAATGTGTCTGCGCTTAATGAAGCATAATACTCAACCAGTTTGAGAGTCGAACTTCTCTGTTAAGACAGTGTCACATTGGAGATCAATCAGTTCTATCTGCAGCTCCCGTGGCGCTGTTTCAGGGTCTTGTGGGACTGAATCTTGTCTGGCAGTTTGTCAGACAAGACATGGGCATTACAGCACAACCTGGTGTAACCACTAGGCATTACAGGACAATGTCAAATTAATGTAGTCATGATTTTTATATGATTTGGACCAAAACAATCCAGCATCAACCAGCATGGATTTTTTGCTGGTGTAAGCTGGTTAATGCTGGTCAGATGCTGGTGTTACTGGTGGACCAGCATGGCAATGCTGGTCAAGCTTGTGGACCAGCATAGGATTTTATTAGACCACCATGGGATACTCGTGGACCAACATGGAATGTTGGTGGACCAGCACAGGATGTTGATGGACCAGCACGGGATACTGGTGGACCAGTACGGGATGCTGGTGGATCAGCATGGGGCTACTACTCAGTCGTTCCCCTGGAAACAGTCTGTAAACATATTGGCTAGCCGTATGACCCACCCATGGACTTTAAAACAAACTCATAATTTGTAAACATTATAACGAAATTTTGAAATACATATGCTATGAATAAGAGAGCAAGTGGGGTCTTTTTCAAATTTAAGAATATGATCTTTAATAGTTTTATACGAAGAGTACCATCACAACATGTTAATGTTAATGTTTTTTTTGGTTGTTTTTTTAAACAGTGTGGGGGGAATCAAATTCTTGACTTTTCCATACTTTCCACACTTGCGCAGGAACCCTGAATATAACATTATGGCAAATTTATTTAAAACAAAACCTGAAATATCATACGGACACCTTATTCAGACACTAGATTGCCACAGTTGAACATTAGGTCAGATTTCTTTCTTTCAGATTGATCAAGACTATGTGAGAATATGCACATTAAAGTACTACACAAAATACGCTGCTAATTCAGCCATTTTGTCTTTAGGCTTTTTTGGAGGGCCACGGCGTCCTCTGCCTCGCCCATGTCCTCGTCTTGCACCTCCACCTCGATGCATGGGGTGCCTCATTGTAGCATGTTTAAGTGCCACAAGGTCCTGGAAGACTGAATCACAGAAAACACAGCCGGTGTGTTGGGTCTCACTGGCAGGTAGTGGGGTGCGAGCTTTATTGAAGTCTACTGTGACCAGCAAGGCATCACATGCATTGCAATTCTCCTGAGCAACCTACGGAATTAAAAAAACACAGGCTTAATTTAGTATCATGGTCTAACTTACACTTTGCACCAGATCCACTCATGGGCCTTCTCGACCAGTCATTAGTAAGAGTGACAAGTAAAACAGTTAAACCTCATTTATTGTGGAGGTTACGTTCCAGAAAACCCCTTCAATAAATGAAATACGCAAGGTAGCGACCAATTATAAATTAAACTATTGCATAAATTTATGAGTTACATATACGCAATTCAGGTGGCATGGTGACCGACTGGTTAGCACATTTGCCTCACATTTCTGAGGACCTGGGTTAAAATTTGGCCACGCCTGTGTGGAGTTTGCACATTCTCCCCGTGCCTGCGTGGGTTTTCTCCAGGTACACCAGTTTCCTCCCACATCCCGAAAACATGCATGGTAGGTTAATTGGGAACTCTGAATTGCCCGTAGGTGTGAATGGTTTGTTTAGATGTGCCCTGCGATTGGCTGGGGACCAGTTCAGGGCGTACCCCGCCTCTCACTAAAAGTCAACTTTGATAGGCTCCAGCACCCCCGCGACCCAAGTGAGGATAAGTGGGATGGGAAATGAATGAATGAATATATGCAATTCAATGTCAATAAGTTAAGAGTGGTACAGGTATTTTATGTGCCCGCTTGAGGCCACCATCCACACAGTCGACACAAGCACGTTTATTAAAGGCAGGTGTGGTGTGCGTGAGTATTGTGAACAACCCATGCAGACATGGTGTGAACAGGCTATTTCCTGCTTTAAGTATTGGGACCATTCCTCACACTGGCAATGTAGTCAGTAGTCATTATGGGAACCCAGAATTCATTGCAGTGATGTTTTTATTGCAGTACTGTCGTAGAAAATCTAGCTACACGCTGCTTTTTACTTGCATTTGTTCCTGTCTATATTGTTATGGGTGTGTGCATGTTCTAAGGTTGGTATTTGGGAATTTATTTAATAAAACTTTGACTGTGGCTTTTGTTTTAAATAGGCTTTACACAATCAGGATTTCTGGGGCCGATCACCGACTTTAAAAAAAAACGATAACCGATCCGATCACACGATGGAGCAATGTGTCTATTTAAATTACTTGTTCATTTACTGTATATAATGCAGCCCTATGGGGGGCACAAGTCAGTGCAAACCGTAGGCCGGTCCCAAGCCCGGATAAATGCAGAGGGTTGCATCAGGAAGGGCATCCGGCTTAAAACTTTGCCAAACAAATATGAGCGTTCATCCAAAAAATTCCATACCGGATCGGTCGTGGCCCGGGTTAACAACGTCCGCCACCGGCACCGTCAACCTGCTGGGGCGCCGTTGGAAATTCAGCTACTGTGGGTCGAAGTCAAAGAAGAAGAAGAGGTGGAAAGCGGGTTCTTCGGCAGAAAGAGAAGAGGAAAGCACAGAGCCTAGAACTGAATGTGGGGGCTATGAATGTTGGGACTATGACAGGAAAATCTCGGGACTTGGTTGACATGATGATTAGGGGAAAGGTTGATATATTGTGTTTCCAGGAGACCAGGTGGAAAGGCAATAAGGCTAGAAGTTTAGGGGCAGGGTTTAAATTATTTTACCATGGTGTAGATGGGAAGAGAAATTGAGTAATCTGAAGGAGGTTACCAACTGTAAGGTAGTGGTAGGGGAGATGTTGGTGTGTAAAATGACTCTGGTGGTGGGGAGGAAGATTAGAAAGACAAAGGCAGAGAAGAGAACCATGTGGTGGAAGCTGAGACAGGACGAGTGTTTTGTAGCTTTTCGGGAAGAGGTGAGACAGGCTCTCGGTGGACGGGAGGAGCTTCCAGAAGACTGGACCACTGCAGCCAAGGTGATCAGAGAGGCAGGCAGGAGAGTACTTGGTGTATCTTCTGGCAGGAAAGGAGAGAAGGAGACTTGGTGGTGGAACCTCACAGTACAGGAAATCATACAAGGAAAAAGGTTCGCTAAGAAGAAGTGGGACACTGAGAGGACCGAGGAGAGGCGAAAGGAATACATTGAGATGCGACACAGGGCAAATGTAGACGTGGCAAAGGTCAAACAAGAGGCATATGATGACATGTATGGCAGGTTGGGCACTACAGAAGGAGAAAATGCTCTATACAGGTTGGCCAGACAGAGGGATAGAGATGGGAAGGATGTGCAGCAGGTTTGGGTGATTAAGGATAGAGATGGAAATATGTTGACTGGTGCTAGTAGTGTGCTAGCTAGATGGAAAGAATACTTCGAGGAGTTGATGAATGAGGAAAATGAGAGAGAAGGAAGAGTAGAAGAGGCAAGTGTGGTGGAGAAAGAGGATGAAAAATGGAAAGGCAGTTGTTCCTGATGGCATTCCTGTGGAGGTATGGAAACATCTAGGAGAGGTGGCTGTGGAGTTTTTGACCAGCTTGTTCAATAGAATTCTAGTGCGTGAGAAGATGCCTGAGGAATGGAGGAAAAGTGTAATGGTGCCCATTTTTAAGAACAAAGGTGATGCTGTGGCAACTATAGAGGAATAAACTTGACGAGCCACACAATTAAGTTATGGGAAAGAGTAGTGGAGGCTAGACTCAGGACAGAAGTGAGTATTTGCGAGCAACAGTATGGTTTTTCATGCCTAGAAAGAGTACTACAGATGCCTTATTTGCCTTGAGGATGTTGATGGAAAAGTCCAGAGAAGGTCAGAAGGAGCTACATTGTGTCTTTGTAGATCTAGAGAAAGCCTATGACAGAGTACCCAGAGAGGAACTGTGGGACTGCGGTCTGGAGTGGCAGAGAAGTATTTTAGAATAATACAGGACATGTACGAGGGCAGCAGAACAGCGGTGAGGTGTGCTGTAGGTGTGACAGACGAATTTCAGGTGGACGTGGGACTGCATCAGGGATCAGCCCTGAGCCCCTTCCTTTTTGCAGTGGTGATGGATAGGCTGACAGATGAGGTTAGACTGGAAACCCGTGGACCATGATGTTTGCAGATGACATTGTGATCTGCAATGAAAGCAGGAAGCAGCTGGAGGAACAGTTAGAAAGATGGAGGCATGCACTGGAAAGAAGAGGAATGAAGATTAGCCGAAGTAAAACAGAATATATGTGTATGAATAAGAGGGGTGGTGGGCGAAGAGTGAGGCTACAGGGAGAAGAGATAGCAAGGGTGGAGGACTTTAAATACTTGGGGTCAACCGTCCAGAGCAATGGTGAGTGTGGTCAGGAAGTGAAGAAACGGGTCCAAGCAAGTTGGAACGGGTGGAGGAAGGTGTCAAGTGTGTTATGTGACAGAAGAGTCTCTGCTAGGATGAAGGGCAAAGTTTATAAAAGAGTGGTGAGGCCAGCCATGATGGACGGATTATAGACAGGGGCACTGAAGAGACAACAGGAAGCAGAATTGGAGGTGGCGGAAATGAAGATGTTGAGGTTCGCTCTCGGAGTGACCAGGTTGGATAAAATTAGAAATGAGCTCATCAGAGGGACAGCCAAGGTTCGATGTTTTGGAGACAAAGTTAGAGAGAGCAGACTCCGATGGTTTGGACACGTCCAGAGGAGAAATAGTGAGTATATTGGGAGGAGGATGATGAGGATGAAAAGGATGACACAATGTGGCGCCCCCTAACGGGACAAGGTTTTACGAGGTTGTAAAAAATAAAGCTCTTGTGAAAAATTTTAGTTCTTAGGTTTGATATGAATATACTGGTTAAAATGTGTGAGAAATTCATAGTAAAGTTTATAAACAGTAAAAAGTTCATACAATTCAAATGCAAAGAGAAGTTCAGACGATTTCATCCAAAAAACAACTATAGTTAGATCCTTCATTTAAAACCATGCAAACCTTTTTAACCCTACCCCCTAAAAGAATCGGAATCGAGGATCGTTTGGAACAGGAATCGAAAGGAAGAAACAAAATTGGAACCAGAAACGTCAGAATTCAAACGATGCCCAACCCTAGTCTAGGGCTCAGCTTTGGCGTGCTGTTGTTGTTCAAGTGACCAACACAACCAGGTTGATTGGTTGACCTGCAGAATTAGCAGTATGGAAATGGCAGTGACGCTTTGAAAATTGTACATGGGTGGCAGAGGCAGTCATTCAAGCCTCGGATGTCTCTGTTTTGCACCCAAAAAGTCAACCCATGACCCACAATGACTGGATCAGTCATTGTGGGTCACCAAACAGGTGTTTGATGAGCATTCCTCAACTTTCTCAGTCTTTACATTGGAACATTAAATATCTTGTCTTTGTAGTGTATTCAATTAAATATAGGTTGAACATGATTTGCAAATCATTGTATACAGTTTTTATTTATGTTTAACACAACGGCCCAATTTCATTGGAATTGTATATCAGTTTCTGTGTGTGTACCAACGAAGTCATTTCGCACATTCAATAAGCCGTGGTTCACTGAAAGTCAAGCAACTTCGCCAGGCTAAAGAGGACCCCTATCGAAGTGGGCAAACCGAGAAAACAGGTCTGTGGATGATGCAGTCAACATGGGACTGCATTTCATCCTAGAACACCTTGATGGTGCGGGGGACCTATGTGAGGATCCTGTTCAGCTCTGCATTCAACACCATCATCCCCGAACTCCTCTCCTCCAAGCTTCTTCAGCTCAGTGTCACGCCTGCCATCTGCCAGTGGATTTATACCTTTCTGACGGGAAGGACACAGGCAGGTGAGGCTGGGAGACACCACCTCATCTACACACACCACCACCACCGGGGCGCCCCAAGGCTGTGTTCTCTCTCCGCTGTTCTTCTCTCTCTACACAAACGACTGCATCCTCAACGCACCCGGCTGTCAAAACTCCTGAAATTGGCAGACGACACCACAGTAAATGGCGTGACGTCATCGTCAGAGACGGTGATGAGTCTGTGTATCGACAGGAAGTGGAGTGGCCAGAGCTGTGGTGCGCCGACACAACCCGGAGCTGAACACGCTCAAGACTGTAGAGATGATTGAGTACTTTAGGAAGCATCCTTCGCCACAGCTGCCGCTGATGCTGTCCAACTGCCCTGTGTCAACTGTCAAGACCTTCAAATTCCTGGGAATTAGAGCAGCAGAGGATGTACTTCCTGCGGCTTCTGTGGAAGCACGGTCTGCCACAGGAGCTGTTGAGGCAGTTCTACACAGCAGTCATCGAATCAGTCCTGTATTCATCCATCACAGTCTGGTTTGGTGCTGCCACAAAAAAAGGACAAACTCCGACTGCAACGGGCAATCGAAACTGCTGAAAAGTTTTTGTTAGTTCCCCCCTACCCACCTTTGAGGACTTGCACACTGCCAGAACTAAGACAAGAGCATGCAAAACACTCTCAGACCCTCCACATCCAAGTCACCACCTCTTCCAGCTCCTTCCCTCAGGTAGGCGCTATCGAACAATGCAAACTAAAACAAGCAGGCATTCCAACAGCTTCTTCCCTTTTGCCACTAACTTCTTCAACAGTTAATTTACAATTCCATTATAACATGCTTCCAATTTTGACTTGAGATTATAGTCACATCTCTGTTGGACCAATTGTACGTTATTCGTGCACGCACTGTAATAGTCCACTTGCATATTTGTTGTTGACCAATACTGGCCACTCATGTGCTTGAGAAGTATCTGCACCATTTGCACAATTGACATTGTTCCAGATTATCGCACTACTAGTCACTTTAAACTGCATACATTATTTTGAAGTCTGCGACATTTGCAGAATGGTCACTACACCAGACTATTGTTCTATTTGTCATTTCAAACTGCTCGAAATTGCTAGAGGACTCGACATAATTTTTCACAATTGTCAAAAAAAATAGATTTAAAAAAATGTATCGGCATTACCACATTACAGGTAACCTTTTATTGCTCGGGGACTGTGTTTTTATGTCTCAAATGTATTGTCTGTTAATTGACCGTCTGTTGTCGTACTAGAGCAGTTCCAACGACCAGAGAAAAATGTCTTGTGTGTTTTCGACAAACTTGGCAAAGAAAGACGATTCTGATTCTAAATATCAGACAAATATAACCCAAGAGAACTTAAAATGCCATTTTAAATGGTGATTTCATTAATTCAGGAAAAAAATATATATTCAAAGATACCTGACCCTGTGTGAAAACGTAGTGGCCCCCTAAACCTAGTAGGTGGTTGGGCCATCCTCAGCAAGAACTATTGAAATTAAGTGTTTTCTATAACTGGCAACGAGTCTCACATCTCTGTGGAGATATTTTGGCCCATTCATCCTTGCAGAATTGTTTGAATTGAGCAAAAATTGAGGGTTTTGGAGCATGAACGGCCTTTTTAAGGTCATGCCGCTGCATTTCAATTGGATTCAAGTCTGGACTTTGACTAGGCCACTCCAAAACCTTTTTTTTTTTTTTTTTTAAAGCCATACAGAAGTTGACTTAGCGGTGTGTTTTAGATCCCTTATCCTGCTGCAGAACCCAACTCCGCTTCAGTTTGATGTCACAAACATGGGTGAACATCCTGCAGTATTTTCTGTTAAAGAGCAGAATTCATGGTTCCATCAATCACAGTGTAGCTGATACGCCTGTGGCCCGGTTGTCATGGCAACCCCAAGAACTAATAAACTGTTGCATTCCTGCCTCCTGAACTTCAACCAGCCAGATTGTTTTGCCAAGACACAGGAAACCTGCTTTATATCATCTGACGCCATAAAACTGATTGCAAGTCTCCTCATGACTGGCACAGCATGGTTGAGAGGGGGAAGTATGTGATTGATGACTGTTGAACAATGGAACATGAACACCCGGGGGGCGGAATTTGTTTCTTCTGAATATGCCATTGTGCTTGATATCATCCTGTAAAAACTGATCGTTCCAAGAACATTAGTTTAGAGCCGACGCGAGATTTGTAACAATTCTTGCCCCTCACCCCCTTTCCTTTGTTCGAACCACACAGTTCGGACCAGCGCGAAGCCCGGGATGGTGACTCGGCTTCCTGGCCTCTACTTGTTCACCGCCAGGCAACGAGAGAGGCTGCTAATAAAAGTACAAGTTACACTTCCATCCAAGCGTGAGCTCTCCGATTTAACAGCGGGTCATGAAAAAGGCAGGAAGAGAAACGGTCGTATTCTCCCACAGAACACGTGAAGAACAACTTATGTTTTCTTTTTCCGCCTGTTTTTCCCTTTTTTTCATCCTTTTTCCTCCCGAGATGCTCTGAGACAGACCATCCCCCATCCCCAGGACCAACTGCTATATATATATATATAAAAGAAAAATCCAGAAAATCACATCTGATTTTTAAATAATTTATTAGCAAATTATAATATAAAATAATTCAGTTTTGGATCAATAACAAAAGTTCATCTCAATACCTTGTGATACACATTGTTGGCAATGACAGAGGTCAAGCGTTTTCTGTAAGTCTTCAGAAGGTTTTCACACACTGTTGCTGGTATTTTGGCCCTTTCCTCCATGCAGATCTCCTCTAGAGCAGTAATGTTTTAGGGCTGTCGCTGGGCAACACAGAATTTCAACTCCCTCCAAAGGTTTTCTATGGGGTTGAGATCTGGAGACTGGCTAGGTCACTCCAGGACCTTGAAATGCTTCTTACAAAGCCACTCCTTTGTTGCCAGGGCGGTGTGTTTGAGATCATTGTCATGGTGAAAGACCCAGCCACATTTCATCTTCAATGCCCTTGCTGATGGAAGGAGGTTTTCACTCAAAATCTCACGATACATGGCCCCATTCATTCTTTCCTTTCCACGGATCAGTCGTCCTGGTGCCTTTGCAGAAAAATAGTCCCAAAGCATGATGTTTCCACCTCCATGTTTCACAGTAGGTATGGTGTTCTTTGGATGCAACTCAGCATTTTTTCTTCTCCAAAGAGGGATTTTACCAAAAAGTTCTATTTTGGTTTCATCTGACCATATGACATTCTCCCAATCCTCTTCTGGATCATCCAAATGCTCTCTAGCAAACTTCAAACGGGCCTGGACTTGTACTGGCTTAAGCAGGGGGGACACACATCTGGCACTTCAAAATTTGAGTGTTACTGATGGTACCCTTTGTTACTTTGGTCCCAGCTCTCTTCACTAGGTCCCCCCGTGTGGTTCTGAGATTTTTGTTCACTGTTCTTGTGATCATTTTGACCCCACGGGGTGAGATCTTGCGTGGAGCCCCAGATCGAGGGAGATTATCTGTGGTCTTGTATGTCTTCTATTTTCTAATAATTGCTCCCACTGTACCCTCCCTGAGCCGTCACCTTATCGTGGAGGAGGGGTTTGTGTGTCCCAATGATCCTAGGAGCAAAGTTGTCTGGGGCTTTATGCCCCTGGCAGGGTCACCCATGACAAACAGGTCTTAGGTGAGGGACCTCACCTTATGATAACGACAAACAACGGACTTGGTTTTCCCTTGCCCGGATGACAAATGCTCGCCTTCGAGCCCCACCACCAGGTGGGGCTCGAAGGCGAGCACCTGATGGCCGGGCACAGCCCGAAAGTGTAACGTGGGTCACCCTTCCCATGGGCTCACCACCTGTGGGAGCGGCCATTGGGGTCGGGTGCAGTGTGAGCTGGGCGGTGGCCGAAGGCGGGGAACTTGGCGACCCTATCCCTGGCTGGCTCTAGGGACATGGAATGTCACCTCTCTGGCAGGGAAGGAGCCCGAGCTGGTGTGTGAGGTCGAGAAGTTCCAACTAGATATAGTCGGACTCGCCTCCACACAAAGCTTGGGCTCTGGTACCAGTCTTCTCGAGAGGGGTTGGACTCTCTTCCACTCTGGAGTTCCCCATGGTGAGAGGCGCTGAGCAGGTGTGGGTATAATTATTTCCCCCCAGCTTGGCGCCTGTACGTTGGGGTTCACCCTGGTGGACGAGAGGGTAGCCTCCCCCCGCCTTCGGGTAGGGAGATGGGTCCTGACTGTTGTTTGTCCCTATGCACCAAACAGCAGTTCAGAGTACCCACCCTTTTTGGAGTCCTTGGAGGGGGTGCTGGAGAGCGCTCCCGCTGGGGCTTCCATCGTTCTGCTGGGGGACTTCAATGCTCACGTGGGCAATGACATTGAGACTTGGAGGGGCATGATTGGGAGGAACGGCCCCCCGATCAGAACCCGAGCGGTGTTCTGTTATTGGACTTCTGTACTCGTTACGGATTGTCCATAACGAACACCATGTTCAAGCATAAGGGTGTCCACACGTGCACTTGGCACCACGCCACCCTAGGTCGTGGTTGTGGTCGTGTCATCGAACTTGCGGCCGCATGTCTTGGACACTCGGGTGAAAAGAGGGGCGGAGCTATCAACTGATCACCACCTGGTGGTGAGTTGGTGTCGATGGTGGGGGAAGATGCCGGTCCGACGTGGCAGGCCCAAACGTATTGTGAGGGTCTGCTGGGAACATCTGGCAGAATCCCCTGTCAGGAGTTTCAACTCCCACCTCCGAGAGAACTTTGCTCATGTTCCGGGGGAGGCGGGGGACATTGAGTCAGAGTGGACCATGTTCCGTTCCATTGCTGAGGCGGCCGACCGGAGCTGTGGCCGTAAGGTGGTTGGGTGCCTGTCGTGGCGGCAATCCCCGAACCTGTTGGTGGACACCAACGGTGAGGGATGTCGTCAAGCTGAAGGAGTCATATTGGTGCCTTTTTGGCCTGTGGACTCCTGAGGTAGCTGATAGGTACCGGCTGGCCAAGCGGAATGCAGCTCTGTTGGTCGCTGAAGCAAAAACTATGGCATGGGAGGAGTTCGGTGAGGCCCTGGAGAAAGACTTCCGGACGGCTTCGAGGAAATTCTGGTCCACCATCCAGCGTCTCAGGAGAGAAAAGCAGGGCACCACCAACACTGTGTATAGTGGGGATGGGGCGCTGCTGACCTCGACTCGGGACGTTGGGAGTCGGTGGGGAGAATACTTCAAAGACCTCCTCAATTCCACCGACACGCCTTCCGATGAGGAAGCAGAGTGTGGGTTCTCTGAGGTGGGCTCTCCTATCTCTGGGTTTGAGGTCACCGAGGTAGTTAAAAAGCTCCTCGGTGGCAAGGGGGTGGATGAGATTCGCCCGGAGTTCCTAAAGGCTCTGGATGTTGTGGGGCTGCCCTGGTTGACACGCCTCTGCAACATTGCGTGGACATCGGGGACAGTGCCTCTGGATTGGCAGACTGGGGTGGTGGTCCCCCTTTTTAAGAAGGGGGACCGGTGGGTGTGTTTCAACTAGAGGGGAAGTTGAATCTCAGATTCAGGAGGAGCAGTATGGTTTTCGTCCTGGCCGTGGAACAGTGGACCAGCTCTACACCTTCGGCAGGGTGCTCGAGGGTGCATGGGAGTTCGCCCAACCAGTCTACATGTGTTTTGTGGACTTGGAGAAGGCGTTCGACCGTGTCCCTCGGGGAGTCCTGTGGAGGGTGCTTCTGGAGTATGAGGTACCAAACCCCCTGATATGGGCTGTTCGATCCCCGTATGACCGGAGTCAGAGTTTGGTCCACATATCCGGCAGTAAGTCGGACTCGTTCCCGGTGAGAGTTGGACTCTGCCAAGGCTGCCCTTTGTCACAGATTCTGTTCATAATTTTTATGGACAGAATTTCAATGCGCAGCCAAGGCGTAGAGGGGGTCCGGTTTGGTGGCCTCAGTAATGCATCTCTCCTTTTTGCATCTCTGTTGGCTTCATCCAGCCGTGACCTCCAACTCTCACTGGAGCAGTTCGCAGCAGAGTGTGAAGCGGCTGGGATGAGAATCAGCACCTCCAAATCTGAGACCATGGTCCTCAGTCAGAAAAGGATGTCCTCTCCAGGTCGGGGATGAGATCCTGCCCCAAGTGGAGGAGTTTAAGTATCTTGGGGTCTTGTTCACGAGTGAGGGAAGAAGGGAACGGGAGATCGACTGGCAGATCGGTTCAGCGTCTGCAGTGATGCGGACTTTGTATCGGTCCGTTGTGGTAAAGAAGGAGCTAAGCCGAAAGGCGAAGCTCTCATTTTACCGGTCGATCTATGTTCCTACCGTCACCAATGGTCACGAACTGTGGGTAGTGACTGAAAGAACAAGATCCGGGATACAAGCGGCCGAAATGAGTTTCCTCCGCAGGTTGTCCAGGCTCTCCCTTAGCGATAGGGCGAGAAGCTCGGTCATCCGGGGGGAATCTCAGAGTAGAGTCGCTGCTCCTCCACATCAAGAGGAGCCAGATGAGGTGGCTGGGGGATCTCATTCGGATGCCTCCCGGACGCCTCCCTGGTGAGGTGTTACGGGCATGTCCCACTGGGAGGAGACCCCGGGGACGACCCTAGGACACGCTGGAGAGACTACATCCTTCGGCTGGCCTGGGAACGGCCTCGGGATCCCCTCGGAAGAGCTGGATGAAGTGGCTGGAGAGAGAGAAGTCTGGGCGTCCTTGCTAAAGCTACTGCGCCCGCGACCCGACCCGGATAAGCGGTAGAAGATGGATGGATGGATGGATGTTCCCACAGTTGATTTCTTCACACCAAGCTGCTTACCTATTGCAGATTCAGTCTTCCCAGCCTGGTGTCGAGCTACAATTTTGTTTCTGGTGTCCTTTGACCCGTCTTTGGTCTTAGCCATTGTGGAGTTTGGCGATATCGTTATCGGGCAAAATCCAAGGCTGCAATATCGGTATCGGATCGAAAGTGAAAAAGTTGGATCGGGACATCGCAACTAATTTAATGTCTTTTCTAAAAAGAGAGTGAAAAGTGTGACAAAATTATTGCTGCTTGGGGGATTTTGATGAAAACATTTCACAAACATGTTTTTAAGACAATTGGTGAGCTATTTTAAATTGTGAGAAAAATTTCACGTCTTCCTTAAGCGAAGACTAAAAGCTAAGCGTTTCCAAGCTAAGTAAGAAGCTTACAGTGACGACTCTTGCCATATACAACCCACGCACAGCACTTTGAGATTGTGTTAAGAAAAGGTTTGTATTATAACCCATCCATCTTCTGAACTGTATTATTATTGCATGTAATGGAGAATATAAGAACAAAAAACAGAATTTACAGGACAAGATAACAGGACCATTTATATATTACCTGTACTCGATGTGCATGTTCAAAGAAATGAACTACTACGTTGCATCTATTACATGACATCTTCCATTTTGGCCCAGAGGTTGGATCCAGCACCAAAACTCCACTGTCACACTCCACACACTGACCAATACCCAAAGAGTTGAGGGAGTGCTGACAGGAAGGATGGGTACATTCATTGCATCCCACATCTAGGAGAATGGGGTAGGAATACAGAAAATAACATGAATTTGAGACTGTTTCAAGTATATAATAGTGTATGTAACACATTTAAAATTAACCCCGAAAGCACACATTAATTGACAAAGAAGAAAATTAAGGAAATTTTTGTGATAATTATAGTAAGTTTTAGTTTTGTAAACATAAAATGTAGTTTCAGTTATCGTTTTTTTTTTTTTTTTTTAAACATTTTCATTTTTTTTTTTCCCCTCCTTGAGCAGTCACCTTGTCGTGGTGGAGGGGTTTGTGTGTCCCAGTGATCCTAGGAGCTAATTTGTCTGGGGCTTTATGCCCCTGGCAGGGTCACCCATGACAAACAGGTCCTAGGTGAGGGACCAGACAAAGCACGGCCCAAAGACCCCTAATGATCACGACAAACAATGGACTTCGTTTTCCCTTGCCCAGACGCGGGTCACCGGGGCCCCCCACTGGAGCCAGGCCTGGTGGTGGGGCTCGAAGGCGAGCACCTGGTGGCCGGGCCTGCACCCATGGGGACCGGCCGGGCACAGCCCGAAAGGGTAACGTGGGTCCCCCTTCCCATGGGATCACCACCTGTGGGAGGGGCCATAGGGGTCGGGTGCAGTGTGAGCTGGGCGGTGGCCGAAGGCGGGGACCTTGGCGATCCGATCCCCGGCTACAGAAGCTGGCTCTAGGGACGTGGAATGTCACCTCTCTGGCAGGAAAGGAGCCCGAGCTGGTGTGTGAGGTCGAGAAGTTCCGACTAGATATAGTCGGACTCACCTCCACACACAGCTTGGGCTCTGGTACCAGTCCTCTCGAGAGGGTTGGACTTCCACTCTGGAGTTGCCCACGGTGAGAGGCGCCGAGCAGGTGTGGGTATACTTATTGTCCCCCGGCTCGGCACCTGTACGTTGGGGTTCACCCCGGTGGACGAGAGGGTAGCCTCCCTCCGCCTTCGGGTGGGGGGACGGGTCCTGACTGTTGTTTGTGCCTATGCACCAAACAGCAGTTCAGAGTACCCACCCTTTTTGGAGTCCTTGGGGGACCGGAGGGTGTGTTCCAACTACAGGGGGATCACACTGCTCAGCCTCCCTGGTAAGGTCTATTCAGGGGTGCTGGAGAGGAGGGTCCGTCGGGAAGTCGAATCTCAGATTCAGGAGGAGCAGTGTGGTTTTCGTCCTGGCCGTGGAACAGTGGACCAGCTCTACACCCTCGGCAGGGTCCTCGAGGGTGCATGGGAGTTCGCCCAACCAGTCTACATGTGTTTTGTGGACTTGGAGAAGGCGTTCGACCGTGTCCCTCGGGGAGTCCTGTGGAGGGTCCTTCAGGAGTATGGGGTACCGAACCCCCTGATACGGGCTGTTCGGTCACTGTACGACCGGAGTCAGAGTTTGGTCCGCATATCCGGCAGTAAGTCGGACTCGTTCCCGGTGAGGGTTGGACTCCGCTAAGGCTGCCCTTTGTCGCCGATTCTGTTCATAACTTTTATGGACAGAATTTCTAGGCGCACCCGAGGCGTAGAGGGGGTCCGGTTTGGTGGCCTCAGTATTGCATCTCTGCTTTTTGCTGATGATGTGGTTCTGTTGGCTTCATCAAACAGTGAGCTCCAACTCTCACTGGAGCAGTTCGCAGCCGAGTGTGAAGCGGCTGGAATGAGAATCAGCACCTCCAAATCTGAGACCATGGTCCTCAGTCGGAAAAGGGTGGCATGCCCTCTCCGGGTCGGGGATGAGATCCTGCCCCAAGTGGAGGAGTTCAAGTATCTTGGGGTCTTGTTCACGAGTGAGGGAATAATGGAACGGGAGATCGACAGACGGATCGGTGCAGCGTCTGCAGTGATGCAGGACTTTGTATCGGTCCGTTGTGGTAAAGAAGGAGCTAAGCCGAAAGGCGAAGCTCTCAATTTACCGGTCGATCTTCGTTCCTACCCTCACCTATGGTCACGAGCTGTGGGTCGTGACCGAAAGAACGAGATCCCGGATACAAGCGGCCGAAATGAGTTTCCTCCGCAGGGTGTCCGGGCTCTCCCTTAGAGATAGGGTGAGAAGCTCGGTCATCCGGGAGGATCTCAGAGTAGAGCCGCTGCTCCTCCGCATTGAGAGGAGCCAGATGAGGTGGCTTGGGCATCTGATTCGGATGCCTCCCGGACGCCTCCCTGGTGAGGTGTTCCGGGCAGATCCCACCGGGAGGAGACCCCGGGGACGACCCAGGACACGCTGGAGAGACTACGTCCTTCGGCTGGCCTGGAAGAGCTGGATGAAGTGGCTGGGGAGAGGAAAGTCTGGGCGTCCCTGCTAAAGCTACTGCACCCGCGACCCGACCCGGATAAGCGGTAGAAAATGGATGGATGGATGGATTTTCATTTTTATTTTATTTCATTAACTCAAATGTTTTTGGGTTTTTTTTCATTTTAGATTGAGTTATTTCGTTAGTTTCGTTTACTATAACAACCATGTCCCAGAGACAGTTGATGGAACATCCATCCATTTTCTGAGCCGCTTCTCCTCACTAGGGTCGCGGGCGTGCTGGAGCCTATCCCAGCTGTCATCGGGCAGGAGGCGGGGTACACCCTGAACTGGTTGCCAGCCAATCGCAGGGCACATACAAACAGACAACCATTCGCACACACATGCACACCTACGGGCAATTTAGAGTCTCCACTTTATGCATGTTTTTGGGATTTGGGAGGAAACCGGAGTGCCCGGAGAAAACCCACGCAGGCACGGGGAGAACATGCAAACTCCACACAGTCGGGGCCGGGGATTGAACCCGGGTCCTCAGAACTGTGAGGCTGACGCTCTTACCAGTCGGCCACTGTGCCGCCTGATGGAACATCCATCAGATGGAAAGTCTATCTTGTTCTGATTGAGATCATCGGTGAGCCAGGGTTTATGTTGGGGAAACAACAAAGGCCTGGATGGAATGATCATGTCCTCACTCCTCACAGAAGTTAATGCATTTTGTGATACAATCTGGTACTTTAACCCCAAAATTACATTACTTTCCGGGACAAAATGTTCACAGGGTGGGGTTCTCTATGGTTTCTGTGAAAATTCTCAAATTTGATGAGTAGGCAATGTGTGTCAGGCAAGTGAATGTTTTGCAAACTAATGGTTTGTTTATATCACAGGACACCAAAGGTTTATAAGTGGTGTCACTTATGTTTGTTTTTTGTGTCTAGTGAGGTGAATGACCCTTCAGTAAACAAACAGTTACTTTCCAGACAAAATGAAAAACAAACGAATAAAGGCTTGGAGGCATTCCTCTCCAATCAACCAACCAATATGAAATTGAAACTAATATTTGTCTTGTCATAAATAACCACACATATGAGTGTAGGATATGCAAGTCCATGTGTTGAGTGTTCGACCCATATAAAGATACTACTTTTAGAAAAGAAAAAACTTAAATCTCAGTCACTCAATAGTTCAAGTACAATAATATAGTATTCTTACTTTTTTTCATGTCTCGGAAAGGTGGATTGCTAAAGCAGTACGGGCACAGGGGGTAACTTTTGCCTCGGGTGCCAGAGGTCCACAGCACTAGCTCAAAGTCATCCAGTGGACAGCGAAGCTCCTTGTACAGCTTGATGGCTCCATTCTGGGGTAGACTATATGTCTCATCACAGTGGGAGCAGTGGAGTCGACTGGGTTTAGCCTGCAAGCACGTTAGGATGCGTAATGTGACAATATTTTATATCACAGGAGACCAAATGCAGTGAAATAAAATTTACTCAGTAAATTGGTCTTACTAGAGTCGAGTGGTGACACCATAAGAACTCTAAGAATTATATTATTCCTAAAGTCTTGTGACGAGACTTTAGGAATAATGATAGAAACAACACTCCAGCAAATATTCTAAAATGAAGAAGTTTGGAGAGTCTGGCTGGCTAAAGAAATCATACAACAGATACTTTTAAACAGAAACATACTGCAATTTCTCGTGAATAATGCGCACCCATGTATAATGCGCACACCCAAAGTTGAGTTACAAATTCTGGAAAACCTTTCTACCTATGTATAATGCATTTTTACAAAGCATGACTTTGCTGCTACCCATATGATCAAAACGAAGTATTATCTGTAGTTTGTTAGTTTTTTCTAAGAATTATTCTGAAGTTAAGCACTTTATTTGAACACAAAATACTCTCTTTTTTTTTTTTTTTACTTGCTCATATTTTGAAATTCACAGCCCTACTTTCATTTAGTAAATGAGAAACCACACAGTTGTGCTCATATGTTTGCTTGCCCAGGCAGAATTTGTCAGATGTGTACAATTCTTAAGAAAACATGAAGCACCAGCTGAAACACATTTAATTTTATTTTAATGGGATTCAAATTAAACTGTCAAACATTTCAAAAAAACATTATCATTAAACAAAACATAACCATAAAGAAATTAATGATGGTTGTTGTTCAATCATCAGTCATATTAAAATATATCTATAAAAATATATAATAATAAAAATAATAATTAAAAAAAAATCTGCCTGGGTATGTAAACTTATGATCATATTTGTACAACCCCAATTCCAATGAAGTTGGGACATTGTGTTAAACAAATGAAAACACAATGATTTGCAAATCATGTTCAACCTCTATTTCATTGAATACACTACAAAGACAAGATATTTAATGTTCAAACTGATAAACTTTCTTGTTTTTAGCAAATAATCATTAACTTAGAATTTTATGGCTGCAACGTGTTCCAAAAAAGCTGGGACATGTGGCAAAAAAGACTGAGAAAGTTGAGGAATGCTCATCAAACACCTATTAGGAACATCCCACACGTGAGCAGGCTAATTGGGAACAGGTGGGTGCCATGATTGGGTAGAAAAGGAGCTTCCCTGAATTGCTCAGTCATTCACAAGCAAAGATGGGGCGAGGTTCACCTCCTTGTGAACAAGTGTGTGAGAAAATTGTCAAACAGTTTAAGGACAATGTTCTACAACGTAAAATTGCAAGGAATTTAGGGATTTCACTACATGGGCTCCATTTATTAACAACACCCAGAAACGCATACATTTATAAAATGTGATAGTCTTTTTCATTTTCTTCTATACCTTTGTGTAATGCGCACTATTGACTTTTGACATTTTTTTTTGGGGGGGGGGAATGTGGGTTATACACGAGAAATTACGTTACTTTTAGAGTGACCTTATTGGAACCACATTTTCGGGGTGGTTGCACACAATTTAAAATAATTGTTAAATTGGGGTCTGTTAAATCGTATGCATTTATGTAATTAAGTTACAATTAATACACAGACATTGCTAAGAAACCTGTCAAATATTCAGCTGTTACAGCATCATGTCATCACTAGTTTTCTAAATCCTGAGTGAACTCTTCAGTGACAGTGTCGTATCAGGCACAGTTTTAATTAACATGTACAAACACGAAGTGACATCACATCAACAGTATTTAGTGGGGCTGCTACAGTGGTGTGAAAAGGTGTTTGCCCCTTCCCGATTTCTTTTTTTTTTTTTGCATGTTAGTCACACTTAAATGTTTCCCATTTAAAAAAAAAAAAAAAAAAGTGATTCCCCGCGAAACCTAATAACTGGTTGCGCCACCCTTACCAGTAACAAGTGCAATCAAGCATTTGCGATAACTTGCAATGAGTCTCTTACAGCGCTGTGGAGGAATTTTGGACCACTCTTCTTTGCAGAATTGATGTTATTCAGGTACATGGGAGGGTTTTTGGGCATGAACCACCTTTTTAAGGTCATGCCACAGCCTCTCAATATGATTCTGGTCAGAACTTTGACGAGGCCACTCCAAAGTCTTCATTTTGTTTTTCTTCAGCCATTCAGAGGTGGACTTGCTGGTGTGTTTTGGATCATTGTCCTGCTGGAAAACCAAAGTTCGTTTCAGCTTGAGGTCAGGAACAGATGGCCAGATATTCTCCTTCAAGAATTTTTGGTAGACAGCAGAATTCATGGTTCCATTTATCACAGTAAGTCTTCCAGGTCCTGAAATAGCAAAACAGCCCCCGGCCATTACAGTACCACCACAATATTTCACTCTTGGTATGATGCTCTTTTTCTGAAATGCGCTGTTACTTTTACGCCAGATGTTATGGGACACACGCCTTCCGAAAAGGAGAATTTTTGTCTCGTCAGACCACAGAGTATTTTCCATAAAGTCTTGGGGATCATCAAGATGTCTTCTGGTAAAATTAAGACGAGCTCTCATGTTCTTTTTGCTCAGCAGTGGTTTTCGTCTTGGAACTCTGCCATGCAGGCCATTTTTGCCCAGTCTTTTTCTTATGGTGCAGTCGTGAAGACTGATCTTAACTGAGGCAAGTGATGCCTGCAGTTCTTTGGATGTTGTTGTGGGGTCTTTTGTGACCTCTTGGATGAGTCGTCGGTGCGCTCTTGGGGTAATTTTGGTCGCCCGGCCACTCCTGGGAAGGTTCACCACTGTTCTATCTTTTCACCATTGTAGATAACAGTGGTTCACTGGAGTCCCAAAGCTTTAGAAATCACTTTATAACCTTTTTCACACTGATCTCAATTACTTTCTTTCTCATTTGTTCCTGAATTTCTTCACATCTCGGCATGATCTCAAGCTTTTGGTCTACTTTACTTTGTCAGGCAGGTCGGTCCTATTCAAGTGATTGCTTGATTGTGAACAGGTGTGGCAGTATCAGGGCTGGGTGTAACTCGAGGAATTGAACTCAGGTATGATAAACCAAAGTTAAGTTTGTTTTAATGGGCGGGTGGAATCACTTTTTCATACTTTTTCACCCTTAAAAAAAACGCTGATTTTTTTGTTTACTTTGTTGTGTTTTGTGTGTTGTGTTTGACGACTTCTTCTTTTCCTTTCGGCGTGTCCCGTTAGAGGTCGCCACAGCGCGTCAGGCTGACATGGAAAAGGATATCTCCTGCATCCTCCTCTCGAACACCAACTGCCATCATGTCTTCCCTCACGACATCCATCAACCTTCTCTTTGGTCTTCCTCTAGCTCTCTTGCCTGGCAGCTCCATCCTCATCATCCTTCTACCAATAGACTCACTATCTCTCCTCTGGACGTGTCCAAACCATTGAAGTCTGCTCTCTCTAACTTTGTCTCCAAAACATCGAACCTTGGCTGTCCCTCTGATGATCTCATTTCTAATTTGATCCAACCTGGTCACTCCGAGAGCGAACCTCAACATCTTCATTTCCGCCACCTCCAGCTCTGCTTCCTGTTGTCTCTTCAGTGCCACTGTCTCTAACATCATGGCTGGCCTCACCACTGTTTTATAAACTTTGCCCTTCATCCTAGCAGAGACTCTTCTGTCACAAAACACACCTGACACCTTCCTCCACCTGTTCCAACCTGCTTGGACCCGTTTCTTCACTTCCTGACCACACTCACCATTGCTCTGGACGGTTGACCCCAAGTATTTAAAGTCCTCCACCCTTGCTATCTCTTCTCCCTGGAGCCTCACTCTTCCCCCACCACCCTTCTCATTCATGCACATATATTCTGTCTTACTTGGGCTAATCTTCATTCCTCTTCTTTCCAGTGCATGCCTCCATCTTTCTAACTGTTCCTCCAGCTGCTCCCTGCTTTCACTGCAGATCACAATGTCATCTGCAAACATTATGGTCCACAGGGACTCCAGTCTAACCTCATCTGTCAGCCTATCCATCACCACTGCAAACACGAAGGGGCTCAGGGCTGATCCCTGATGCAGTCCGACCTCCACCTTAAATACTTCTGTCACACCTACAGCACACCTCACCGCTGTTCTGCTGCCCTCGTACATGTCCTGTATTATTCGAACATACTTCTCTGCCACTCCAGACTTCTGCATGCAGTACCACAGTTCCTCTCTGGGTACTCTGTCATAGGCTTTCTCTAGATCTACAAACACACAATGTAGCTCCTTCTGACCTTCTCTGTACAATTTTCCAACAACATCCTCAAGGCAAATAATGTATCTGTGGTACTCCTTCTTGGCATGAAACCATACTGTTGCTCGCAAATTCTCACTTCTGTCCTGAGTCTAGCCTCCACTACTCTTTCCCATAACTTCATTGTGTGGCTTATCAACTTTATTCCTCTATAGTTCACACAGCTCTTCACATCACCCTTGTTATTAAAAATGGGCACCAGCATACTTTTCCTCCATTCCTCAGGCATTTTCTCACACACTAAAATTCTGTTGAACAAGCTGGTCAAAAACTCCACAGCCACCTCTCCTAGATGCTTCCATACCTCCAAAGGAATGTCATCAGGACCAACTGCCTTTCCAATTTTCATCCTCTTTAATGCCTTTCTAACTTCCCCCTTACTAATCATTGCCACTTCCTGGTCCACCACACTTGCCTCTTCTACTCTCCGTTCTCTCTCATTTTTCTCCTTCATCAACTCCTCGAAGTATTCTTTCCATCTAGCTAGCACACTACTAGCACCAGTCAACATATTTCCATCTCTATCCTTAATCACCCTAACCTGTTGCACATCCTTCCCTTCTCTATCCCTCTGTCTGGCCAGCCTGTATAGATCCTTTTCTCCTTCTTTAGTGTCCAACCTGCCATACATGTCATCATATGCCTCTTGTTTGGCCTTTGCCACCTCTACCTTTGCCCAATGTCTTCCTTTCGCCTCTCCTCGGTCCTCTCAGTGTCCCACTTCTTCTTAGCTAACCTTTTTCCTTGTATGATTTCCTGTACTGTGTGGTTCCACCACCAAGTCTCCTTCTCTCCTTTCCTGCCAGAAGATACACCAAGTACTCTCCTGCCTGCCTCTCTGATCACCTTGGCTGCTGTGGTCCAGTCTTCTGGAAGCTCCTCCTGTCTACCGAGAGCCTGTCTCACCTCTTCCCGAAAAGATGCACAACACTCGTCCTGTCTCAGCTTCCACCACATGGCTCTCTGCTCTGCCTTTGTCTTCCTAATCTTCCTCCCCACCACCAGAGTCATTTTACACACCACCATCCTATGCTGTCTAGCCACACTCTCCCCGCCCACTACCTTACAGTTGGTAAACTCCTTCAGATTACATCGTCTGCACAAGATGTAATCCACCTGCGTACTTCTACCTCCGCTCTTGTAGGTCACCCTATGTTCGTGCCTCTTCTGGGAAAAAAAGTGTTCACTCCAGCCATTTGCATCCTTGTTGCAAAGTCTACCACCATCTGTCCCTCCAAGTTCCTTTCCTGGATGCCGTACTTACCCATCACTTCTTCATCACCCTTATTTCCTTCACCAACATGTCCATTACAATCTGCACTAATTACGACTCTCTCTCTGTCTGGGATGCTCAGAACTACTTCGTCTAGCTCCTTCCAGAATTTCTCTTTCACTTCGAGGTCACATCCTACCTGTGGAGCATAGCCAGTAATCACATTACACATAACACCCTCAATTTCAAGTTTCAACCTCATTACTCGATCTGATACTCTTTTCACCTCCAAGACATTCTTATCCAAATCTTCTTTTAAAATAACCCCGACTCAATTTCTCTTCCCCTCTACACCATGGTAAAATAATTTAAACCCTGCCCCTAAACTTCTAGCCTTACTGCCTTTCCACCTGGTCTCCTGGACATAAAATATAGCAACCTTTCTCCTAATCATCATGTCAACCAACTCCCGAGATTTTCCTGTCATAGTCCCAACATTCAAAGTCTCCGCATTAAGTTCTAGGCTCTGTGCTTTTCTCTTCTCTTTATGCCGAAGAACCCCCTTTCCACCTCTTCTTCTTCTTTGACTTCGACCCACAGTAGCTGAATCTCCACCGGCACCTTGTAGGTCAACGATGCTGGTGGCGGACGTTGTTAACCCGGGCCACGATCGATCCGGTATGGAATTCTTTGGATGAACGCTCATATTTGTTTGGCAAAGTTTTAAGATGGGTGCCCTTCCTGACGCAACCCTCTGCATTTATCCGGGCTTGGGACCAGCCAACAGTTTGCACTGACTTGTGCCCCCCATAGGGCTGCATTTTTCACTTTTGTCAAAATGCTAGAGAATAATTTTCAGATGGGATGGGCTCCAGCACGCCCGTAACCCTAGTGAGGATAAACGGTACAGAAAATGGATGGATACAATACTCAGTATACAGTACACAAGTATATACAATAAAAGAACAAGTCATGTAAATGGACACATTACTCCATCTTGTGATGAGATCGGTGATCGTTTGTTTTTTTTAAACTTGCTGATCGGCCCCAAAAATCCCGCTCGTGTAAAGCCTACTAAAAACCAATAAAAATTCACTGTAAATAAAAACTTGACCAGGGTATGAATAATTAAGGTAGTATGGTTCAAATGCGGCGGCACGGTTGGATGACTGATTAGCACTACGCCTCACAGTTCTGAGGACCCGGGTTCAAGCCTGCGTGTGTTTTCTCCGGGTACCCCGGTTTCCTCCCATATCCCAAAAACATGGTAGGTTAATTGGCGACTCTAAATTGCCCGTAGGTGTGAATGTGAGTGCGAATGGTTGTTTATATATATATATATATATATATATATATGTGGCCTGTGATTGGCTGGCGATCAGTTCAGGGTGTCGCCCGCCTCTCGCACAAAGTTAGCTGGGAAAGGCTCCAGCACGTCCACAATCTCGTGAGGATAAGCGGTACAGAAAATGGATGCATGGATGGGTGTGTAATGCATTTCTATTTTATGCATGTTTGTGATTATTTTATGATATCCTGTATTATTGTTAATGTTTTCGATAAATTGTGATTGACTAACCCATTTACAACATGGAACACTCAAAAGTTGAGTCATATGATAATACTGTACGCACAAGGAAAAAAAACTCAAATGTATTTGTTTTTTGGGTTGATCTCATTATGAATGAAGATGATAAAAACTATGAATGACTCTGTTTCAATGTGAATGCAACATTTTTATTTTTTATTTCAGTACTTTTAAGAACAAAACATGCTCATCGCAATTGTTACATCAAGGAATAATATTATGGATATTGAATGACATTTATTTGGGGAATGATAAGCATTAGTTTTCTTTTCACTTCGTGCCTACAAATAAGAGTGACCCATCATGCTGGTGTTGCCCGTATAAACATCACTTTTACAAAATATTTTTCTCACAGTGCAAGAAACCCTTCAATTCCCACTAAGAGTGTGTTTTTTTTAACTAAGCACATTCAAATCACCTATTAATTCAGTATTGGCAATATATTTGTTTTGTTCTATGTGCTCAAAATATGTATATAAAATATGACTGTAACTAACATCCTGTTTTTTTTTTTTCTTTTCTTTTTTTTTTTTTTTTTACATGTCTTTCACTCGGCTTTTTGGGTACTTGACACTGAATAGAGATGACCGGGCATCTCACAGTCAGTCGATGATGGCTGAAGCCACTATAAATTCAGGCGCAAGTGGCACCGAATTATTGATGGGAGTGGAAACCCTGATCGGAGTGACAAACATGATGCAGTTACCTTTTATTTGAACGTTAATCAAATCGATATTTGAACATTTCCCCTGAGCATGGAGCTAAACATTGCTCATTCGGGATTGGGATCTATCAATGTAAGAGTGGGATTGGGCGGGATTAAAAAAACAAAAAACAAAAAACACTCGGGATTGGGAGCCCTCTCTGTGGGAGTGAGAGGGATTTTTATTTTATTTTTTAAACATTAGGAGGGAGTGGGATCAACCTCTGGGAGTGGGAGGGAGCGGGAGTGAACATCAACATCTACTCCCGTGTCAGCCTCTGACATGCACAAAGCTGAGAGAGAAAAAAAAGATTGGCGTGGCGGGGCGCCCCTCCAATCCATATTCCGTAAAAGACTAACTACTGCAGAAGCAATGCCTATGATCGGTGTATCATTTCATGTATTGTTTGTTGAGTAGTTTCATGTGCAAATGTGCGCATGTGCAGTTAAAAATGAGTTTGGGAAATTATTTGGGACATGAGTTTATTAAAGCCCGGATAAAAATGATTGGGTCACGTAAGACAAACAAATCTTGTGAGTGACTCGCTGTCTCTTCTTTAGTTAGTTAGGTGTAGGCTACAAGATAATTTGATGAGTGCTGATAGTTGGAGAGGAGTTGTTGTATGTGCTGATCTCATATAAAGTCATTGTATGTTTTTAGCTTTTTATGGTAAACTACTAGGTGACTATTGTAGCAGACACGCGTGATTCACAGTTGGCACCAGCAACCCCCAACCACTGATAGTTCTGCATTCCTGCCTCATGACCCTGTTTACACAAGACCATCTACAGGAGGCCTGGTCCCCTTATCAGCTGGGACACAGACTATTTTATGAACCCTGCACGAATGTCCAAGTGTATACCAGGATACCAATGTCACTGATGATTGTTTTCCACAGGTCTGCTGTCAAATCTGTTTGTCAACTGAATCAGATGAGATGTTTTACCTCACACAACACAAATGTTACATCAAAATATTAAGTGCTCTTAGCCACCACATAAGGTTGAAACACTCATTGCATAGATTAACTAGGGTTTGTGTGTGCGTGTGACAATGCAAAAGCTGGGAATTCATTAATCTTTTATTCCACTGGTTTTAAAACCACCAAAAAATCCTAGGATGAAATTCCATACCAAGAGGCGCGGTCTTGTCTTCCTGCTTCGAGCCAGCCCCGTTCTCCTGGGCATAAAAGGCCCGAGTCCCCTTTGTTTTCGCTCGTTTCTCCTGCTTGCCGAAGAAGCTGGCTGCCAACCAGGAAGCGCACCTCTCCTCACGAGGTGCGGGAGGTGCTCCGAGACGGGCTAGGCCCGGCCTAACCTCCCTTGCCGCACCGACGATCGCGGATGGCAGAATCACTCTGCCCGCTCCCCACTACCACACTTTTGTGCATGGGTGCAGCGCCACTGAGAAGGATCCGACAGAAATTTGCAGCATAAGTTTGCTCTGAGCAGGTGTCGAACCACGCCACCCCAGCGCTCCGGCCCCCATGCACTTGAATACCCCCCCACCACCTTTTTCCTTCTCCTTCAAACCACCCTTTTCGGCGCTCTTGCCCAACCACTGGGAAGATCGACCAGCCTGTCGAAATTGCGTTCTACGCAACGTGAGTACAACGTGCTGTGTACTAAGTACAGATTGGTGCATATTTGGGTTATATTAAAGATCACAGAAACTCCCAGCTCTAAGCATTGCTCACTGCGCATCCTCATTCCACGCTTCCATCCGAGTTCTGTACCTTGTCTTGTAGCAAAATCCCTCTTCATCATTTCTCTGTAGTTTTGCATAAAATCCCACTTCCTGTGTCGTTTTTGTGTGTTTGAGTGAAACAGTAAAACCGCTGGAGTCGAGAACTATTTTTATTTTCATGGAGCAACCTTTTGTCACTTTTCATAAAATTTACAAATATAAAAAGAGATGTGGTGGCCTTTACGAGACAAAGATAATTTGACTGTAACGTTAAACGGACGTCGAACTAAACCGACTGATTCTTTTCCAAAATAATTTTTTTATCCAAAACCAATGTACGCTACACTATTATATTAGAAGCTAATTTAAATGTCTATTTTACACTTACTGTGAATATGTATGTCCTTAATAGTGTTATGGCAAAAAGACAAAATATAATCGATATACTCTTTTATTATAATATTCTATAGTTACGTGAATTTTAATACAGCAATAGTCCTTTGTCCCCTCCTGGAAGCCGTCACCTTATCGTGGTGGAGGGGTTTGTGTGTCCCAATGATCCTAGGAGCTAAGTTGTCTGGGGCTTCACGTCCCTAGTAGGGTCACCCATGGCAAACAGGTCCTAATTGAGGGACCAGACAAAGCACGGCGAAAAGACCCCTACGGGGGTCGGCCGGGCACAGCCCGAAAGGGTAACGTTGGTCCCCCTTCCCATGGGCTCACCACCTGTGGGAGGGGCCATAGGAGTCGGGTGCAGTGTGAGGCAGGGACCTTGGCGATCCGATCCCCGGCTACAGGCTACAGAAGCTGGCTCTAGGGACGTGGAATGTCACCTCTCTGGCAGGGAAGGAGCCCGAGCTGGTGTGTGAGGTCGAGAAGTTCTGAATAGATATAGTCGGACTACCTTCCACACACGGGGCTCTGGTACCAGTCCTCTTGAGAGGGGTTGGACTCTCTTCCACTCTGCCCACGGTGAGAGGCGCAGAGCAGGTGTGGGTATACTTATTGATCCCCGGCTCGGCGCCTGTACGTTGGGGTTCACCCCGGTGGACGAGAGGGCAGCCTCCCTGCGCCTTCGGGTGGGGGGACGGGTCCTGACTGTTGTTTGTGCCTATGCACCTATTCGAAAGCAGTTTCCTCCACAGGGATGTCCGGGCTCTCCCTTAGAGATCGGGTGAGAAGCTCGGTCATCCGGGAGGAGCTCAGAGTAGAGCTGCTGCTCCTCCACATTGACAGGAGCCAGATGAGGTGGCTGGAGCATCTGATTCGGATGCCTCCCGGACACCTCGCTGGTGAGGTTTTCCAGGCATGTCTCACCGGGAGGAGACTCCGGTGACGACCCAGGAAACGCTGGAGAGACGATGTCTCCCAGCTGGCCTCGGGATCCCCCCAGAAGAGCTGGATGAAGTGGCTGGGGAGAGGGAAGTCTGGGCGTCCCTGCTAGAGCTACTGCCTCCGCGACCCGACCTCGGATAAGCGGCAGGTGGATGGATGGACGGATGGATGGAGGGATAGTCCTTTGTTCTTGCGTAGCCTTTTTCAAATGTACTTAGTAGCTTAATAGTTTGACGCAATTTGATAACTAGGACAGCAATGATGTACAGCATGTGACAGCAATGATGTAAATAACCGGAGTGTGTGAGTGTTAGAAAACTTTTTCATTTTCATTGATGAGTGCTGCCTGAAGAGAATTGTGGCAAGGCACGGATCTGGCCAAGGTTACAAAACAAATTCTGCTGCACTAAAGGTTCCGAAGAGCACAGCGGCCTCTATAATCCTTAACTTATTCACTGCCAGCCGTTTCCTGAGCAGGGAACCCCAAGATTGCCAGGCATTTTCGAGCAATTCCACTTATTTTTCAATCCCCACAGAATATTATGTACTATGACGATGTACACACCAAAACCACCAAAAGAAAGATCAGACTCTCTTCTTTCATCAGAAACAAAGTTTGTTAAAAAAGCTTATCCCGTTCTTTGGTAATCAGCAGTCAAATATAGGCTACTTTCAGCCAAATCTGTTTCTGGAAGAAAAAAAACACTTTTTGTGAAAGCAGAAACATCAAGCAGAACAATGACTTTGACCCCAATATTGTGTGAAAATCTCAAACATCTGAACATAAAACAACACTGAGAAAGTACTTTTGACAGAATTTGTTTTTTATTTACAAGTATAACTATGTACAAATGGGTCTCCCTCCATATTGTCCTCCTCTAGGCGGCCGACTGGTTAGAGCGTCAGCCTCACAGTTCTGAGGACCCGGGTTCAATCCCCGGCCCCGCCTGTGTAGACTTTGCATGTTCTCCCCGTGCCTGCGTGGGTTTCCTCCCACATCCCAAAAACATGCATTAATTGGAGACTCTAAATTGCCCGTAGGCATGACTGTGAGTGCGAATGGTTGTTTGTTTCTATGTGCCCTGCGATTGGCTGGCAACCAGTTCAGGGTGTACCCCGCCTCCTGCCCGATGACAGCAGCACGCCAACGACCCTAGTGAGGAGAAGCGGCTCAGAAAATGGATGGATGGATGGATGTCCTCCTCTACCGTTTGCTCAATAGTCCAGGTTTTTATTACCTTGCGGATAAAATCTAGCAAAGATTTATCCACACCTAGATTTTATTCTTCTTTTGGCAGTGAATGGGATCTTGTGTAGTTGTCATTCTCCTTGAAACCAGTCACTACGTCTGCTCGAAGCACAACCTGTGCAGTTTAGAAATATAACTATTACTATAAAATTACATTGTTGAAATTGCTGTCGTGGGACGTGGAGAAAAAAAAAAAGCTTTCAATTACCTTTTTTGTCTGCACTGCGTACTGGAATGGGAGTCGAACATCTGCTATATGCATTACCTGTAGGTTTTACAAAATACATACGATTACTAGAGAATAGTTTTTATTGATGACCTGTTCTGCAAGGGTTAAAAAACAAAAACAAAAACATTACTTTTCTTCGTCGCAATCCTAAAAGACGCTCGACTCGCGGGTGTTGAATTCCTGCAAGATGGACGAAATAGAAAATTCCAATCAGTCCTGGCAACATATGTTGCATTGTAATGTGAACTAGTGGGACAAAATTATGTTTTTGTGAAACAAGGATTGAAGGAGCGTGTTTGCTCGCTAAATGTAGCCAACACGAGCTGCAAACGAGTTACCTTAGTCTTCGCCTTCGTTGATCTTCGTCGGAGGAAGCTCGTCTGGCTATCCAAAATGGAGTTCAGTATCTGATGATTCCGGATCCCATTTATTCAAATCCTGGTCGGCAGACGATCTGTCAGCAAGTGGCCAAGAGCATCTCGTCATATGTATGAGCCGGCATTTTGCGCAATCGCTTTGCAACACAGCGATCGGCTCGGAGCGTCATTCTTTATTCCCTGCATAATCAATATCGTCATTCCTGTCGATCGCAGGAATATTTTTCTTGCCTTGGCGCATTGAATCTCCAGCACTGAAAGCTTTCTTTTTTTTTTTTTTTTTAAGATGTTTTTTCATTTTGTCTTCACTCTTTTTCGCCATTAATGTTTGTTTCTTGTCATTGTCCGTTGCACCCCGCCGGCCGACCTCCTCCTTCTTCTTCCTCTTCTTCTTCAATTTGAGGAAGGGACGTTCACCTCAAGGAATTGTTGTCCTCAACAGGGTGCCATTCCTCATTGTCGATGACACAAATTGCACAGGACCCTCCCCCACCCATCCCTGTTAAAAAAACGCCATTGACGTCTTTAGATGACATTGGCAGGGAATAGATGGATTCTTAATGACATCTTTGGATGGCATTGGCAGGGAATGAGTTAAATGGAAGACGTTTGGGATGACCAGAACCATTCCTAGAGCTGGCCGTCTGGCCAAACTGAGCAATCGGTGGGAGAAGAGCCTTGGTGAGCGAGGTAAAGAAGAACCCAAAGATCACTGTGGCTGAGCTCCAGAGATACAGTTGGGAGATGGGAGAAGGTTCTAGAAAGTCAACCATCACTGCAGCCCTCCACCAGTGGGCTTTATGGCAGAGTGGCCCGACGGAAGCCTCTCCTCAGTGCAAGACACATGAAAGCCCACATGGAGTTTGCTTAAAAAAAACATCTGAAGGACTCAAAGATGTTGAGAAATAAGATTCTCTGGTCTGATGAGACCAAGATAGAACTTTTTGGCCTTAATTCCAAGTGGTATGTGTGGAGAAACCAGGCACTGCTCATCACCTGTCCAATACAGTCCCAACAGTGAAGCATGCTGGTTCCAGCATCATGCTTTGGTGGTGTTTTTCGGCTGCAGGGACAGGACCACTGGTTGGAATCGAAGGAAAGATGAATGCGGCCAAGTACAGGGATATCGTGAACGAAAACCTTCTCCCGAGGGCTCGGGACCTCAGACTGGGCCAAAGGTTCACCTTCCAACAAGACAACGACCCTAAAGGCCTCGGCCGACAACGCCCACATTGCATCACGTGACCAATGCATTGGCCCGTGCGGCCCCTCTGTGTCACTTAACGCGCACATGGCAAAACATTTTGCTGCACGTATTATGACGCGGACATAATTAAACAAATTCATCTCTGGTCACCGCCCGCGCGTGTATAAAGAGCCCTGAAGCACACAGCTAAAATAACGAAGGATGGATTCAGAACAACTTCGTGACTGTTCTTAAATGGCCCAGCCAGAGCCCTGACTTAAACCCTGACTTAAATCTCTGGAGAGACCTGAAAATGGCTGTCCACCGACGTTCACCATCCAACCTGACAGAACTGGAGAGGATCTGCAAGGAGGAATGGCAGAGGATCCCCAAATCCAGGTGTGAAAAACTCAAGCTCAAAATGGTGCTTTTACTAAATACTGAGCAAAGGGTCTGAATACTTATGGCTGTGTGATATTTCAGTTTTTCTTTTTTAATAAATAAGCAAAAATATCAACAATTCAGTTTTTGCTGTCAATATGGGGTGCTGTGTGTCCATTCATGAGGGGGAAAAAAAAAAAAAAAGATTTTAGCAAATGGCTGCAATATAACAAAGAGTAAAAATTTTAAGGGGGTCTGAATACTTTCCGTACCCACTGTATGTATGGATTACTTAGCTTGTTCCCAACAACTGGTGACATTTTCAAGTTAAAATACACCTTTGGAAGTATATTTAGTGAGAAAAATGATGATGTGTTAAATACTTATTTCAGCCGCTGTATGTGCAGTATGGTTGTGCTTACCTGGATGAATTTCATGAACCGACGGCACTTGCCACAGCGAGACATGGGCTTGCCTGCATCAGCAATTGGTGAAAAAGAGACTTCCATCAATTCATCCATACCTGCAAATGCAGAGCAGGAGGCAGAGGTGGGTCGAGGAGCCAAATATTGTAATCAAGTCAGAGTACTGCTACTTTAGAATAATATGACTCAAGTAAAAGTAAAAAGTAGTCCTCAAATTAATTACTTGAGTAATGCCGAGCTCAGAGTAAATGATTGTAGCCAGATTTGGCTGCGACAGAGACGTCACAAACAAACGTAAGCTGTCATGGCCGATCGTTTGATTATGAGTGCCAGACCAAGAGAAATTGCCATGTGTAGTGTGACATCATCCACAATTGCCGATCTGGCGGCTAGGACGCCTCACAACCACGATGCGGAAAGTGTGGGGTGTCAGAGTTTTTTTCATTTTTCTTGCATCGTGTGACATGTCCTACGTGGCCCTCCAATTGTTTAATAATTGATGAATAAAAGTAACGAGCGGCATGTAGATCATTGTAGCAGAGTAAAAGTACAGTTTCTTCTTAACATAAATACACAAGTAAAAAGTATGATGCATTAAAGCTACTATGACATGAAGTAGCTAGGGCAGTAGCTTGAATAGGTAAGTAAGCCCAGACTTCCCTCTCCCCAGACACCGCAATCGGCTCTTCCGGGGGGATCCCGACCCACAGGTCGTGACCATTGGTGAGGGTAGGAACATAGATAGACCGGTAAATTTAGAGCTTCGTGTTTCGGCTTAGGTCCTTCTTCACCACAATGGACCGATATAAAATGCGCATCACTGTAGACGCAGCACCAATCCACCTGTCAATCTCCCGTTCCATTCTTCTCTCACTCGTGAACAAGACCCAAAGATACTTGAACTCCTCCAGCTGGGGCAGGATCTCATCCCCGACCTGGAGAGGGCACTCCACCCTTTTCCGACTGAGTACCATGGTCTCAGATTTTGAGGTGCTGATTTTCATTCCACTCGCTTCACACTCGGCTGTGGACTACTCCAGTGAGAGTTGGAGATCACGGCTTGATGAAGCCAACAGAACCACGTCATCTGCAAAAAGCAGAGATGCAATACTGAGGCCACCAAACCGGACCCCATCTATGCCTCGGCTGCACCTAGAAATCCTGTCCATAAAAGTTATGAACAGAATTGGTGACAAAGGGCAGCCTTGGCGAAGTCCAACCCTCAACAGAAACGAATCTGACTTACTGCCAGCAATGCGGACCAAACTCTGACACTGGTCGTAGAGGGAGCAAACCGTCCGTATCAGGGGATTCGGGACCCCATACTCCCGAAGCAACCCCCACATGACTTCCTGAGGGACACGATCGAACGTCTTCTCCAAGTCCACAAAACACATGTAGACTGGTTGGGCGAACTCCCATGCACCCTCGAGGACCCTGCCAAGAGTGTAGAGCCGGTCCACTGGTTCCATCGGCAGTACGAAAACCACAGTACTCCTCCTGAATCTGAGATTCAACTTCCCAATGGGACAGATACAAAGTCCTCATCACTGCAGATGCTGCACCGATCCTTTCCATTCTTCCCTCACTCGTGAACAAGACACCAACATACTTGAACTCCTTCACTTGGGGCAGGATCTCATCCCCGACACAGAGAGGGCACTCTTCTCTTTTCTGACTGAGGACCATGGTCTCAGATTTGGAGGTGCTGATTTCCATCCCAACCGCTTCACACACTGTTGCGAACCGCTCTAGTGAGAGTTGGAGATCTCAACTTGATGAAGCCAACAGAATCACATCGTCTGCAAAAAGCAGAGATGCAATACTGAGGCCAGCAAAACAGAACCCATTTACGCCTGCGCTGCACCTAAAGATTCTGTCCATGAAAGTTACGAACAGAATCGGTGACAAAGGGCAGCCTTGGCGGAGTCCAACCCTCACTGGAAACAAATCCGACTTACTGCCAGCAATGCGAACAAAACTCTGACACCGGTCGTACAAAGACCGAACAGTATCAGTGGGTTCAGTACCCCATACTCCCGAAGCACCCCCCGCAGGAGTCGTGTCGAGGGACACGGTCTAACGCCTTCTCCAAGTCCACAAAACACTTGTAGACTGGTTGGGCAAACTCCCATGCACCCTCGAGGAACCTACTGAGGGTGTAGAGTTGGTCCACTGTTCCACGGCCAAGACGAAAACCACACTGCTCCTCCTGAATCAGAGATTCGACTTCCCGACGGACCCTCCTCTCCAGCACCGCTGAATAGACCTGGGAGGCTGAGGAGTGTGATCTCCCTGCAGATGGAACACAAACTCTGGTTCCCCTTCTTAAAAAGGGGGACCACCACCCCAGTTTACCAATCCAGAGGCACTGCCCCCGATGTCCACGCGATGTTGCAGAGGCGTGTCAACCAAGACAGCCCCACAAGAGTTTTTAGGAACTCTGGCCGGATCTCATCCACCCCCGGGGCCTTGCCACCAAGGAGTTTTTAAACCACTTCAGTGACCTCAAACCCAGATATAGGAGAGCCCAACTTAGACGCCACAGACTCTGCTTCCTCATGGGAAGGCGTGTCGGTGGAATTGAGGAGGTCTTCGAAGTATTCTCCCCACCTACTCACAACGTTGCAAGTCAAAGTCAGCAGCGCCCATCCCCACTATACACAGTGTTGATGGTGCACTGCTTCCCCTTTCTGAGACCCCGGATGGTAGACCTTTAAAACTTCCTCAAAGCCGTCAGGAAGTCCTCACCTAACTCCTCCCACGCTCGAGTTTTGCCTCAGTGACCACCAAAGCTGCAATCCACTTGGCCAGCCGGTACCCATCAGCTGCCTCAGGAGTCCCACAGGCCAAAAAGGCCCGATAGGACTCCTTCTTCAGCTTGACGACATCCCTCACCGATGGTGTCTACCAATGGGTACGGGGGTTGCCGCCACGACAGGCACCGACTACCTTACGGCCACAGTTCCGGTCGACCGCCTCAGCAATGGAGGCGCGGAACATGGTCCACTCAGACTCAATGTCCCCCACCTCACCTGGAACGCGGGTGAAGTTCTGCCGGAGATGGGAGTTGAAACTCCTTCTGACGGGATTCTGCCAGACGTTCCCAGCAGACCCTCACAATACGTTTGGGTCTGCCAAGTCGGACCGGCATCTTCGCCCACCATCGGAGCTAACTCACCACCAGGTGGTGATCAGTTGACAGCGCCGCCCCTCTCTTCACCAGTGTCTCCAAGACATGCCGCCGCAAGTCCGACCACAAAGTCGATCATCGAACTGCGGCCTAGGGTGTCCTGGTGCCGAGTGCACATGTAGACACCCTTATGCTTGAACATGGTGTTCGTTATGGACAATCCATGATGAGCATTAAAGTCCAATAACAGAACACCACTCGGGTTCTGATCACGGGGTCCGTTCCTCCCAAGCACGCCCTTCCAGGTCTCACTGTTATTGCCCACGTGAGCATTGAAGTCCTGCAGCAGAACGATGGAGCTCTCCAGCATACCCTCCAAGGACTCCAAAAAGCAGACATATAAACACCAAAGGCATGAAAAAGGTGACCAAAAAAACCAACAAAAAAAACATTGTGTAGGGTCTCCCGGCCTCCCGCAGTGAGTTTTTTCCATTTTAACAAAAATTCAACAATCTGGAAGACTCTGAAGAGTACAATAAGGCAAAAAAAGAAAATAATTCTTCACACAGAAAAAACTTATTTACACCGCTGTTGATGTACAAATTTAAGATTGAAATTAAATTTGCCACATTTCTTTGCTTTTTTTTTTCACCTCCAACTCGAGCCAGGCCCATCTCCACCTACACCTGATGCCTGCTTCAAGCTGTGCCACATGAATAGCATCCTCCTCTTTAAGCACACTCATTCTGTAAAATAATTGACTAAAATCTGTTTTACTTCATTTTTCACGATTACCAACTTCAAAGGCTAATCCCAAATGCAACCTCCAGGAAAATATTAAGTACAACATTTTTCTGTTTTTATTGTCCATTTCTGAATTTGAACTTAGTTAATTTTGTGTTGTGGCATAATCCTTAACATCGCTCCGTCGCTTAATAAATTTATCATTATCATCTGTAAACTAATTAGATACTTGTAGCTGTGTTTCTTAATTAAGAGATCTTAGCGGATCAACTCTTGTCGCTGATGTTACGTGTGCTTCGCGGGTCCACTGGGACCACAACCAGGGCCACGACCCACAGCACCTCACCGCGAAAATACAAAAGACCAGTGTAACAAATACGACACTGGCTGATCTGATGAGCAAATATGTTGCTTAAACGTAAGAGTCACAATAGAGGATGTCCGCTCCAGAGGTGGGTAGAGTAGCCAAACATTGTACTCAAGTAAGAGTACTGTTACTTGACAATAATGTGACTCAAGTAAAGGTAAAAAGTAGTCCTCCAAAAAATTACTGAAGAATAAAAAGTACACAGTGAAATAATTACTCAAAGTACTGAGTAAATAGTAACTTCAGATTTTTTTAACCACAGCATGAACATTAATAAACAAAGAATTAAAAAATAAAATGTGAATGTGGAAATTGTGATATTGCTGTGTGTGTGTGTGTGTGTGTATGCACAATCAAAACTACATTATCTGCAATTTACAGCACTCGGGTTAGAAGTGAGCTGAAATATCCATGTTTGGGCAGAAAGTACCAAACGAATACTACAATACATGAAAGCTGTTGCTTTTGTTTGTCTAAATGTAATCACGAGTAGCACGCAGTTGCCTGAATGGTAATGACGACCTTCCCAACATGGCCGCCACGTCGGCACGACAATCAGCCGAGCTGACTTATCTAGTTTTAATACCTATGCCCGGGAAACCCAGTGGAAGACGTCGTGTGAGGTCATGTGACTTTCTTGTGTCGTTTGATTGGTGAACTAGACTTAAACGTCGCCAGCGCTTAAATTGGACTGACGCAAACAGCGGCCAATGCGGAAGTCGAAGTCTCGCGCACGAAATAGTTGGTAAATGAGCAATAATTGATCACTAAAAGTACCCAGCGCCATTTAGATCATTGTAACGGAGTAAAAGTATCGTTACTTCTTCACAGCAAAAGCGGCGGAAGTGTATTTTTTGGTCTCGTCAACTCCTGTGACTTATCCAAACAAAGCAGGTCCCGAACAAACAGGTGGAACCTCAGGCGATGCGCGCACATATTAGTCCGCCGCAAAGTAATATTCAGAAAGTACATCTGTGTCGATGGTGGATGTGTGGAATGGATCAAGCTGCCAGCATTCAAGGAGTACGAAACAGTCTACAACGTCAGCAACGGCGACCCCCACCCCCCTCGTCCCCGTATCTAGTTGGAACTTCTCAACCTCGCACACCAGCTCAGGCTCCTTCCCCGGCCGAGAGGTGACATTCCACATCCAAAGAACCAGCTTCTTTAGCCGGGGATCGGATCACCAACGTCCCTGCCTTCGGCCACCGCCCAGCTCGCACTGCACCCGACCCCTATGGCCCCTCATACAGGTGGTGAGCCCATGGGCAGGGGGACCCACGTTACCCTTTCGGGTTGTGCCTGGCCGAGTCCCGTGGGTGCAGGCCTGGCTCCAAAGGGGGGCCCCGGTGACAAAGGAAAACGAGATTCAATATTTTTAATTTTTTTATAAGGGGTCTTTGAGCCGTACTTTGTCTCATCCCTCACCAAGGAACTGTTTTGCCATGGGTGACCCTGCCAGGGGCACAAAGCCCCAGACAACTTAGCTCCTAGGATCATTGGCACACACAAACCCCTCCACCACGACAAGGTTACGGCTCAAGGAGGGGTGACATGTACAATTTATCCAAAATGTTGCTTGAGTAAAAAGACTAACGGTTTTGTATTTTCATAAGAGTTGAATTGTTGCACTAATTAGGCTAAAGTTGCTATATCGCCACTTAACATTAGTGCCCTCTTCAAATTCACAACGTTCAGACACATTTGTGACAAAAATCTACACACACAAACTGCTATGAAATCATCATACATCAATCTATTTTTTAAACTATCAAAAATAGAACATCAATGGTAAAATGTTTGAATCTGATGGAAAATATTAAATATCGCTGCTTTTCGTCTAACTGAAATGCTGACATTATAGATTACAAAGGTTAACAAATGTGGTTTATTGCCAATATGGCAATCTTTGGCCATGGTTTCAAGGGGGAGTACAGTGGACCCCACATACTCGTTGGCCACCTGCGGATTCACCTATTCACCGATTTTTTCTTTTTTCCAATTTAAAAAAAACAAAATCTTTGGGGGGAATTTGCCTATTCACTGATTTTATTTTATTTTTTTAACCTATCCTAAGTCACCTATTTACTTTTTCGTGCTGTTTTTGTGCTCCAGGGCAAAGCAAAAGACAAGATGGTGCTGAAGTACAACTTTTTGTGGCATCCCGGTGTCAAGGAACTATGTTGAGATGAGTTGAGGAGCTTCATTTCGCCAAAAGCAGTGCTTTGCCACCATCTTGTGGCATCTATAAGCAATTGTAAACCTTTTGGGGAAGCTTCAATTCATGATGATTTTTCGCTATTCATGGCAAGGCACCACGAAAAACGGGGGAACACTGCCATACAGTAAGTCTCAAACAAGAAAGCACGAAGTTTGGATTTTCAGTGTAATTGACATGTCGGAAAAAACTATTATACTAATTGTGATACAGGAATGGAGATTGAATTCACACTCTGCTGTATATTTTGATGCAGACCACACAGAATCAGACCATATGCATGCAGAAACCATAATTTGAAATTCAGTAGAGGTCTGGTTGAATTCTTAATTGAACAACTGCGGCGCATTCAACGTTTCACTTTTATTGGTGCCTACAAATATGCGTGACAGCATCATGCTGTTGCTGTCTATATGAAATTGCGTGAATAAGATCAACTTTTGCAGATAAGCCCTTCAACAAGCTTGTGTCACAGTAATCCAAGGACTTAAATGTTGCAAACTTACCACAGATGGAGTCCACAAAATAGTGAAACTTCCTCTTGAAGATATCCAATGCATGCTGGAGTACTTCCTGGAAGTGGGCCTTACCAAGTGCAATTAGATTGAGTTGCTTTTCAACAGCACTGCGAATGGTGGGGAGTACAAGCTCTGCATCTGTGAAAGAGACACACATGCATGAAGACCTTCACAGTTGCAGTTTCCAACGACTTAATCAACGAAATTGTTATTTTTTGATGTCATATCTCAAATCATGATCAATATGGGCCTATGTGCAGTATCAACGGGATATAATTATGACTGAACTTATAATTTACGGTCACTTTAGTAAATTTGATGTTTCAGAAGTGTGTATCAAACTGGTAGCCCTTTGAAATAATCAGTACTCAAGAAGTAGCTCTAACTTTCAAAAAAGGTTGGCGACCCCAACTCGAGGGAAATTACGTCAACAAGAGCCAATTGGAGTCAGGAATCTGCCAACCGAGAGTCGCATCAATATGACGAGACTGGAGGTGTTGGTTGAAGCCACCCTAAACACACAACACTCTTGAGTTTGCTGTTCTCAAGAAGTATCGCCTTATGTTCCATGCTTCTGCAAAAGCTCTCTCAAAAAAAATCTACAAACATGAATTGTTAACTTGCATGAAGTTGTCACGGTTGACAAAGAACTCTACTGTCTTTGATGTTTTTGCAGATTTATTAAAAAAGAAACACTGAAATATCACACACAAGTATTCAGACCCTTTGCTGTGACACTCATTTAACTTGGGTGCTGTTCTTCTGATCGTCCTTGAGATGATTCAACACCTTCATTGGAGTCCAGCTGTGTTTGATTATACTGATTGGACTTGATTAGGAAAGCCACACCCCCGTCTATATAAGACCTTACAGTTCACAGTGCATGTGAGAGCAAATGAGAATCATGAGGTCAAAGGAACTGCCTGAAGAGCTCAGAAACAGAATTGTGGCAAGGCACAGATCTGGCGAAGGTTACAAAAAAATGTCTGCTGCATTTAAGGTTCCTAAGAGCACAGTGGCCTCCATAATCCTGAAATGGAAGACGTTTGGGACGACCAGAACCCTTCCGAGAGCTGGAGCCAAACTGAGCAAACGGGGGAGAAGAGCCTTGGTGAGCGAGGTAAAGAAGAACCCAAAGATCACTGTGGCTGAGTTCCACAGGTGCAGTCGGGAGATGGGAGAAAGTTCTAGAAAGTAAACCATCACCGCAGCCCATCACCAGTCGGGGCTTTAGGGCAGAGTGGCCCGACAGAAGCCTCTCATCAGTGCAAGACACATGAAAGCCCGCATGGAGTTTGCTAAAAAACACCTGAAGGATTCCAAGATGGTGAGAAATAAGATTCTCTGGTCATATGTGAGCAAGATAGAACTTTTTGGCCTTAATTAAAAGCAGTATGTGGGAAGAAAACCAGGCACTGCTCATCACCTGTCCACTACAGTCCCAACAGTGAAGTATAGTGGTGGCAGCATCATCCTGTGGGGGTGTTTTGCAGCTGTGTGATATTTCAGTTCAATAAATCTGCAAAAATTGCAACAATTAATTTTTTTTCTGTCAATATGGGGTGCTGTGTGTACATTAATGAGAACTAAAAAAGAAAAATAACTTTAGCAACTGGCTGCAATATAGAGTGAAAAATTTAAGGGGGTCTGAATACTTTCCGTCCCCGCTGTGTATCTCTCTCTCTCTCTGTCTATATATATATATATATATATATCCATCCATCCATCTTCTGAGCCGCTTCTCCTCACTAGGGTCGCGGGTGTGCTGGAGCCTATCCCAGCTATCATCGGGCAGGAGGCGGGGTACACCCTGAACTGGTTGCCAGCCAATCGCAGGGCACATACAAACAAACATTCGCACTCACAGTCACACCTACGGGCAATTTAGAGTCTCCAATTAATGCATGTTTTTGGGATGTGGGAGGAAACCGGAGTGCCCGGAGAAAAGCCACACAGGCACGGAGAGAACATGCAAAATCCACACAGGCGGGGCCGGGGATTGAAACCCGGGTCCTCAGAACTGTGAGGCTGACGCTCTAACCAATCGGCCACCGTGTGTGTGTGTGTGTCTCTCTGTGTCTCTGTCTCTCTCTGTGTCTCTGTCTCTCTCTGTGTCTCTGTCTCTCTCTCTCTCTCTCTCTCTCTCTCTCTCTCTCTCTCTCTCTCTCTCTCTCTCTCTCTCTCTCTCTCTCTCTCTCTCTCTCTCTCTCTCTCTCTCTATATATATATATATATATATATATATATATATATACATATACACACACACAAATAAGCGCAGAAATTAAGTTGTGTGTAATAACGTGAAATGACACAGGGAAAAAGTATTGAACACGGCAATTGGTATTTAATACTTTGTACAAAAGCTTTTTCTTGTACTGACAGCTTCAACACGCCTCCTATATGGAGAAACTAGTCGCATGCATATCTCTGGTGTGATTTTGGCCCAGTCCTCCACACAAGGTTCTGTGGGCTTCTTTTATGGACCTTGAGTGTCAGTTATTTCCATAGATTTTCGATTGGATTCAAGTCATGTGACTGGCTGTGGCATTCTAGGAGCTTTATTCTGCTTTCCATCCATCCATCCATTTTCTTCTGCTTATCCGAGGTCGGGTCGTGGGGGCAGTAGCTTTAGCAGCGAAGCCCAGACTTCGTTTTCCCCAGCCACTTCCTCAAGCCCATCCGAGGGAACCCGAGGAGTTCCCAGGCAAGCAGAGAGACATAGTCTCTCCAACGTGTCCTGGGTCTTCCCCGGGGGCTCCTCCCGGTGGGAAGTGCCAAGAACACCTCACCAGGGAGGCGTTCAGGAGGCATCCTAAACAGATGCCGGAGCCACCTCATCTGGCTCCTCTTAATGCGGAGGAGCAGCGGCTCTACTCTACTCTGAGCCCCCTCCCGGATGACCGAGCTTCTCACGCTCTCTCTAAGGGAGAGCCCAGACACCCTGCGTAGGAAACTAATTTTGGCCGCTTGTATCCGGGATCTTGTTCTTTCAGTCACGATTCACACTCGGCTGCGAACCGCTCCTGTGAGAGTTGGTGATCACGGCTTGATGAAGCCAACTGAAACCACATCGTCTGCAAAAAGCAGAGATGCAATACTGCCACCAAACCGGACCCCTCCACGTGGCAGCTGCGCCTAGAAATTCTGTCCATAAAAGTTATGAACAGAATCGGTGACAAAGGGCAGCCTTGGCCTAGTCCAACCCTCACCTGAAACGAGTCCGACTTACTGCCAGTAATGCGGACCACACTCTGACACTGGTCGTACAGGGACCGAACAGCCCGTATCAGGCCACCACCATAGTCTTCCAATCCAGAGGCACTGTCCCCGGTGTCCACGCGCTGTTGCAGAGGCGTGTCAACCAGGACAGCCCCACAATATCCAGAGCCTTTAGCAACTCTGGGCGAATTCATCCACCGAGGAGCTTTTCAACCACCTCGTTGAACTCAACCCCAGAAATACGAGAGCCCGCCTGAGAGACCCCAGACTCTGCTTCCTCATGGGAAGGCATGTCAGTGGAATTGAAGAGGTCTTCGAAGTATTCTCCCCACCGGCTCCCGACACGCCCCATCCTCACTATACACAGTGTTGATGGTGATGATACACTGCTTCCCCCTCCTGAGACACCGGATGGTGGACCAGAATTTCCTCGAAGCCGTCCGGAAATCGTTCTCCATGGTCTCACCAAACTCCTCCCATGTACTGGTTTTTGCCTCAGCAACCAGCAAAGCTGTATTCCGCTTGGCCAGCCGGTACCCATTAGCTGCCTTGGGAGTCCCACAAGCCAAAAAGGCCCGATAGGACTCCTTCTTCAGCTTGACGGCATCCCTCACCACTGGTGTCCACCAACGGGTTCGCGGATTGCCGCCATGACAGGCATCAACCACCTTACGGTCACAGCGCCAGTCGGCCACCTCAACAATGGATGCCCGGCACTTGGTCCATTCTGACTTAATGTCCCTCGCCTCCCTTGGGACGTGGGAAAGGTTCTGGCGGAGGTGCGAGTTGAAGATCCTTCTGACTGAGGACTCTGTCAGATGTTCCCAGCAGACACTCACAATACGTTTGGGTCTGGCAGGTCAAACCTGCATCTTCCCCCCACCATTGGAGCCAACTCACAAACACGTGGTGATCAGTTGACAGCGCCGCCCCTCTCTTCACCCGAGTGTCCATGGCCGCAAGTCCGATGACACGACCAAAAGTGCCAAGTGCACGTGGACGGCCTTATTTCTGAAAATAGTGTTCGTGATGGACAATTCGTGACGAGCACAGAAGTCCAATAACAGAACATCACTCAGGAATTGATCGGGGGGGGGGCGTTTGTCTCGATCACGCCCTTCCTGGTCTAGATATATACTCTGTATATCATTTCTCCAGCCCTGAAATAGGGTTTCACACTGGAAATTGAAAGGTTTTAATCACGTGCCTTATACTGAGGATGTCCATCTATCCTTAGTTTTTAATGCCTTACCATACATTGAAAGACATGAACAACAGCCTATCTCTATCAGCACTCTCACACACATGGCGAATGGCTCTCTTCACGTCGCTGTGGTTAAATGTAATTTATTTATGACAAGGCCAAAGTTTACTTTGTGTACATTAGGCCATATTTTGGTACAAAATGTATTATTTGTACTAATTTAAGTTTGATATGATTGTTCTGCAGGAGATCATTGTGTTACTCACTGGTCATACATTCTGAACCACAATCAAGAGCACTTGTGTTGTAGCGCCTTCCTTTCCCTGTTCACCATCTAATCGTAACACAAAATCCAATCCAGAAGCCACACAGAGAGACAACCGATTAAGAGAAAGTTCTTCGTAAATCTGAGGCCAGATAGCATACCTATCTTGTAGTAGCCATGTACTAGGACAATTCCCAGGTTCGTAGGCTTCAACTTGCGTCCATTCTCTACTGTTACATAGTTCCTTTGACAGATGTTGTTTATGTGGACAGGGATACTGGCATCAGTACCTGCAGGAGAAAAATGGAAGTCATAATCTGATTTTTGGAAGCTGCATTTTCCCACTGCTTTCTCTTTATCTCATCACTGGGAATACTGTGAAAAATGTGTGCTCAGTGTGGCATGACAGTGCTAGTCGCTGCTTGTGACCCGTGACTCAACCAAATTATTGACCTGCAGTGGAATCAAGATGAACAGAGGTCCTAATTTTTCTTATTATTTAAAGTAATTAAATCATGCATTTACTGTACAGGCATATGGATTTTAACATAATTGATCAGGGAAACTCGACTGGACACTTATAGTAGCCTTTAAAATGATCAATGTAGTTATTAATTTGTAATGTCTGGTGCAAATTATGTTCTTCTCAAAGCAGTAAACCCACTCCAATTATGCTTATCTATGGCTTATCCTGATCACTCTCCTTATTAGTACCCGTAGGCTGATCATCTGGGCTGTGTCTGACTTTTACTTTCTCCTCCAGACAGAATATCTCGGTCCCTAATTGAGGTGAGACCGGCATGACCACAGTCTACATTTAAAGAGGTCCTACTTTGCAGGGATATTGGTGCGGCAGTAGCTCATATCTAAGAACTTAAGCTTTGGAACTGAAGGGTCAAGGTTTGAGTCAATCGATACCTCTGAAACTTTGCTCAGGGATTACAAAGGATTCTATTCCAAGGGCAATATTATGCAGTCACTATATAATTGTCATGCTTCTAATTAATGAAAACAACATTTCTAGCACAAAGGCAGTTCTCAGAAGTACCGATGCCGTGTTTCTCCATAAGAGTGATGAGTTCAGCCTCAGTCAAGTAGTCTGGGGGAGTAGTCTGCTTTTCCACAAGCTTGATCTCATCTACTGTGAAAATGTCTCCACTTTCACAGACAGGTAGGTCTTCTTCAAGAGAGATTCCCTGCCATGGCATCAAAGCAGTGTACCCTGGGAATAAAACAAGATTTTACGTTTAGATTTTTAGATAAGTGGACTACTACAACATTAGATGTACAGCTAGGTGACAAAGAACATTTTTCAACCAAGGAAACCCAAATGCAGAGTGTTGCAGGAAAGAATTAAGCTGTCATCAGTGAAAACAATTATCGAGATTGAACCATTTACCTGGTGAGATTAGGGTTTTTCCACTACATGTGAACGCTTCAGTGCCAATGTTGAAGGCAATTGTTGTCTGCAGATATTTGCAGTCCTGACTGACAGTGGCAATGAAATGTCTTGTGATGTACTCATAAAGGCGCCATCCATCACTTCCTTTGGAGAAAATAAGCAGAGCTAATTAAGCAGTGCGAAACATTAGTTCAAAGTTGAACATCTCTCCACCAAGGGAGACAGAGCGCTAAGCTGCTCTTTCCCCGCCTATAACCACGGGCAAAAAATATGGACTCGCTGCTCCTGGATGATGAAGATTTAAATGTATAATTTGGGAGAACAAAGGAAAATTATAAAATTTCAAGAAGGTAAAACATCACAGAATTTGGCATAACACGTTGGTTGTTCCCAGTCAGCAGTGTCTAAAATCTGGACCAAAAATAAACAAAATAGGAAAGTTGTAAAGTTGTAAATATAGAAAACTTAAACAATCCTTTTACACTTTCAAGGTATATTTATCTTCAAATACCACCATTTTTTTAAAGAAAAAACTGAAAACATCAATCGAGCAAGTAAGTCCATGAATAGATACCGTATGCATTCATTCATCTTCCGTTCCGCATATCCTCACTAGGGTCGCGGGCGTGCTGGAGCCTATCCCAGCTATCCTCGGGCGAGAGGTGGGGTACACCCCGAACTGGTCGCCAGCCAATCGCAGGGCACATAGAAACACACAACCATTCGCACTCACAGTCACACCCATGGGGAATTTAGAGTCCACCGTATGCATGTAAAAAGTCATTCTCAACATATCCTTGAAGATGTCTAAGTGTAGGTGTCCCATATATTTTTATCAAGTATGAAATACTGTAGCTCTGAGACCCACCTAATTCTACTTCTGAGGCAGTATGCATGGGAGTTATGGGTGGATGATCTCCAACATCAACACCTTTCTTAGGATGGTTTATTCCGTTTGATAGTAGATTTTTCACCTAGTGATTAAAACAAGCCACATACAGTTTGGATTATACAGTTATCATGTATGGTCACGTGAAAAATATAGTTCACAATTTAAATTTAACATGTACCCTTCAAAAGTATTGGTGAGGACCAATGAAACCAATTCCTTTATATTTGTTGTCGGCAAGGTAAGGCAAATCTATTTATATAGCGCATTTTATACACAGTACAAGGTAAATCAATGTGCTTTACATGAATAAAAGCATTTAAAAAGAAAGAGCAAAAGACATTAACAAACAGAGAAAAATAAAAGCTTAAAAGTAGACTCGCCCAGACTAGCCTGAAAGAATTTTGATTTGACACCAAAAGATGAGGCAAGAGAGCGACAGTGCCGTGAAAGGTATTTGCCCCCTTTTCAGATTCTTATATTTTTTCATAGTTTCCCCACTTTGTTTAATATCTTCAAACTATTGTAAATATCAGACAAAGGTAACTGGAGAGGGTGCTGGAGAGGAAGGTCCGTCGGGAAGTTGAATCCCAGATTCAGGAGGAGCAGTGTGGTTTTCGTACTGGCCATGGAACAGTGGACCAGCTCTACACTCTTGGCAGGGTCCTCGAGGGGTAATGGGATTTCGCCCAACCAGTCTACATGTGTTTTGTGGACTTGGAAAATGCGTTCGACCGTGTCCCTCAGGAAGTCCTATGGGGGGTGTTTCGGGAGTATGCGGTCCCGAATCCCCTGAAACGGACGGTTTGCTCCCTCTACGACCAGTGTCAGAGTTTGGTCCGCATTGCTGGCAGTAAGTCGGATTTGTTTATGGTGAGGGTTGGACTTCGCCAATGCTGCCCTTTGTCACCAATTATGTTCATAACTTTTATGGACAGGATTTCTAGGTGGAGCTGAGGCATAGATGGGGTCCGGGTTGGTGGCCTCAGTATTGCATCTCTGCTTTTTGCAGATGATGTGGTTCGGTTGGCTTCATCAAGCCGTGATCGCCAACTCTCACTGGAGTAATTCACAGCCGAGTGTGAAGCGTGCACGATGAAAATCAGCACCTCAAAATCTGAGACCATGGTACTTAGTCGGAAAAGGGTGGAGTTCCCTCTCCAGGTCGGGGATGAGATCCTGCCCAGCTGGAGGAGTTCAAGTATATTTGGGTCTTGTTCACGAGTGAGGGAAGAATGGAACGGGAGATCGACAGGTGGATAGGTGCAGCGTCTGTAGTGATGCGGATTTTGTATCGGTCCATTGTGGTGAAGAAGGAGCTAAGCCGAAAGGCGAAGCTCTCAATTTACTGGTCGATCTCCATTCCTACACTGACCTATGGTCACGACCTGTGAGCCGTGACCGAAAGAACAAGATCCTGGATAGAAGCACCCGAAATGATTTTTCTCTGCAGCGTTTCCGGGCTCTGCCTTAGAGGTAGGGTGAGAAGTTCAGTCATCCAGGAGGGGCTCAGAGTAGAGCCGCTGTTCCTCCGCATTGCTAAGAGCCACTTGAGGTGGCTCGGGCATCTGATTAGGATGCCTCCTGGACGCCTCGCTGGTGAGGTGTTCCAGATATGACCCCGGGGATGACCCAGGACACACTGGAGAGACTGTCTCCCGGCTGGCCTGGGAACGCCTTGGGATCCCCCCAGAAGAGCTGGACCAAGTGGTTTGCGAGAGGGAAGTTTGGGCTCCCCTGCTAAAGCTACTGTCCCCGCGACTTGACCCCGGATAAGTGGAAGAAAATGGATCGGATGGATGGATGGACGTGTGGGGTTTCCACAGATAAAATACCGGTAATCTTTCAAAATTTTAAAAGTCCCCGTGCGTTGTATACCAGGCCTTAGGGAGTCAACACAATCAGCTGGCTCTCTGAAATTGTGTGTGGCTGAATATTTGTGTCTTTGAAAAGTTTGCGTTTGTTTGTTTTTCATTGAAATTACATGTCGCAGTATTGCCTCATCCGCTTTTATAGTGACTCCCAAATTTAGTCGTCATTTGGTTCAAGGGCCACTTCTTTTGTTTATTCATCATTTTGATAGAACTATTGGGTTGTAGGGATCAATTTAAATACATAAGATTCCTTTTGTTCAGAACTTAAGTTTTAAAACCAGAAACACAGTATAAGAAGTTGTCATCGGGAAACGTAACAGTGGGCCTCGTTCACTAACTGCGCGTATGCACAGATTTGTGCTTAAATCGTCCATATGCATGTTTGATGCACAAACCTGTGATTTAATGTGTTCATACATTTTTTTTGTTTGCCATAGATTTAGAACACTTTCAAAACATGCGTACGTACAAAAAATACAGGATAATACATCGAAAAACCTTCAAACACATGCACACCATATCGGAACTCTAGTCATTCATAAAAACAAACTTTGGCGATAATAACTCAAACCAGAAATCTACCGTATTTTCATGACCATAAGGCGCACTTAAAAGTCTTAAATTTTCTCCAAAATGGACAGGGCGCCTTATAATGTTGCGCGCCTTATGTGTGTACTGAGTTCCAAAATCTGTAAATGTTGTGTGACTTTGAGGAGCGCTCCGCTTGACTGACTGGGAGCATTTCCTGTGAAGGGAATATAGAATACTTTATATTCTAATATAATAATTCTAACTAGTTTGGAAGATAATGTGTATTGGAGTATATTGCAGGAAGGCCCCCATGGGGGGGTATTTGGCCCCCATCAGGGGGTATTTGGAGACAGATGGCAAAGAACAAAGGAACTGCGGGGAGCCACTATAAACATTGAATGCAGGAGACATTGGCAGGCGACGTCTGGACCCAGATCAAATAGTCATCATTTGGCCGAACAACGATGACGTCAGATTACGGACCAATCAGACGACAGCGATTCAACACCGGCCTGTTTGAAACATTGTATAAGTCTGGGGGAGAGTCAGATAGTTTTGTTCGACTACTGTATCTGCTAAGGATAAGATAGGGTAGTTACGAACCCAGAGCTCTGCAAAATGTATAGACTCCTCTGTCAGGAATAAATTGGTTGTTTTTTATACATTGTTGTGAACGAAGTTCTTTCACGAAAACGAGCTCGCTTGGAACCACGGAAGTTAGGAGATTTTAAAACACAGGTTCCTTCACCTGCCAACACGCTGCTTATATAGCGGAAAAGCGGACGTGACTGAGGACAGCATGCGGAAGTAAAGGGGGAAGGGTGCGCGTGACAGAGGACGCTAAAGACACGCCCCCAGTAGGTATATAGTTCCGGTATGTGCATTGGTTTGGCTAAGTGCCCCCGAAAATGGCACCAACGAAGAGACACGCTTACGAAGCACAGTTTAAACTGCAAGCTATTAGTTACGCGGAGGAACATGGGAATCAAGCAGCCGCGAGAGAATTCCAGATCAACGAATCCATGGTTCGCAAGTGGAGGAAGCAGGAAAACGAGTTTTGCCAAGTCAAGAAGACGAAACTGAGTTTCTGCGGAAAAACAAGGCGAGGTGGCCCGAGGTGGAAGACCAACTCGAGCAATGGATTAATGAGCAAAGAACAGCCAGGAGAAGCGTCTCTACAGTTACCATTCGACTGAGGGCAATAACTCGGAGCTTGCCATCATTCCGGGAGGCTTGACGAACCGCTGGACATCCGTGTAAACAGGGCGTTCAAAGTGAAGTTGTGAGCGGCGTGGGAGCCATGGATGATAGATGGCGAACACAGCTTTTTCCAAGGCTAGGAGGCAGCGCCCGGGCGAGTTAGAATTTGTGAATGGATTGTGGATGCTTGGGCTAACGTGTCTGCTTGCACTGTTGTTCGACCTTTCGTAAAAGCCGGCATCATTTCTGAGGAGCCGCACGGCAACGAGACTGACTCCGAAAATGACGAGAGGGAACCCGGCGTGTTTGTTGGAGAACTTGCCCAGCTGTTCATTTCGGATACAGCATATGAGTACTTTGAAGGATTTGTGGATGAGGATTGATCAAAAAATAACGTGAGTACATTGTTAAACACTTCAATAAAGTACACCCGAACTCCGTTTTGCTCCCGCTGCCTTTTTAAAAACATTGTTTTAGCGTGCATGCATGCTAGCGTATGTTTTAAGCTAGCGTATATTTTACCATGCCTGCAGCCAATAATGCAGTGCGCCTTATTTATGTGTTAAATACAGCAATAGACCCCGTAACTGAGACTGCGCCTTTTAATACGGTGCACCTTATGGTCGTGAAAATACGGTGCTCATCGGTTAAGTGTCCAAAATAACAATTAAAAGGACACTTCTCATCACTTTTGCCCTCGTCCCGTTCAAGCGCTGCCTTGTGCAGTAGGATATGCGCATTTATGTGTCCCTCTCCGGCTGTCTGCGTGCGCAGCAGACGTTTTCACTCGAGGAAGCGCGATCAGACCAGCCACACCTAGTTTTTCCAAGGCTTCAGTATTGATGAGAAAATCTGATTGTTCTTTTTCTGTGATTCTGTAAGTGCAGATGTGATGTAAATTGATCAATTCAAACACACACTGCCACGGGCGTGAATTACGATGCAATCCGGCTGGCATATATTGCTCGTATATTTCCTTTCAATTCCAAAGGTAATTTCATGAATCTTAGGAACTACAAATGCCTCTTTGCTGTGGTATACGCATTCCTTACTATGTACCGTATGGAGTGTTTGCTCATTCTCGGGTCTTAAATTGTTTTTGTATGGTTGTTTTGTGCCACATTCGGTAATTCTACTTTGAAATTAATCATAAGTGATTAACATGACGATTATATTTTGTCAGTTTCTGTGTTTATCAAGCTTTCTGATGATACCGACCTTTTGAATAGCAGATAAAGATTCAGAAAGTTATTAAAAATTTGGATCAGCCACCTCTTGTGGGGAAAAAAAGCTCTGCACATTGGCTGACATGCGTCAGATGGAAGCCCTTTTAAAGTGACATAGCGGCGCGGTTCATCCAGATATGACGCCACGGCCACGAGCCTGTCATTTAGTATGAATTCTGATTCATGAACATATACACATGGCTCCGAAGAAAATTGTCCGGTACGTATGTGTCATGAATCCGACGGTATCTTTGCGTATATGCTCAAATTGTATGCAGACTGAGAAAATTTCTACACATTTATAAGTTAATAAGGACCAATGACCTTCACTCCTACCCTCTGAAGATGTGACTAATTTCACTAACAGTTGTTTTAGGCCTTTCATTAAAGGTCTTGAAGTGTTTCTGCAGTCAACTGCTGCTTTCGTTTCATCTGCTTTCCCCACTCCTGTTATACTGTAGTTCAGAACGGCTGTATTGGCTATGGTATGTTCTCTCATCTTCACAATAATTTGTTTTTTGGTCATTGGCACCTCTTTGGTTCTCATGTTGGTTACACCTCTGGCTTTAAATGTAGTCATCAGACGCAAAACCAAAATCTGAAACTGAAGCAACATTCAGTGCTATTTAATGTGATATCTTCGACAACCCCAATTCCAATGAAGTTGGGACATTGTGTTAAACAAATAAAAACAGAATACAATGATTTGCAAATCATGTTCAACCTATATTTAATTGAATACAACTACACAGACAAGATAGTTAATGTTCAAACTGATTAACTTTATTGTTTTTAGGAAATAATCATTAACTTAGAATTTTATGTCTGCAACACGTACCAAAAAATCTGGGACAGGTGGCAAAAAAGACTGAGAAAGTTGAGGAATGCTCATCAAACTGGAACATCCCACAGGTGAACAGGCTAATTCGGGACAGTTGGGTGCCATGATTGGGTAGAAAAGGAGCTTCCCTGAATTGCTCAGTCATTCATAAGCAAAGATGGGGCGAGGTTCACCTCTTTGTGAACAAGTGTGTGAGAAAATAGTCGAACAGTTTAAGGACAATGTTCCTCAACGTACAATTGCAAAGAATTTAGGGATTTCATCATCTATGGTGGATAATATCATCAAATGGTTCAGAGAATCTGGAGAAATCACTACATGTAAGCGGCAAGGCCGAAAACCAACATTGAATGCCCATTACCTTCGATCTCTCAGGCGCCGCTGCATCAAAAACCGACATCAATGTGTAAAGGATATCATCACATTGGCTCAGGAATACTTCAGAAAACCAATGTCAGTAAATACAATTCAGCGTTACATCCGTAAGTGCAACTTGAAACTCTTACTATGCAAAGCAAAAGCCATTCATCAACAACACCCAGAAACGCAGCCGGCTTCTCTGGGCCCGAGCTCATCTAAGATGGACTGATGCAAAGTGGAAAGTTGTGGTCCGACAAGTCCACATTTCGAATTGTTTTGGGAAATTGTGGACGCCGTGTCATCCGGGCCAATGAGGAAAAGAACTATCCGGACTGTTATGGACGCAAAGTTCAAAAGCCAGCATCTGTGATGGTATGGGGCTGTGTTAGTGCCAATGGCATAGGTAACTTACACATCTGTGAAGGGACCATTAACGCTGAAAGGTACATACAGGTTTTGGAGGAACATATGCTGCCATCCAAGCAATGTCTTTTTCATGGACACCCCTGCTTATTTCAGCAAGACAATGCCAAACCACATTCTGCACGTGTTACAACAGTGTGGCTTCGTAGTAAAAGAGTGCGGGTACTAGACTGGCCTGCCTGCAGCACAGATCTGACTCCCATTGAAAATTATGAAGCGTAAAATGAGACAACGCAGACCCCAGACTGTTGAACAGCTGAAGCTGTACCATCACGCAAGAATTGGAAAGAATTCTACCTACAAAAGTTCAACAATTAGTGCCCTCAGTTCCCAAATGTTTATTGAATATTGTTAAAAGAAAAGGTGATGTAACACAGTGGTAAACATGACCCTGTCCCAGCTTTTTTTGGAACGTGTTGCAGCCATAAAATTCAAAGTTAATGATTATTTGCTAAAAACAATCAAGTTTATCAGTTTGAACATTAAATATCTTGTCTTTGTAGTGTATTCAATTAAATATAAGTTGAACGTGATTTTCAAATCATTGTATTCTGTTTTTAATTTATGTTTAACCCTACGTCCCAACTTTATTGGAATTGGGGTTGTAAGTTGTGTATCAGATCCATATGCAAATACCTGGAAATAAAAGCTAAAAGGATCATTACTCATTCATCTTTTGATGTTCAAGGTTTTCAGTCTGCAGCAAAAATAAAGGAAATGGCCATTTTTGGAGGGGAATATATAAAAATAAGTTGGTCCTTAACTGGTCTTAAATGTAATTAGTTCAAACAAGCATTAAAACAACAACAAAGCCGAAATTCATTTGTACAAGGTTCTATCTTACGCATGATTGTACTGATGGGCCAACGCAGAGTTCACCTTTCGTTACCATGATGACTGAGGGCTGAGCTAGGGCATCACAATGAGGCGAGTGCTACTACGAGCACAGTGTGTAAGGGCGCCGCCCATAAAGAATCTATTGTATTCTCATGCATGGAGGCAGCAGTTAATCACCAAGCTGCCGAATTGCTCGTGTCATCTTGTGTAGCTGATCTGTGCATGCAATGTACACATCGCCAAACACAACGGCCCCGGGTCAACAGCATAGACGAACATTCAAGTATGTGCCAGCACTGTTGCATCACATTCCAGCTACATTCTGATGGGCTAATTTAGACAATTTTCTGAAGAATACTTCTTCTTGTCATTTCACATTTGATGTAGACCAGGAATTAAAAAGTTAATTCTCCAGACTACGTACATCTCCTTGAATAAATTAAATGATTTGTGATGCAGGCATTGAATACATCAAGCAACAAATCTGCTTCGGCATACTCAATCTCTCACCTCCTCCCCCCAAAAACGAGAGTTGATCTGCTGCTTCAGTGTTCCTTTCAGGTCAAAATTTTCTGGATAGTGCGTCGTTTCCGTCCGAGGATAGCTGATGTAGCCCTGTGTGTACAAACGCTCAGCAATCTGCATAGTATACTGTGGAGCCATACCTGAGACATAAAAAAAAAAAAAAAAAGAATCTAATAAGACCACACAACTGACAGAAAGGACAAGAATAAAATAGTTCACATTGTTGTTTTACAATACATGGCTTGTTAGAAATACTGTATTTTTTACCACGCTACTTTTTTATTATTATTTTTAATAACAAACGTCTACTAGAGGTGGAGGCCCCGGTCCCCCGTGTGGCACAGGGGCGATTTTGAGGCCACCGGCTTTCTCAAGCTCCTTATCGCTGATCCGCCATGCTTTTTTGTGCAGATTTAGGTATACCTCACCTATGAGAGACAAATTGAGAAAAATCCAGAAAATCACTGTCTGATTTTTAAAGAATTTATGAGCAAATTATGGTGGAAAATAAGTATTTGGTCACCAACAAACAAGCAAGCTTTCTGGCTCTCACAGACCTGTAACTTCTTTAAGAGGATCCTCTGGGACCAAAGTAACAAAGGGTACCATCAGTAACACACTCCGCTACCATGGACTCAAATTCTGCAGTGACAGACGTGTCCCCCTGCTTAAGCCAGTACATGTCCAGGCCCACCTGAAGTTTGCTCAACAGCATTTGGATGATCCAGAAGAGGATTGGGAGAATGTCATAGTCAGATGAAACCAAAATAGAACTTTTCTTAAAAAGCCAACTTGTCTTGTTTGGAAGAGAAAGAATGATGAGTTGCATCCAAAGAACACCATATCGACTGTGAAGCATGGGGGTGGAAACATCATAATTTGGGGCAGCCTTTCTGCAAAGGGACCAGGACGACTGATCCGTGCAAAGGAAAGAATGAATGAGGACATGTATCGTGAGATTTTGAGTGAAAGCCTCCTTCCATCAACAAGGGCATTGAAGATGAAACGTAGCTGGGTCTTTCAGCATGACAATGATCCCAAACACACCGCCCGGGCAACGAAGGAGTGGCTTTGTAAGAAGCATTTCAAGGTCCTGGAGTGGCCGAGCCAGTCTCCAGATCTCAACCCCATAGAAAACCTTTGGAGGGAGTTGAAAGTCTGTGTTGCCCAGCGACAGCCCCAAAACATCACTTCTCTAGAGATCTGCATGGAAGGATGGGCCAAAATACCAGCAACAGTGTGTGAAAACTCATCTAACTCATCTAATTTAAATAAATAAATACATAAATATGAACTGATTTTGGCTGGATTTTTGTAAACTATATGTATATTAAATATGGACGTCAACAAGGCATCTGTAATGAATATCTACAATGAATGTTATAAGTGACAAACCTAGGGAAGAGCTTGCCACTCTCAACATCTCGACGGTGTTTAGAGCCAAGGGTCTTGGCTTAGTCTTCTCCTTCTTAATCACTGACTCCACCTGTATTGGGAGTGCAGATTATAGTGTATCCAAGAGGTATGCTGACA